>NC_052360.1:19808269-19853774 GCF_009727055.1 Benincasa hispida
CGTAAGCAGAATAGGTTGTATTCATATTTCTGTTGAGAAAGATAACAGGTATAATACACAACTATATTAATTTAAAAATAAAATAAAATAAATAAATAGTTTACATAAGTTTAATTACATACATAAATTAATTATAAATTAATGAATAGTCTTTAGCGATATTTTGGAACATTATGTAAATTTAATACCTTTCTGAGTAGAAATCCTACAAATCAAACACGGCCATCCAGTATTTATTGATATCTTTAAAAATATTCTTACAAAATAAACATGATTATCTAAGATGTTGAACATCTAATATTCTGGATCTCTATAATTTCAAACATGCATCTAAATATTTCGGTTATTTATCTTCTAAAAAATATGGCACCTAATTTTATGTTTAGACTAAATATATAGTTTGATTCTAATATTTGTGTTTCTTTTAATTTCAATTATATAATCTTTTAGCATAAGTTTCATTTCTGTCTTATGTGTCATGGTTTTTTCCTTTTAATTAAGTTCTAACCATCTTAGAAAATAAAAAGTAAATTAAAAAAAAAAGTGGGTTAAGTTTTCAGTTTCGTAAGTGGACATATTTCTTTCATTATACTAAGGAATATAAGATATTTTTCTAACTTATTTAGATATTTTTTATGTCACATGTCATTATTTTCAGTACGCATTTAACTCAGTGTTATAGACGAAATGTTTTTGAAGAGAGACTATAAGAGGTCAAATTATTATTATTATTATTATTATTATTATTATTATTATTATTATGAATATTATTATTATTTTAAAAGAGCAAAACATATTATATATAAAAAAAAAGACTAGAGACTAAATTATATCTTTACCATTTTATTTTTGTTTTAGTTTTAAAAATTTTTTAATATCTTATTTGTTAGAAATGAAGTAAAAAATTTTACATTTTTTTTAGGCTTCTGACAAGAATTCTCAAAATAAATTTAAAAATTAAGCCCAAAATATATATATATATATATTATATATATATAAACTTAGCTCACGTGATAAACTTGATATACCCGATACACTTGATACACTTTTGATATATATTTAATACACTTGTTATACTATTAGATACACTTGATACACCGTTGATAGACACTTGATACGCTTAATACATCATTATACATGGTTGAAAATGACTAGTTATTTAATTGTTTTAAAAAAATCATAAAAATGATTTTTCTAAAAAATACTTTTTTCTCTAGTTATTCCAAACACAACCAAATTGTCAAAATGAGTATACTAAACTGAGTGTTAATGAGCTCTAGGTTGAATCTCCCCCACTTACTCTACCTATGTACTTAAAAACGAAAGAAACAATATCATTTAAAAAGGGGGAAAAACTACAAAAAAGATAAAAAGATGTAACAAATACAAATTAACGTGAATAATAACTCATATTGCTGCAAACAAAAAATACAAAAAGTATACAAATCAATGAAAAAAAATATACAATCGTTATACTTTAAATGTGGTATATTAGTTGATTGATATACCAAAAAACATGGATTTATTAAAAGGACAAAATTGAAATATGAAAGTGAAAATTTAAATTTGAAAATTTTACCATATGCACGCCCCTGATTATATCTTTTAGATTTGAAATTTTCCTTTTTTTTTTTTTTTTTTTTTTCTTTTTCGTTTTTGAATGTTCCCAATTTCTTCCCTTTTGTTTTTGAGGGTTTGTTCACACATGTCAAGATTATATTGAAAAAATGTGTATATAATTATATATATGTATGTATATATTAAATTAAAAATAGGGAGGAAAAGGAAATATAAAAAGTAGGAAAAGAAAAGTGGGCATAAGAAGAAAGGGATGATGTGGTGGAAAAGAGAAATATTGTAGTTTAAAGTGTTAGCAAAATAAATGATAATGCCATCCAACCTCATCATTGCCATGTGGCTTCACTTAATTCCCACTTTTTTTCTTCTTTTTCTGACCTTTTTTTTTCTCTCTATATTTCAAATTAATTCATATATATATATATTAGGGTATATAATTTTTGGTTAACCCAAAAGCCGCAATCAATCAACCATTGCATGTAGCTGCCTAGCACATGGTTTTGCATTTTCCATGATATGGGTTTAATTAATCCTATGAAACCCAATATATATATATATATATATATATATATATATATATATATATATATATATATATATATTATATATATATATATAATTTAGATACAACTAACTTAGCCAATTAATATATATAATACAACCTAGTTTATTTTATAAAAATTATTTGCATACAACTTAGCAACAATAATATAACCTATTTTATTATTGAATTATGAAGGATGTTTTAAAAGGATCTAGATCAAGCTTGTATCTAAGATTGGACCACCGTCAATTAATGTGTTTCTTAAAAATAATAAATATTATTTAAATTACAAAACTTTAATTTCTTAATTATAGCTAGGTGTGGTAGATGTATCATTCATCAATTCGTAAACATAATTTTAAGCTTTGAATATTTATAGGATAAATTCTACCGAATTCAATTTTCGAACTTTTAGGTTTGTGCCAAATAGGTCCTTAACTAACCTCTAAATAATTGTTTAATGAGTCCCTACACTTTCAATTTATGTCTAATTTTTTTTTTTTAACTTTTAATTTCGTATCGAATAAGTTCCCGAATTTGCAATTTTTTGTCGAATAGGTTCTTAACCTATTTGTTATTTTATTAAAATGGATACAAAATTGAACGTTTAATATGCTATTAGAGAAATAAAATATTCATTGTTTTTTTTTTTTTTTATCTTTGGTATATTTCATTTTTTTTAAAAAAAAATGTTGAATATTCAAGAGTCTAAGACCTATTTGTTAGACATAAATTTAAAAGTGTAAAGATCTATTAGACATAAAATGAAAAATTCAAGGATCTATTAGATATATTTTAATGTTTGGAGACTATTATAGTCTCTAACATTAAATTAATGTTTATGAACTAAACGTGCAATCTTATTGTGCATACATTATTAAAAGGATTTCCAAAAATAGAAAATAAGGGAAACTATTTACACGAAATAGCAAAATTTTGATATTCTTTGATAGAGGCTGATAAAAGAGTATTAGGTTCTTATCAATGATAGAAATTGATAGAAGTCTATCAGTAGGTTTTGTTTCATTTCTATTTGTATAAATAATTTGATATTTTTTTTATATAATATTTTATGAGATAATTTATATAATATAGAGGAATGAATATGGTGAGAAGTGATGTCTTAAAAGACACAAAATATCTGAAGTAAGATTTTAGGGTTAGTAAAGAATGATAGTTCATGGAATTGAATGAGAGAGGGAGAGAGAGGGTGAGACAATCTCTTTACTTAACTTGCAAAGAAAAACATTAACCAAATTGTATTAACAGTTGAAATACAAATCTACACTTGCATGCATGGATTTGGATATTGGATATTGGATATGGTCAAATTATTATACTACACAATTTTTTAGATTTTTAGATACCCAATGCTTTTTCTTCTCTCTCTCTCTCTCTTCAGTCTGATTTTACTGTTGTTTTCTCTTAATTTGCCTTTGTTTGGTTTATTAAGAAGGGATTTATAGAAATAGTAAAAAATTATTCCTTCACATAGCATCAAATGATGGAGTTCTATCAATTCCTATCACACTATAGATTTTTATTAGCTACTATCAGTCTATATCAAATAATATTAAATTTTGATATTTTATATAAATAATTTTCTTAATTTTTCTATTTTTGAAAATCTTCCTATTAAAAATGACGTTTTTATAATTCTTTATATATTAAATATTAAAAGGGGTTAAATTAAATTTGTTTGGTATAGAAAGTATATTATGAATTTGGAAGGCCACACGTTTGGATTGTGAAGTCGCATGTAATGCAATGTAATTGGTTTTGCATTTTAATAATAATAATAATAATAATAATAATAATAATAATAATAATAATAATAATAATAATGTTGCAAATTGACGGCCGACAGCATTTAAATAAAGAGAAAAAGAACATGATGTGTTGCCTTCCCCTCCGTGGCTTCAACATCATCCACTCTTTTTTAAATAAATTTTAGTGTTACGATACCATATTCCTTTTGTTTACGGTATAATTTTATTTTTTACGTGAATTTTTGGTATTTTAAAGAGGAATGTTTTGAAGTGACAAACAATAAATAAAGAGTATCTATAATACTTAAAATTCTTTCATTAAATTTAAGACTAAAGTAACTTCATACCCTTTATAGTATGTCATGAGAAAATCTTACGACATATATGAAAGATGGAGTTAACAAACGCAAGAGGGTGATTTCCCCTGATGTATGATATGTACGAAGCGGAGTTGTGAAGTTCATTTCTTTTAAAATTTTATAACTTGGTACTAGGTTTTCAAGTTATAAACTTAAAAAATTTACCCAAGTTATTCAAATTCAAAATACAATATTTATATATGTATATACAACAGAAGCACAAACGACGTAAATTTAGCGATTTTAATTTTAGACTAATAAAACCTATTATATAACATTAATCATGTCTCTAACGCGTTTTTGTTTTCATGCACTCTCTCACTATCTTTTAATCATAAGTTCTTTTGCAAAATTTGGATATGTTAATTAATATGTTTCTTACCATATTCTAGACTTTTTTAAACAGTGGTAGGAGTAGAGGATAAATTGAATAATTGGCTTTTGAAATATGATAATATATCTACTCAATTATGTTTGGATTGATATATATTTATAAGATCATTCATGAACGACTTGAAGACAAATGAATGATGTCACCATGCCTCATCATAATTTTTTTTTTGTCAATATATTGTTCTTTCTTTCTATTTATGTGCCCAAATTTTCTTGTTATGTGATAATTAATTTGAATTTAAAATGAGTTAATTGAAAATAAGATTGGACTGAATCCTTATAGCTTGGTCGGTAAAGTATAATGATGAAGCCAAAAGAGGTGGGTTAAAGAGACAGAATGTTGGAAATATGTTTTGTTTTCTTTTGATCAAAGTGTGTTTAAAAGGTCAAATTGTGTTAGCTAATGATAGCAAATCCTTTGACAACTTACTACCTTTACTAAACCACGCTAATTGACTATCTCTTAATTTCATTGAAAAACTCCCCCAAAAATTAATTGCTATTACATTACAATAATATGAGATATTGTCATTTAGCTGTCCATCTAAATTTTATTACGAGTTGTCAAACGATTTTTTTGCCTTTCACGTTACAAATTCAACTAATTAAAATATTTATGTAGAGTTCTTTAAAAATTACGTTCTCGTCAAAGTGAGCTTAGCTCAACGAATTCACATGATCTTTCTTAGATCGAAGGTTTAATCTCTCATTTATGTAATTATTGCACTCAAAACAAAGAACCGTGTTATCTTTATATTCATTTTTAATGAGTTCCACTCATTTTCGGTATGGTACAAATAAACAATATAAACATAGTGTGAAAATTAGGGCAAAATATTGTTATGGGTAGATTTATTGATGTAGGTTAAGACTGTGAGAGTCTAGAAAGATAGGAGGCCTATGGAGAGAGGTAGCTCAAAGGACCCATGGGAGAGCCTAATGGTAGCTCAAATGACCCATGAGGGAGCCTAGAGTTAGCTCAAGCCTAAAAGGACCTCTAAAGAGCCTAGAATGAGCTCAAATGACCCTATAAAAGAGCCTAGAAGGGATTTAGATGACCAATGAAGGAGCCTAGAGTTAGCTCAAATAACTTATGGGAGTGAGCTTAGAGGACCCATGAAGAAGCCTAGAAGAAGCTCAAATGACCCATGAGAAAGCTTAGTGGTAGCTCAAAAGACCCATTATGAGCTTAATGGGAGCTCAATAGTATCCCATGAAGAATCTGAGAGTCACATTAAAGACACTGAAGAATCCATGGAAGACTTCTGTAGGACCCATAAAAGACTTTAGAGGACCCATGGAAGACCTCAGAGTAAGTGATTTTGAAAGCGTCTAGATTCTCGATGGACAATCCATAAAGGAACCATCGAGGAATTGAGTGAATGATCCACTTAAGCATCAATTACAACATCATATGGTGGTAGCATTACCACCCATCAAGTATTAACTCTAAGATTCCAAAAATTGAAGAGAGGAAGTTATGAGCCCAAGTGTCAATTACACATTATTATCCTATATGATTGACCAAAGTCATTGGTCGAAAGTATGCCTAAAATCTTCTATTGTTAAATTATTCACAAACTCGAGACTGACTTGAACATCAAAGTGTGTGGTTTGACACCACATCGGTATTCATTTTCTATGTCTTGCAGGACTCTTTGACTATTTTATATCAAATCCGATTCATTTTTCAACGATCAACATGTTTTTAGTAACTTTTAAGTAGGTTGTGATTTTGATAGAATTCAACAATGGGTAGGATTTTTGATAAAAGAATTAAGGGGGTTGATGGAAAAGGAAATGAAAAGAGAGGGGTGGTGTAGAGGAATTAGGGATAAAGGGGAGTGTGTACTGCTAATGGAGATGTGGACCAATGGGCAAAGCATGCATATAGTACCACGGCTTAGTGAAGAGAATTAGAATAAATGGAAAACATGGGTGTGGGTGTGGTGTTCTCAAAATTAGGATATGAGGTTAATGGTGCAGACAGCTTCCCACCAAACAAAGCTGGTGGCTACCTTTGGGGTCTTTGATAGCTGCATTTCCCTGCATTTCTCTTTATTATTTCACCCCTCACCCAGCCCACTATTATTCATCCACTTTGTCTTTCTTAGCCATTCTCCTTTTCCCACTTCTCTACTTCATCTTTTCCTTTTCCTTTCCCTTTAACCACTCCTTTTCCTACCAATATATCTCCCAAATATCTTCCATCTATATTTTTAATTCTCATCACTTGTGTGGATATAATATCATCATCTTGAATTTTCCACTCTAATGTCTCATGATGTATATGCCACTTTCCTAGGACCCCCAAAGTTTATAGCTATTAAATTCTCTTCTCATACCAAGACAGAAAATTTGAAGTTGTTTCTTCGTCCACGGCATAATGGAATGATTTTGAAGTTTGATGAATGACATGTTATTTTAGGGACCTCAAAATTCAAAAGACGAGAAATTTCTATACTTGTGTAATCCTTTTGTAATTAAAGAGGCCAGATGTGATGCATTAATGTGAAGATGGGGTTTTGCTGGATATGGGTTGACATATATTTAAGAAGGAAATGGAATTGGGTAGAAGAAGAGCTTTTAATTGAATTTAGAGAGATCAGTTTTGGCACAATTAAACAATGAATGCAGGGCAAGAAAAGATGAAAAAGAAAAAAGCAGCTTCATAGGGATCAGAGTTCTGGTGGAAAAGATCTCTGGAGAAAAAAACACAGATACAAGCAGAGAGAGAGCAGCTGCCAGAAGAAAAAAAAAAAAGAGTGAACCTTGCAAAACCCAAACAAAACAAAGTACCCTATCAACAAAACAAAATTATTACTATCATTATTATTTCTCATACTCAGAAAAAGGACCACCATAGTAATGGGTAGGAATGCATCAAAATGAACAGAGGGGGGATGTGGGACAATGGTTGAGGAAGTGACATCTGATCATCCATATCTGACGGCTGACAGGCAAACGAGAGGGTAGTGTGTGCAACTGGTATCAATATCAATATTTATTGAATTACTTCTGCTAAACTAGAGAGGGTTCTTATGAGTAAATATGATAATGGAAAAGTAGGCAGCCTAAATAAGGACCACCCGAGTGGTTTCTTCCCAACTGCTAGTATAGTATAGTATAGAGTGGTCCTAAATATGATGGCAATCATAAGATTGGAAAAGGAAAGAGTGGTGTCGACAGTACAAACCTCCGCTGTAATCCACATTCGTACAACGTATCTTGTAAGATTTCTCACAAGTCACAACACGACGCGACCCTCCATGCTTTCCTTTCCTTCCTCGTTTCTCATTCTCCTGCATATGTAAATATATAACATATATACTCTTGAAGGAACACGTCCAGCTTCAGCCAAAGATTTTCCTTTTGGTTGGATTTGTTTTTCAGCTTTCTTGCTCCTTCAAATCTTTGCAACTCAAAGAGGAGTGGACCCGATGACCTGCATTATCCAGAATTTCAATTAGAGTGGAGTTTGAATTTTGTTGGTACATTCATTGCTCCCATATTACAAAAAGAGTGAAGAATAGTTCATAGCAATTGTGATAAGATCTAGTCTTCTTAAGTTGTAAATTGTAATTCTCCCCTCCCCTGGCTGTCATATGGACCAAGGAACAATGTTATAGTTTTCTTCAGTGAATTCCAACCCACGACAACACTCTTCTCCTCCATCATGCAACTCCTAGTTTCCCAAGTCATCTAGACAGGCCAGAATGAACCAATTTATGGACGCTTTAGAAAAAATAGATATGTATTACTTGGCCGAATATATGGGCATTTCACCACCAGCAAATGGTTCTCTAAACTCAGGGTACAGACTATTAACCATAGCTATCATTCAAGACCAAGTGATGAAAAAACTAGAAAGCCATATCAGAGATACAGTATCTTTCAAAATTAGGTAGCTCTTAGAAGACTTTTGGATGCAACAGGAAGTTCTTGACATATTTAGGCAAGTAAGATTCAGGTTCGGCCAGAGCTATTCCTTTCGATTGGATTTGCTTTTCAGCTTTGTTGCTCGCAATCTTTGCAATTCAAAGAGGAATGATAACCTGCAGGTCCTGCACTGTTCGTGATTTCAGCTTGGATTTCAATTAGAGTTTTGAGTTCATTTAGCCAAATAATTCTTTGGATGGTACATTTATTCCTCTGTAAGACATAGGGATTAAGAACACTATAATCACCAAAACGCAGCTGGTAATCAGGAACTAGTTGCTTTTAAGTAGCAAGATCCATTCCAACTTGACCAAGGAATACCGTTTTGGATTTCTCCAATGAATTGCAGCCCAAGACAAAGGCCCTTAACCCCATAGTGCCAGTCCTGGTTTCACAATACATCTAGACAGGCCAGAAAGAACGAAATTATGGAGGCCTCTGTAAACTTTGATATACAGCACTCAGCCCAAAAATATGGACCTTACACCAGCAATATGTTCTTTGATGTTTGAACTCAGGGCAGTCTATTTAGTTATTAACAATTGCTACCATTCAAGAGATCAGAAAACCAGATAGCCGTTTTTGAGATACAGTAATGTTCAAAATTGGGTAGCCCATACGAGAGTTTTGAATCAAAGAAGAAATAATTAACATATTTTGACAATTACATTCGCGTTAACATGTGAATACTTGAATTATAAATTGTTGGTATGGAGGCAATTTGAATTTGTCCTCCTTTCTTATTTGCTCTAGAGGGCACATTCTACTGAAACTGAGAATAGAGAACTAACAAAACTATTAATTAGGCATTGATCGATCAGCTCACATCCATAAAGATGTTTGTATAGACATTTTGTGGGTTTTACAAAGTAAAAGGTTACACGAAATGTTCAGTGGGGTATTCATGCTCATATCCATTGTAGTCATAATACAATCTCTCTCCCTTAGATATATCTCTGTTTGCAATCAGTAGAACTCTACATTCACCATTTACATTGAACCTTGCGCACTTCAGGTTTTGCTTTTTCCTACCATCACTGCATAAAAAAAGACAGCCTCAAATCAAAAGGGGGAAAAAACAAGGAAAAGTATAAAATGAGGAATCTAGTCCTTCTGAAGTTTCTCAAACATCAGAGTATGACAAGAAATGAAGAGGTAAGAGCTTACGGTGTATGGTTGTTGATTCCATTTATGAAACGGGCAATGTTACTACGTTTGTCAGGACAAATGACGAGGCTTTTAGATGGGTTAGTAGCAGACAGTAATGTCATCATACTATCCCCATCATCCTGTTCACGGTTCCTTAAGTAATCTACATCCCCAGTATATTCTGTAATTATGGTCAAGTCCTTTATGAACCTATCAGCTTCCACAGTGAACCTGTGACCATGTATGAATCAATTGAGCTGTGCTCCTATCGAACAAAAGGAAAAAAAAAACATAGGATTATGCAGATTCACATACCCTTCTCGAGGATCAAACACAACCATAAGGGGAGGCCATTCCCCTCTCTCCATCATACTTCTGCACAAGTTTAAGGTTTCCACGTCCTCTTTTGGAAGAACCTAGAATGCAGATAACCAAAAGACTTCAGCATCACAGAAGAAATCAGACAAAAAGCCACCAGACAACCAGTGACTTGCATAAATTTTGGCATTGAAAAACTACAACCCTAAGTTAGGCAGAAAAGTATTTTCTAAATGCTCTTAACATGTATCCATCTAGTTTAAAGAATAAAGATTTTCAGTGAGTCATTGCTATCCGACGGTAGTATTTGGTCTGTGCATTTCTATAATTTGAAACTCCATTGCATCCAATAAAAACAATGGCATCCCCAAAAAATTTTGCACCAAGCAAGGATTATATTAGAACAAATGGCCAAGATTGATAACTAACACCCACTACATTCCTTTCCTTTTAAGAAAGATATAAGGACTTTCCACTTTACCTGCATTCCTCCATGCTCGAGAGATGCACAGTTTGCTGACCTTGGCGCCATCCCACGCATATATGTAAGCTCATTGCTGAAATCTGTACCTGTAGCCGTCAATGCTGTTGCCAGTGATGCCATTTGTTCCAACCGTCTTGCAGGATCTGCTGTCGGATTAAACGGCAAAAGCTTCCTTCTCTTTTTACTCAGTACTAAGCTACCAGCCCGTCTTCGTTTCTTTCTGTTTTCTGAAAAACAACGATGCAAGGAAAATTATTTCAATTGTGACCCAGAGAAACCTTAAACCAAGAAAAGGATGGTAGCAAACTCGAATCCCCAGTAGTATAACTTTCCTACCTAGGCTTAAATCCGTTTGAGAGTCCGCAGGTCTTTGGATGCGGAAAAAATCAACAATTTTGGTTTGCACAAGAGGGAAAGCTGCAAAGTAAGAGACCAGTAAGAGTAAGAACCACTAAAAAGATGAAGATCTACAACTAAACTTGATCTAAGTTGGTGACTAGCAACGAAAGAAATGTACAGGAAACTTAGAACCCAAAAACAAAACAAAAAAACAAAAAAAATCGGTTACATCTTTAGCACTATAAAGTTGGAAGGTTAATCAAGTTCTACCTCGAATAAATAAATAAATAAATAATGAAGTTCTTCCGTCCGCTCGGTAACAAACTAATCGCTTACTCGAACACAGAACATTAATCAGAACTTTAAAGGAGACACAAAATACGAAATGCGAGTTCCATTCCGCAATGCATGCAAGCAAATGAATAGAACAAAGCAGGTCTACTCGAGAGTCCAGATCAAATGAAATAAGTTAAAATCAAAGGGAAGAAAGAGAGATGATACATTTGAGTTTCTTGTGGTTGGAGCAAGTCGAGCAGAACCAGGATCCCTTGGGGACGGAAGCGAGGATGGGGGTAAGACAAAAGAGATGATACCCTCGATCGCATTTGTCGCAGAGGAGAAGCTCAGCCGGAGAGTCGCCGGAGCCGCATTTCTGACAGGAAATGTCGTCGTATTGGTCGTGATCTGATGCGGAGGAGGGTTTGGGAGCAAGAGTTCTCCGTTTGTGCATCATTTTTGGGGGAAATGGATTGGGATTGGGAAAATTGGCGCGATGTTGAGAGATGTAAGGAATGGGTATTTGAAGAATGAATTAGGGCATCTGGCGCGCTTTTTGGTTTCCCGGCAAAACTCCCCGCCATTACCTCACCCACACTTGTCTTCCTCTTCTCTCTCTTTCCTTCACCCCATGGGTTGGGCTATAACTCACTTTTGGGCCTCCTGGGCTCCAAATTCGGCCCAATACCTTCTCTCATGTTTACCTAAATACCCTATTTTCCCAACTTAGTTTTACAGATGTCCAAATATTTACAATTTTTACATAAATAGATTTCAGTTTCTATTTAGTTCACATTTACCCCTAATTATGGATTTTTTTTAAAAAAATTTACTTTATAACTATTTCCATAATTATATTATTTGGTACGTTTGTTACAATTGACTTTTTTTAATATGTATCTGATTCCCAAAGTGGCTACCATAACGGGAGGAGTGACAGTCAAATAAAATACCTAATTATTTCTTCCGTGGACAAGACACATACCTCCAAATCTTAAAAAGTAGCGAATCATTCCAGTTATAACCTTTTACCTTGTGCAAGAATCGTTTCTTTTTATGGGAGTTCAAATTAGGTGGTAGCATACCCCTAAAAATAATTCACATAGTTCGTTAACTTGTTAATTATGCCTTGAAGTAATTCTCCGTTCTAGTCTTGGATTCTATGTCACACCTAATCAATTGAAAGATAAAACAAAACATAAGTATAATAAAATAAGAGGTCTAAGTGAACCCCTTAAAAAAATTATCAATTTGTTTTCTTACAGGAATAAAAACAAAAAGGACTTGTTGATTATATATATATTATATATATATGTATATGTATATGTATATATGTATGTATATATATACACACTCTCACGCTTTATGTCTTTTTTTCAATATATTCTCGTCCGTGTCAATCGAGAAAAATGATTGAAATGACTATCGAGAAATCCCAATTTAATCCCCCCAAAAAAATCCCAATAAAAATAGCAAACTTTAAACTCCATTTTTTGAAGAAATTTTTTTTGTTTGAAAGCCAATCCAAACAAGATTTTCAGGTGGATTTCAACCAAAGTTGTTTTCATTCGAAATCTACCTACAAATTATGGTTCTACTCTCTTTCGAATTGAAATGGTTTTTGTTGTTTTTTTTTCTTCAAACCCTAGTTATTCGAACTAGTAATAAAAACACACAAAGAACCTTGAACTCAACGCTTCCAATTAACATATTAAATGAAAATAGACAAACAAAAACAAAACAAACAAAACATATTGTTAGGTGCAAATTTATATTTAAAATGGTCCATTGATTATTTTTAAAACGGTCCCTTGATTATTTTTAAAACGAGCTGTTGATTAATTTTTAAAATGATCCATTGATTAATTTTAAAACGGTCCGTTTCGATACTGAATGCCTATAAAAGGCGAGGCCTTCAGCAGTTCGTAAAACACAGAATTCATTTTCTTAATTCCCAACTTCATTTTTCTCTCCTCCTCCATCTTAGCTTTACGAGCAGTGAGTTTAGAAAGGGTGTACGTTCCGATCGGTAACGGTGCATTTTCGATTGATTTTCATTTAGTTGTTTTATTCAGGGGACGACGTGGTAATTTTCAGACAAGCTTGCACACTTTGGCAGAGCCGCGAAACGTCTTAAAGAGAGCGAGCTTCGTGACTCAGCCTATAACGAGTTTCTGTTTTGCAGATTTTGCTCTTTGCTTGACCGTCGTGCCTTGACGGTTTACAGTTTGTCATTCTAAGGGCCCTGCCGTTTCCAATAATTTTAAGACGTTTCCACATCATCAATGACCCTCAGTAGCAACAATGAGATATATGTGTTGGTTTTTTGGCCCTTAATCTCAAATTAATTAATTTTAATTAATTAATTAATCAATGTTTTGATGATATCAAACTCAATTTTTAATTACTAAAAATCTTAGTGTTTTAATATGTTCATAGCATAGAGCTCGGAACAACGATTCTAACACATCTTGAATCACTAAAATCGGAGCTAAAACGAAGATGATATGACCGAAACAAATCTATAGAGAAAATACCGTGGATGATGTGACATAACCAGACCATTTGCATGTAGACATGTGGCAACATATTGGTTGAATGGTGGATCATTAATTAACATATGATGGACTTTTGATTTTTGGATTGATTTAAAATTTAAAAAATTGAAATTAAAAATAAATTTAAAAGGAAAATAAGTTTAATATTATTTTATGTTTGTGTCTAATGGCTAGTTTTTTACACATGGTATGTTTTTTATTTTTGAATTGATTTGAAAAAGGAAAAAATTAAAAAGAAAATAAATTAAAAGGAAAATAAATTTAATATTATTTTATGTTTGTGTCTAACGGCTAGTTTTTGACACATGGTATGTTTTTTTTATCTTTTGGATTAATTTTAAAAAGAAAATGAATTTCAAAAGAAAAGGAATTTAATATTATATTTTGTTTGTATCTAACGACTAGTTTAGTTTAAAATCTTCCAATCATTGACTTTTCTTTTCTAAAATCCAATGGTCAAATTAATCGTGGTTTCTAAAAATTTCCATCTCTATATAAACCATCTTCCTCTCCAAATTTTACATTTCAATAATCCTCCAAAACTCAAAAGTTCCATTTTGCTCTCTCTAATTTCCCAATTTTTTTTCTTTTCATCTTATTCTTGAGAGAGTGTTATTGTATTGTGAGGATACACTTGTTGAGTGCTTAAACTTGTAAATCCACTCTAGTGAGAGTTGTATTGTGTTTCTTCAAAAATTCCAACATTTGTAACAGTTTGATCCTAAACCGTGGAAAGGATCAGGTTTGCTCTTGAACCCTAAAAGGAGTGATGGTGTAACGGTTGGGCTCTAATCCGTGGAAAGAGTCGGAAAGATTTTATTCAAATTCCCAAAGAGGCGCTTGGGGAGTGGAGTAGGTCGAGTTTGACCGAACACTATAAAAATTACGGTGTCTTCTTCTCTAACTCTTTCCTTTTTATTCTTGCAATTAATTTAAGCAATTTATTGTATGTTTTAGTTTGTTCTTATTTATTTGCTAAAATTTGATAGAATTAAATTATCATATTTTTTGTCATCTTATTTGTTGCATAATTTGAATTTTTCTTATTATTTATAAAAAGTGTATTAATTAGTTTAATTGGGTTAATTTAGAAAAAAAGTTTAATTAAACCCTATTCAGCCCCCCTCTAGGGTTGCCATATTGATCCAACAATCTGACCTCAACCATCCATTCCGGTTCGAAAGAGCGAACTTCAAGCGGTGGAAGCAAAAGATGTTGTTCTTTCTCACCGTTAAGAAAGTTGCCAAAGCTTGTATCAGTGCTAAGTCGATCGTCCCTTTAGAAGAACTAACTGAACAATAGATAAAAGAAGCTACTGACTGGGAGGAGAAAGACTTTCTATGTAAGAATTTCATTTTAAATGGTTTGACTGATGATCTGTATGACTACTACAATACAATGAAGACAACAAAGGAGGTATGGGATGCCCTATAAAAGAAATATGACACCGAGGAGGCCGGGTCGAAGAAATATGCGGTTAGCTGTTATCTCAAGTTCCAGATGACGGATGACAAATCCGTGGAGGCCCAATCCCATGAACTTCAGAAGATAGCCCACGAGATAATTAATGAAGGTATGCCTCTAAACAAACAATTCCAAGTTGCTGTTATTATTGATAAACTGCCCCTCTTGTGGAGGGACTTTAAGAACACTTTGAGGCATAAGACTAAGGAGTTTTCCTTGGAGAATCTTATAACCCGTCTAAGGATCGAGGAGGAAGCCCGAAAGGAGGACCAGAGAGAGGAGGTGAACGCAATACCTAGGAAACCCACCTCTGCCATGGTAAAACCTGACCAAAAATCTAAGGGGACAAAGAGGAAATGTCAGAATTGTGGCTCCAGCAACTAGAACTAACAGAAAAAACAGAAACCCCTTTCAGGAGAAACGGTATAGTTCCTCTGCTTTAATTGTAATAAACCTGGGCACATGGCTAGGAACTATAGGAACAGGTGTCGTCCTGCTGGTCAGGCGAACCTGACAAAAGAACCGTTAGTTGCCATGATCATAGAAGAAAATGTGATCGGTGGTTGTGAAGGGTGGTGGATAGACACTGGCGCGATGCACCATGTCTATCACGACCTTAGTCTATTTACAACTTATACTGAAACTAAGGATAAAAATATTCTGTTGGGAGATCACCACTCCACGAAAGTTACTGGAACCGGCGAGGTGGAATTGAAGTTTACCTCTAGGAAAACCCTCACGTTGAAGGACGTTCTACACACTCCGGAGATACGAAAGAATTTGGTTTCGGGCTATCTTCTCAACAAAGCTGGGTTTACTTAAACTATAGGGGCAGACCTATATACCCTTCCCAAAAATAATGTATTTGTAAGGAAAGGGTATGCAATTGAGGGAATGTTCAAATTAAATCTAGACCTTAATAAAATGAAATCTTTTGTGTATATGCTATGTTCTATGAATATTTGGCATGCTAGACTCTGTCATGTGAATAAGAATTTAATTAGTAACATGATAGACTGAAAATGATACCTAAATTATCCACGAATGATTTTGATAAATGCAAGTATTGTAATCAGGCTAAAATTGTTAAAACTCTGCATAAATCTGTACTTAGGAATTCTGAGCCTCTAAATTTGATTAATTCTGATGTCTGTGAATTTGATGGCATATTGACTAGGAACAGTAAAAGATATTTCATTACTTTTATTGACGACTGCTCTAATTTTACTTTTGTATACCTGTTGAAAAACAAAAGTGATGCTTTTGATGCCTTCAAACTTTTTATTTCTGAAATAGAGAATTAGTTTAATAGAAAAGTTAAAAGACTTCATAGTGATAGAGGAACCGAGTACGACTTGGATAGTTTTAATGAATTCTTTAATTCACATGGAATAATACACGAAAATACCACACCTTATTCTCCTGAAATGAACGGAAAAGTCGAAAGAAAAAATAGAACTTTAGCTGAGCTAGTAGTTGCTATTTTACTTAGTTCAGGAGCCGCGTCTTATTGGTGGGGTGAATTTATCCTTACCGTGTGTTATGTCCTAAATAGAATCCCGAAATCTAAAAATAAAACTTCACCTTACGAAATTCTCAAGAATAAGAAACCAAACTTGTCATACTTTAGAACATGGGGTTGCTAGTCTTTGTAAGGATTCCTGACCCAAAAAGGAGAAAGTTGGCTAGTAGAGCTTACGAGTGTGTCTTTATAGGTTATGCCTTAAATAGTAAAGCCTACAGGTTCTGTGATCTAGTGAACTAAGTGCTTATTGAGTCAAATGATGCCGACTTCTTTGAAGATAGGTTTCCCTTTAAATCAAGGAATAGTGGGGGCTCTGGTTCAAGTGGTATAACCCTAGTTAGAAATCCTAACTCTAGAGAGGAAACTTAGACCTGATGGGACTGTCGACAAATTTAAAGCCAGTTTAGTAGTGAAGGGCTTTAGACAGAGAGAAAACGTAGATTTCTTTGACACCTTCTCCCCTGTCACTAGAATTACCTCTATCCGTGTCCTGTCCTCTCTCGCTACCCTTTATAACCTCATAATATATCAGATGGATGTAGAAACCGCTTTCTTAAACGGTGAACTTGAAGAAGAGATTTACATAGAACAACCTGAGGGTTTTGTTGTCCATGGTCAAGAAAATAAGGTGTGTAAATTAGACAAATCTCTCTATGGACTAAAACAAGTACCTAAGCAATGGTATGAAAAATTTGACAACCTTATTCTATCTAAAGGTTTCAAGGTCAATAAAATGACAAATGCATCTACCATAAGTTTGATAATTACCACTGCACTATCTTGTGTCTATATATAGATGATTTATTGATCTTTGGGTAGAACTTGCACGTCATAAATGATGTAAAATCAATATTGAGTGTGAACTTCGACATGAAAGACTTAGAAGAAGCTAGTGTAATCTTAGGCATAAAAGTAAATATGTCTGAAAAGGGAATTTCTTTGGATCAATCTCACTATATAGAAAAAATTCTAAAGAAATATAATTACTTTGAGTGTAAACCAGCTTGTACTCCTTATGACCCCAGTGTCAAGTTGTTCAAGAACACTGGTGACAGTATTAATCAATCTAAGTATGTGAGCATCATAAGCAGTCTTACATACGCTACCGATTGCACTAGGACTGACATAGCTTATGCTGTAGGACTACTTTGCAGGTTTACAAGCAGACCTAGTAAAGAGCATTGGAATGCTATAGAAAGGGTCATGAGATACTTAAGAAAACCCAAAACCTAGGATTACATTATCAAAAGTTTCCGTTGTCCTGGAAGGTTCAGCGATGCTAATTGGAACTCTCTTTCGGATGATTCAAAGGCTACAAGTGGCTATGTCTTTAATATAGCTGGCGGAATTGTCTCTTGGAAATCCAAGAAATAGACTATTTTAGCCCAATCTACGATGGAGTCAGAAATGATAGCACTAGGACAACTAGTGAAGAAGCAGGCTGGCTTAGAAGTCTGCTATCAGAGATTCCCTTATGGGAAAAGCCGTTACCAGCCATATTGATCCATTGCGATAGTACTGCATCAATCGCAAAAGTTTAGAACTGTTACTACAACGAAAAGATACGTCAAATACGTCGTAAGCACAGTACCATTAGAAAGTTTCTCACTACTGGTGCAGTTAGAGTGGATCACATACGAACTGATGAAAATTTGGCAGATCCTTTGACAAAAGGACTAACTAGAGAAATGTTTTTCAGAACCTCAGAAAGGATGGAACTCATGCCTATTGAAAAATGAATTATAGTGAGGAAAACCCAACCTGTAGACTAAAGATCCCAAGAAACAAGTTCAACGGGTAATAACTGATCACAAGTGATATATAGTGAATCATGCTAAACCAAACACAGAGTTCCAATCTTATGACTTAAAAGTCTGAGCATGATATCCTGAAGCGTAAGAAAGGTTGAACTCAGTTCTTAATGAGATCTATACTTGATGACAAGTGGGGTATCCAGCTACAAGAGTACCCTTGATAGACTCACCTGTGTGAATGTGGAAGTGAGGGCCGTTTCCTATGGAGTTTATAGGCAAACTCTTTAGAGCATTCACTAAATTGGGATTCACGTGCTAGGCCTTAAAAGCACAGGCTTTTGTACTACACCCTAATGACACTCTGTATGAGATGCTGTTAGAGATAGAGTTCAAAACCAAGGGTTACTCTAGTATATTCTGAATCATCTACACTATGTAAAGGTTGAAGTCATAAGACACCTTTGCTTATGCACAGTGTTGATAGACTGAATCTGCTCGATGAAATCTTTCCTCTCTTCTCGTTTTGTTTAAATTTCCAAGTGGGGGATTTTCGGGTACAAATTTATATTTAAAACGGTCCATTGATTATATTTAAAACGATCCATTGATTATTTTTAAAACGGTCCGTTGATTATTTTGAAAATGGTCCGTTGATTAATTTTTAAAATGGTCCGTTGATTAATTTTAAAACAGTTTGTTTCGATACTGAAGGCCTATAAAAGGTGAGGCCTTCAGCAGTTTGTAAAACATAAAATTCATTTTCTTAATTCCCAACTTCATTTCCTTTCCTCCTCCATCTTAGCTTTCCGAGTAGTGAGTTTAGAAAAGGTGTATGTTCCAATCGGTAACAGTGCATTTTTTATCAGTTTTCATTTGGCTGTTTTATCCTGGGGATGATGTGACAATTTTCAGACCTGCTTACACACTTGGGCAAAGCCGTGAAACGTCTTAAAGAGAGCGATCTCCGCGACTCAGCCTATAACAAGTTTTTGTTTTGCAGGTTTTGCTCTTCGCTTGACCGCCGTGCCTTGATGGTTTATAGTTCGTCGTTCTGAGGGCCCTGTCATTTCCAACCCATATTAACCCACCAATCTAGGAAAGAGTATTATGAATATTATAATAATAAATAGATGCTCATTACTTAGTGTCCCAAAGCCATGTGTCACCCTTCATGTTGTCCACGTGCCTTATAATTATTCATGCATGGTGTCTATGTAAGTTCACATCTTACTTGTCACTTTGCTTATAAATAGTGGTATTTGGTGGATCTTAAAATCACACACATATTGAGCAAACTCCATACAAATTGGAGAAAATTGAGAAATTTGAGAATTTTCTCATATCTTATTTTGTCAATTTGTTTTATTTTATTTATTTATATTATGTTTTATTTATTTAATATTTATTTATTTTAATATTATATTATATTTTATTATTATCCGTGTTCCCGTTGTGCTTCTCAAATTCACAACGTGTTATCAGCACGAGCTCCTGTCGTTTTTCCCGCTAAAGGTAGGTCCTAGAAGTATGTCGGTTTTTCTCAATTCGTTATAATTAATAAATCTAATGTTATATTGCATATTCAATATCTATTAAATTTCTAACATAAGTACAATATTTTATGATAGTGTTGTCATGAAAAATCTCACGAAATTAGAATTTACTGTCCTTGATATTAACAACAATAATTATTTATCATGGGTGCTTGATGCCGAAATCCATCTGGATGCTATGAATCTTGGGGAGACTATTAAAGAAAAGTATCTTAATTCTTACAATAAAAGATCCTCATATCTTGTCGAAAATTTTGAAAAAGAGGTATGCTCATAAAAAAAACAATTATTCTTCCTAAAGCTCGTTATGAGTGGATGCATTTGAGGCTACAAGATTTCAAATCAATAAGTGATCACAAATCCGCATTATTTAAAATCAGTTCGAAATTGTTATTATGCGGAGAGAAAATTATTGTTTCTGATATGTTAGAGAATACATTTTTTTACATTTCATGTCTCGAATATGCTCCTGCAGCAACAATATCGAAAGAAAGGTTTTAAACAGTATTCTGAACTAATTTCATGTCTTCTCGTGGCCGAACAAAATAACGAGTTATTGATGAAAAATCATGAATCTCAACCAATCGGAACGTCACCATTCCCTGAAGTGAATACCGTGGAATTTAATAATAATCGTGGTTGAGGTCGTGACCATGGCAGAGGAAGAAATAATTATTATTTTTGTGGTGGTCGTTTTAATCATTCAAATTTCAAAAGAACCATACAAAATGATGATCACAAAGTAAAAGCTCCACAAGATAAAAGTTCAAAGAGTGTTAAAAATAAATGCTTCCAATGTGGAATGAATGGGCTTGGTCATGTACCTGTTATACGTCAAAACACTTAATAGACCTCTATCAAGCCTCCCTGAAGGAAAAAGAGAAAAACGTGGAAGAAAATTTTGCATACCAGAATAATAACATATTTGACCCATCCCACATGACAAATTTGGATGTGGTGGACTTCTTTGAATCTTCTGAAGAGAAGATTGACACAGTTGGTGGCACATCAAGTGTTTCTTTTGATTTTGAGAATATCTAGACTTAATGTATTGTTTTCTTTTATCTTATATTTTAAGTGTTTTTCTTCTTATTGTAATTATTTTTTTTAATGAAAAAACATGAATCATTTTCATATGTTGGGTGTTTAAAAAATGAACAAAGAAGATCTATATTTGGCAGACAATGCAACTACACATAAAATACTTACAAGTAAAAAATATTTTTCCAAACTGACAATGTTGGAAGCAAAAGTTAATATGATATCAGGTTTTGCAAACTTGATCAAAGGTTTTGGAAAAACAAATATTATTTTTCCTAGAGGAACAAAATTTACAATTGACAATGCATTATTCTCAAGTCAATCAAAGAGAAATCTTCTAAGTTTTAAAGATATACGTTGCAATGATTATCATAATGAGACTGATAGTAAGAAGAATATGGAATATCTATATATCATATCCACTGTCTCAAATGAAAAATGTATATTGAAATAGCTGCTTGCCTTATCTTTTGGATTATATAATAATCATATATGAGTAATTGAAACATATGCAACAATGAGCCTGAAGTTCATGAATCCAGACATATTTACAATTTGGCATGACCAATTGAGTTATCCAGGATCTATAATGGTGAGAAGAATTATTGAGAATTCAAATGGACATCCATTGAAGAGCCAGAAGATTCTTCAATCTAATGAATTATCACGTGATGCTTGCTCTCAAGGAAAATTGATAATTAGACCATCACCATTTAAAGTGGGGACTGAATCACCTGCATTTTTAGAATGAATTCATGTGATATATGTGGACCCATTAACCCACCAAATGGACCATTTAGATATATTATGGTATTAATAAATGCATCCAGCAGATGGTCACACGTATGCTTATTATCAAGTTGAAATGTTCATTATCCAAAGTATCATATGACCCTTTATCCTCAAATTTCTCCCATTGAATGTTCATTAATGAAGTATCATATGAAGTACATCATATACCCTAAGTACCTCCCACTCAAAGTATCTTCACGTTTCTCCCTTTATGTTCACACCATGAGATCTATCCTCGGCCTCGAGGCACCCTGGGATTGTCCCCTTAAAGGATGGTGTTTGGGTAGGTCAATACCAAGGTGAATAGAGAGAATGTTCATATTAAATGGGAGCGGGACGTGCGACAACAAATCCCACAGTCTTTCTCATTAGGTAAGATAACGTTTTTGTGCATCGCCTCGAGGCACCCTGGGAGTGTCCCCCTATAGGATGACAGTTTTGCACGACTCTTTATCTGATCTCCTATATAGGATAAGGTCGCTTTAGTCTTTTGTCCTAATCTCCCTTTTCCCTGTGGGCGCATTAGGGTAGGATTCTAGGGCCAAAAATGAGGGGTTACACTTACGTGAAATTGTTAAAGGTTAACAGTTCTGGACCGAAAAATGGTGACTGTTAGTGTCAATTACAAGAATTGTTTCAGGCTAATGGTTGAGAGTGTCTCATCCCAGTGAAAGGGCATCTGATCACCCTACCGGTGACGTTTATCCTTCCTCATTGGGGCATCATTGTGAAATAGATGTCTTTTCACTTAGGGTACATGGAAACTATTTTGCTAAAACAAAAAATTGGTGTTAAAAGTGGTATTGCATAGACTCATTAAGTTTGTTCTGTGTTCAGCGACGTAGAAATGGCTACAACCACGTTAGCTCTATTAAGCACCGATAAATTGACTGGTGAGAATTATGCTAGTTGAAAACACACGATTACTATAATTTTGATCATCGATGACCTAAGGTTTGTCCTTACAGAGGAGTGTCCTCCTATTCCACCTCAGAACGCCACTGACACGGGCGAACGAGAAGGCCCGGGCTTACATCTTGGCCAATCTTAACGACATTTTGGCAAGAAGCATGAGCCTATGGTCACAGCGTGTGAGATCATGGAGTCCCTATGGGGAATGCTCGGACAATCGTCTGGATAGCTCAAACATGAAGCACTCAAATGCATCTTCAACTCTGAAATAGAGGAAGGCACATCTGTTCGTGAACATGTTTTGAACATGATGGTCCACTTCAATGTGGTGGAGATGAATGGGTCATGCATTGATGAGGACAACCAAGTTAGCATAATTCTACACTCATTGCCAGATAACTTCCTGCACTTTTCAGTAATGCGATACTGAACAAAGTAGACTATACCCTTACAACTCTCCTCAATGTTGCAGGCATTTCAATACTTGCTGAAAAGTAAGGAGGAAAATGTTGGTGAGGCAAATGTTGCTTCATCATCAAAGAAGTTCCATCGGGGTTTGACCTTAGGGACTAAGTCTGCGCCTTCTACTTCTAACACTTCCAAGTGGAAGAAAAAGAAGGGTGGTAAGGGGAAGGGGAAGGCACATGCTAACCCATAGCCTGTCGCCCAACGGGGTACGCGACCAGCGCCGGTTGACAAAGGAAAGTGTTTCCATTGCAACCAGGATGGGCACTGGAAATGGAATTGTCCTTGCTGGATAAAGGAGAAGAAGAAGGCTAAGGCCAAGGCAAAACAAGGTAAATATGATTTACTAATTTTGAAAACTTGTTTAGTAGAGAATGATGATTCTGTCTGGATTATTGACTCTGGAGCCACTAATCATGTTTGTTCTTCTTTTCAGGGGATTAGATCCTGGTGGCAACTTAATTCTTTTGAGATGACAGTACGAGTAGGCACCGGGCACGTCGTCTTAGCTGTGGAAGTGGGAGGACTCCAGTTGACTTTACAGAAGAAGTTTATCATTTTGAATGATGTGTATGAAGTTCCCGAGTTAAAACAGAACTTAATTTCTGTAAAGTGTTTGATACAATGTAAATATACTCTTCATTTTGAATTGAATAAAATGTTTATTCTTAAAGATGGAGTTGAGATTTGTTCAGCAAAACTGGAAAATAATTTGTATATGCTAAGGCCGTTAGCAACAAATTCCCTCCATAACATAGAGATGTTTAAAATCGTCGTAACTCAAAATAAATGACTTAAGGTTTCTCCTAAGGAAAATTCCCATCTTTGGCACCTTGGATTAGGGCACATCAATCTCAATAGGATTGAGAGGTTGATGAAGAATGAACTTCTAAGCGAGTTAGAGGAAAATTTTTTACCGGTGTGTGAATCATGCCTTGAAGGCAAGATGGCTAAAAGACCTTTTACTGGAAAAGGTTATCGAGCCAAAGAGCCTCTAAAGTTAGTGCATTCGGACCTTTATGGTTCGATAAATGTGCAAGCCAAGGGAGGCTATAAGTATTTCATCACTTTTACTGATGATTACTCTTGGTATGGGTATGTTTATTTGATGCGATGGAAGTCTGAATCCTTTGAAAAGTTCAGGGAGTTTAAGGCTGAAGTTGAAAATGCATTGGATAAATAGATTAAAACACTTCGATTGGATCGGGATGGAGAGTTTTTGGATTTGGAGTTCCAGAACTATATGATAGAACATGGAATCATTTCCCATATCTCAACGTTGGGTACACCTCAGTAGAATGGTGTAGCGGAGAGGAGAAATAGAATCTTGTTGGACATGGTTCGGTGAATGATGAGTTATGCTTTTTTACCGAACTCGTTTTGCGGTTTTGAAGTGGAGACTATAATGTATATCCTCCAGTGTGTTCCTTCTAAGAGTGTTGCGAGAATACCTTCGGAGTTGTGGATCGGGCGTAAAGCTAGTTTGTGCCACTTTTGCATATAAGGTTACCCAACACATGTGCTTGAGGCTAATCCAAAGAAATTGGAACCACGTTCGAGGCGTGCCTATTTGTAGGCTACCCCAAAGGTACACGAGGGAGTTACTTTTATGATCCTACAGAAAATAGAATGTTTGTGTCGATGAATGCTACCTTCCTAGAGAAGGATCATATGAGGGAGCATAGTCCATGTAGTAAGATCGTGTTGCGTGAACTTTCCAACAAAACTATTGAAACTTCAACAAGGTTGTTGAAAGGCCTGCTTCGTCAACAAGAGTTGTTTATGGAAGTTCATATAGTAGGTCAATTCCACCTCAAGATTTGAGGGAACCTCGATGAGTAAGAGGGTTGCGAACCCACCTGTTCCCTATATGGGTTTCACTGAAATCTTGGCTATGGTAGCCGATGGCGAGGTTGAGGATCCGTTGTCTTATCAAAAGGCAATGGAGGATGTTGACCAGGATGAATGGGTTAAAGCCATGGATCTCGAGATGGAGTTGATGTACTTCAACTCAGTATGAGATCTTGTAGATCAACCTGATGGGGTAAAACCTATAGGTTATAAATGGATCTACAAGAGGAAACGGGGTACCGATGGGAAGATGCAAACCTTCAAGGCTAGACTTGTGGTAAAGGATTATACCCAGGTGGGGGGAGTCGACTATGAGGAGACTTTCTCGCCTGTTGCCATGTTGAAGTCTATCTGCATCCTCTTGTCCACTGCCTCATATTATGACTATGAGATATGGCAAATGGACGTCAAGATTGCCTTTCTGAATGGTAATCTTGAGGAGACTATTTATATGGTGCAGCCCGAAGGATTCATAGTCCAAGGTCAAGAGTAAAAGGTTTGCAAATTGAATCGGTCCATTTATGGGCTAAAACAGACGTCTCAATCTTGAAACATTTGGTTTGATACTGCGATCAAATCATATGACTTTGACCAAAACGTTGATGAGCCTTGAGTCTACAAGAAAATCATCAACAGTTCACTAGTTTTCCTAGTGTTGTATATAGACGATATCCTACTCATTAAGAATGATGTAGGTCTACTGATATCAGTTAAGAACTGGCTCGTGACCCAATTCCAAATGAAAGATTTGGGAGAGGCTCAGTTTGTTCTTGGTATTCAGATCTTTCGGGATCGGAAGAATAAAGCGCTTTCAAGAATCATACATTGATAAGATATTGCTCAAGTACTCGATGTAAAACTCTGATGCGTTGTGAATATGATGAAATTATGGTGTGTATTGCGAGGGTGGTGTATGCGTTGTGCATGCAAGTTTTCCTAGCAAGATCCATGTATAAATCCTACTAGGTTGCCTGGTAAGCCCAGGGTCGAACACAGGGACTATGGAGATAGTATGCAACGGTAATTTCAGATTACTTTGCAGTGACAAATTAAACAATGAGTTGGTTGGTATGTTTGTTTAAGGTATAGATTCTATGTGGCGGAATTGAGAATAGAGTTAATACAAACGAAAGTTACAATGAGTATGCGGGGGAACGGGTTGAGAAGGAATTTAGCTAACACTTTCTAAGATTGCGTTCACGTTATGCGATCATGCTACACATATACAACAATAGGTCATCTCTCAATGCAAATGCTATAGCTCCTAGTTCTAGAACGCATGCGATGTATGCGATGATGTCTATAAGACTTATGTCTAAGTCTCTATTCTCGTCTATGCGATGATGAATGACACACACATACACAAGGCAATCGCATAATACCATAACCTATGTCTAGGGTGCATGCGATGCATGTTAGCAAACAGAATTTATCTCTAAGTCTCTATCTCTTGCTTATGCGGTTCTAATCTAACTTTCTCAAGCCTAGATTCTAACCTAGCTCTTTCAAGTTTAGGTTTTTTCTTTAGATTCTCTCTCGAGTAGCTCTAAAGGGTGATGGACGTATACATAAGACAAGATGATCGCATAAAATGAAGATCTTAGGTCATGCTAGCTAAGTACTTCTCAACCCATTTTAAAGTATAGTTACTCATGCGTAATGTAAAGAGAGTGAACAGATGTAAAGATGCAAGTTCCATTCTATAAATGAAATCAGAATACAGAATGACAATGGGAAATAAAGATAGGGAGCCTGGTAGTAATTTCATGCTTCCCAAGGCTTTTACACTGCGTTTTTCTCTACTCTGCCCAAGAGAATATTCTTGCTTTCGTAAGAGTCAGCCCTCTCTCCATTCTCAACGCTTCCCGACACTCTCTCGAGCTGACCAGGAACAATCTTCTAGCGTCTTCTCTCTTCACTCGCCTCTGCCTTCTAAGTGTAAGAAAACTATGAATAACGACTTACTATCTTTTGTATGGTGAACTCTCTATATGGCTCAGCTGGAAATGGAATTGAACTTCTTTAACGAAGGTGGCCTTCGGTATTTATAGAGCTCCAGAGTGAAGAACTTTTTCTCTCAAATGATTGCACTAATGGGATGTCATTAATTCTTTGTCTGATGTGCTAATTAATTGTCACCGAAAAGTTGAGTGTACTTACTAAAATGTATCGTTAACGGCTTGTCAACTAAATTCGGATTCGACCGTCATCAGCTTTTTGTCCCATCCTGATTTATTAAAATTTCACCTTGATGCGCTGTCTCTATGTGGCCACCTTCTTGAGCAGATTTTGCGAACGCAAACGATCACATAGCCTTGTGATCGCAATCTCTTAATGCGTTCAGACGTTGAATTCCTTGGATCGCAATTCTGCCGTGTGCCAATGCATTTTCTTGCACAAAATACGTAAATTAGTTGCTTTAATGCGATGGACGCATGCGATCGCAATGTTCTCAACTTATTGCTTTTGGACACAATTTTACATATTTTTACCGTCGCAATCCTTCATTGTTTTATATCTTTGCATTGTAATAACGTGCATTTCTGCCCGTTAGCACATCCCAAAATTTAAAACAATGCTTGTCCTCAAGCATAAACTAAAGATTTTCTCTAGAAAGCCAACCGCCTTTTTCTTTCCTAGATTTCTCGAGGTGCCTTATTCAAATCCTATGTACCAACATCTCCTTAATTCCTATCCAAGTATTTTCTTAAAATATTTCTAAAATTTAGGGACCGCAAGTTTAACCTTAAAAAACACTTTACTTGTTTCCAGGGTATCGCATGATTTATTTCATAAAAAAACTTTTTCAACTAGGGCGTTTTCAAATGATTTGTATCCTTGTGTAGTTTAGATATTCTTTCTATGACCTTGCGCTGATCCAAGTGCCTAGCCTTTGTTTTGGCTTGCCCCCACGTGTGTCATGCAGCATCCAACTATGAGCATGTGCTCTTTCTCAGTTTAAACTCATGCCCATTTGGCAGCGGAGTTGCCCATTTATCACGATTCCTACTTTTGTTTTGGTTTGCCCCACGAGTGTCATGCGTTTTTTTTTTTCTGAGAGATCTAAAAGAAGCAAGGTTGAAAATAAATATCGCACCACCAAATTTAAAACGCAGCAATGTCCTCATTGCTGAAAAATTGAAAGAATTCATGCGATGCTCTTGGAGGTTTGTAAAAAGTCAGTTTGAAAGAAAGCTGGCGGACCAAACTTCTAGAAATATTTCATGAATTGACTGTCCTAAAAATTAAGTTGACTCTAGTGCTTGTGATGAAAAAAAAGGCATGCGTTTCATCAATTGAAATCATAATTGACAAAAAAAAAAAACAATGCGGTGACTTACTAAATTAACCAATGTGTAATGATTGCACCGACTAAAGAGGATTCATGAATAAGATATATCAAAGTAAAAAATGAGATGCCGATAGGTGCAAAATTTAGAAAAACAAAGTCAAGGAAAGATACACCCCCAAATTGCTCTGTCGCCGCATTATTTGTGATCGTATCCTTCTTTGCGGCGAGCCAATTTCTTCGATTGCGGTGGCTGTTTGAGCTGTTTACGTCTTTCGGTTATCGTGTAGCTCCCGCAAATCGTTCACGCACGATTGTTGTAAAACATCGAAGGGTAAAATAAAAGACGAGTTATTTTTTTAAAGATGCAAAAGGAATAAAAGGATATAGAAATGATAATGGATATAAAGAGGTAGAATTGAGTTCATGAATTGAAGGTTTCAAAGGACACTTCACAAAAATTGCGTCCCTGATGAATTTGAATCGCATGATTGAGCAAGGACTGCCCACTTCTTCTTCAGTCAGAATTCCTCAGGTACACGGAGGTGTTCTCGCGATGCAAGCCTTCTCCGTGATATATTTGGACTCTTTGCCCGTTAACTTTGAATGAGTTGGTCCCGTCCTCATTGGATAACTCAACCGCTCCATGTAGGAATACCTTTCTTATTATGAAATGACTAGACCATTGCGATTTTAACTTGCTAGGAAAGAGTCGTAGCCGAGAATTGTACAAGATGACCTTTTGTCCGACTTGGAGATTCTTCTTGCATAGTTGCTTGTCATGCCAACGCTTTGCGCACTTTTTGTAGATTTTGGCATTTGCATATGCGTGAGTTCTCCATTCATCAAGCTCGACCAACTGAAGTTTCCTTGCTTCCCCTATGGCCTTTAAGTCAAAATTGAGCTTTTGCACTACCCACATTGCTTTATAGTCCAGCTCAAGTGGTAAATGACATGCCTTTCCGAATACCAGCGCATAGGGACATGCCTATAGGTGTCTTATAGGCGGTCCTGTATGCCCACAAGGCATCGTCCAGCTTCATTGCCCAATTTTTGCATGAAGGTTTTACCACCTTCTCTAATATCAACTTGATTTCTCTATTGGACACTTCAGCTTGACCATTTTTTTGTGGCTGGTATGCGGTGGCCACCTTATGAAGAATATTATACTTGAGCAGCAATTTGTTGATGATGTGGTTAGTAAAGTGAGGACCTTCATCACTTATTATGGTGCATGGAGTGCTAAAACGAGTGAAAATATTCTTCCTCAAGAACTTGGAGAGTACCGCTGCATAGCTTGCGACGCACGATACCACTTCTACCCATTTGCAAACATAGTCGATGGCTAATAGAATGTATTTGTGACCATTTGATGGTGGAAATGGTCCCATGAAGTCTATGCCCCAGACATCGAATAGTTCCAATTCTAAGATGATGTTCATGGGCATCGCATGCTTCCATGAAATGTTTCTCGTTCGTTAGCACCGGTCGCATTTCATTGCATAGTCTTTTGCGTCCTTGAATAACGTTGGAAAAAAATAACCACTTTGTAACACCTTTGCTGCTATGTGTTGGCCTCTGATAATGGGCAGAAATGCACGTTATCATAGTGCTAAGTTATTAAATAATATTGGATTACGTTGATAAAATATGTCAAATTGTGTCCATTAAGCATAAATTCTATAATATTGTGGTCGCATGCATTCAGTGCATTAGAACTATTGATTTTTGTATTTTTGTGCAGAATATGCGTTAACGCAATGCAATATTGCGATCATAAGAAAACATCGGTCGAGCGCAACTTTACCGCAAGACTTTGCGTTGATTGTGCTCGCAAACATTCGCCCGAGAAGAATCACCGCAACTTGGTCAGCGCATCTGGATGAAAGGTCAATTAAGAACGATGGAACAGAAAGCTGATGACAGTCGGATCCAAATTAAGTTGACAGTCGATAACAGTCACAAAGTACATTAAGCTTTATCAGTGACAATCATCCGGCGCATCAGTCAGGAATTAAAGCTGTCCCATTTGTACAACCAGGAGAGAGAAGCCGCCTTTCACCATTGATGTCCTATAAAAGTGCATTCTTTGGAAAAAGGGTTAATCGATCGATCAACTAACAATTTCACCAGAGCTTCTGTTCATAGTTTCTTTTCCATTTGACGGCAGAGCAAGAGAAGAGTGGTGGCGCTAGAGATCGCCCAGGGCAGCTCGAAAGAGAACCTTGGGGCATAAGAGCAGAGAGTGGGCCGACTCTCGCAAGAGCGAGAATATCTTTAGAGCAAGAGTAGAAACAGTTTAAATGCCTGGTAGCAAGAAATTGCTACCAGGCTCTTTACTATACTTGCATTGTTATCTTGTATTTCATCTCATATCTATTCAATGGAAGTTCTATTTCTACATCTGCTCACTCTCTTAATACGCATGAGTAGTTAAACAAGTCGAATGGGTTTAGAAGAACTAAGCTAACATGACCTAGGAAGTTCATTACGTGCGTTTGTCTTATTTTTATGTTGTGCAAAATTATCCTTTAGAATTACTTGAGAGAGAATAAAAAATAAAGAACCTAATGACCCGAGACAGCTAGGTTAGAATCTGAACTCGAAAAAGCTAGATTAGGTTTGCTAAACAAGAGATAGGGACTTAGAGATAAGCTCTGTTTGTCAACTTGCATCGCATGCATCCTAGGAATGGGAGTGATATTATATGGTTGCATATTTGTGTGAATGTCATGTTGTCATTGCATAAATAGAGATAAAAGTTTATGTGTAAACCCTGTAGACTTATCGCATATTTATCGCATGCGTTCTAGCCTTAGAAGCCGTAGCATTCACGTCGAGAGGTGGTTTACTATTATATGCATGTTGCATGATTGCAAGTCATGGACACATTCTAGGGAGTGTTAGCCGAAACTTTTCTCAACCTGTTCACTGCATATTCATCGTATTTCCCGTTTACCAACTCTTTTCAAACTCTGTCGCATTCGTTATTTATTTTCATCAACGCAAACAATAAACCCAACGATTTATTCATTTAACTGGTTACCAAAAGTTTTCATAAAAATCACCAACGCAACTATTTTCACAAGTTCCTGTGTTCAACCCTGGACTTACCAGGAAACTCAGAGGAATTTACACTTGAATTCCGCTGGGGAAACTTGAGTGCATCAACGCATATCATCCATATTTTCATTCATAAAAATAACGCATCAGCCTCCAAAGTGTCCTCCATATGGCGAGTCATGACATTATGATAGTATGCGCTAGTGAGTAGTAACTGGTATGCATAGGCGCAAAATCTGGTCGGATCCTCTCTTATAAAGATTTCTCTTATCCCAATAATATGATTTACATTCATGTCTGAGCCGCTTCTTTTGGTGGGCTGTGTAGTCCTCAGGAAATTATTCGCAAACTAGAAAATTGACCACGTCCGCATACCATGGTAATTCTTCTGTTTTAAACAACTGCTCATCTGGGAAGGTTGCATTCACCTCTGACTGGTTGTGTCGACTTTTGGATTTTCTAATCTTGACAAATGGTTTGCAACCTGGTTCTCCGTCCTCTTGCGATCAATGATTTCCATGTTGAATTCTTGGAGGAGGAGAACCCATCGAATCAATCTCAGCTTCGCATCTTTCTTTGTCATTAAGTACTTGATTGTTGAGTGATCAGTGTGAATGATCACTTTGGATCCCAGCAAGTAAGCTCTGAATTTTTCCAACGCAAATATCATCACAAGCAATTCTTTTTCTGTGGTAGTGTAATTTGTTAGTTTTACTTGCATATGCGATGGGGTGTAGCATTGTTTTCTTCTTTTGCTCCAGCACCTCCCCCATCGCATAACCACTTGCATCGTACATTAGTTCAAAGGGTTGTGTCCAGTCTGGTGCGATCAACATAGGTGCGGTTATTAATGTGTTCTTCAGTATCTTGAATGCGTTGAGGCATTGGTCATCAAAGTTAAATGCTCTTTCTGCCTCCAGCAATGCACTCAATGGTCGTACAATCTTTGAAAAGTCTTTCACAAAATGTCGATAAAAGCCAACGTGTCCTAAGAAGCTCCTGAAAGCCTTCACATTTGCTGGAGGTGGGAGCTTTTCAATCGCCTCAATCTTCACCTTGTCCACCTCCAGCCCGTCCTTGGAGACTTTCTGCCCGAGCACAATACCTTCCTTCACCATGAAGTGACATTTCTCCCAATTCAACTTCAGGTTCGTCTCTTCACATTTCCTCAATATCTTCTCTAGATTATCGAGATAGACTTCGTATGTTTGTCCATACACCGAGAAGTCGTCGATAAAAATTTCTACAGAATCTTTAAGAAAATAAAAGAAAAATGGCCATCATACACCTCTAAAATGTGCTCGGCGCATTGCATAGGTCAAACGACATGCGTCGAAACGCAAATGTTCCATAGAGCCAGGTGAATGTGGTTTTCTCTTGATCTTTAGGAGTAATCATGATTTGGTTGTAGCCGGCATATCCATCCAAGAAGCAATAGTAATCATTTCCTGCTAGGCGGTCTAGCATCTGGTCAATAAAAGGCAAGGGGAAATGATCCTTCTTTGTCACCGCATTCAATTTGCTGTAGTCCATGCAGATCTGCCAGCCAGTGACGGTCTTCATTGGTATTAGTTCATTATTTGCATTTGAGACTACCGTTATCCCTCCTTTCTTTGGCACACATTGCACGAGGCTGACCCACGTGCTGTCGGCGATTGGTTAGATAATCCCTGCATCCAACCATTTGATTATCTCATTTTTAGCGACCTCCTTCATCGCAGGGTTGAGTTTGCGGTTATGTTCGATCGATCCTTTTTTATTATCCTCGAGACGTATCCTATGCATGCAATATGCGGGTTGATTCCTCTAATGTTTGCTAGAATCCAGCCAATTGCTTTTATATGTTTTTTCAGGATGCTCAACAGTACATTTTCTTGATCTTCTTGAAATGCAAAGGAAATTATTATTGGTAGCGTTTCATTTTGCCCCAGAAAAGCATACTTCAGATGGTTCGGCAAGGTTTTCAGCTCTACTGTCGGTGGTTGTTCCCAGGATGGTTTTTGTGTTTTTCTTTCTTCATTCATTGTCAGTTTTTCTTCTTTGGTTGTTGTTTTTGTGATTGCATTGCAGGTTACTATGGATGCGGTTGCATCTTCTCTTTCATCTTCATCTTCATACAAACTGGGTTCATCATCAGATTCAGTGAGGTCTTCTTCTTCTGGATATCTATGGCTCTGATAATATCAAACTCGATCTTCTGTTCATTCATGCTCAGTGTGATCTCTTCTTTGTACACATCAATCTGAGTGCGACCAGTGGATAAAAATGGTCGTCCCAGAATGATGGGTACATCCATGTTCGCTTCATAATCAAGGATGATGAAGTCTGCCGATAAGATAAATTTGTCAATCGTGACCAGGACATCCTTTACCTTTCCTTCTGGATGCACAAGGGATCTGTCAGCTAGTTGAAGAGTCACCGTCGTGAGCGCTAGCTATCCCACATTCAGCTGCTTAAAAATTGAAAGGGGCATTAAGTTGATGTTGGCCCGAGATCGCAAAGCGCTTGACCAATATATAACCCTCCGATCGAGCAGGGTATTGTGAAACTCCTTGTGTCGTGCATTTTCGGTGGAATTATGGTTTTTACTCATTGTGTCAATGCCACCGTTGCGAACTTACCAGTGCTTCTTTTCTTCGTCACCATGTCCTTCAGAAACTTCGCATACTTTGGCATGTGATCAATCGCTTCAGTGAAAGGGATGTTGATATGCAACTGTTTCATCATGTGCATGAAGCGTTGATACTGCACTTCATCATTTTTCTTCTTTTTAAGTCTCTGAAGGAATGATGGCAGTTGTATTTTTACGGTTTCCTGCTCTATCGGTTTAGAGGTGGACACAATTTCTGGTTCCATCGTCTCTCGTTCTTCTAGTTCTTCTTGGGTCAACAAGGTCTATGGTTCCATCGCAACTGGAGCAGTCCGGCTCGGCTCCTTCTTCTCCTCTGCCATTGTCTCTTTGCTTCGCAATGTCACAACTTGACATTGCTCCTTTCCCATTGCTGATGGGCAGAAATGCACGTCATTATATGCCTTTTTATTTAGAATTATGAGAGCTGTTAAGTAGAAGATGTAGCGATTATACTTAGAATTCATGAGAAAATGAGCTTGCGTCTATCGGCATTAAGAATCTCGGCTAACCCACTATTATGTGTTATTATGCATTCAATTGTTTATTTTTGTAGCAACCTTAAAAATCGATCGCATACGCGGAAGCCAGGCTATCGTGGAGACAATCGCATACGTCAGTCGTATGGGTGTTGCGGCTATCAAGCGAATGCAGTCATCGTAGGGAGATTGCGGCTACATAATAATAACCATAATAGAGGGATGAGCACAAGGGTAGTGGAGTACGTTGATACTCTGGAAACCAAGCATGAACACATACCTCGGGAGTATCAAAAGGTGATGTTGACATTTCACCTACCACACCGTTAGCAGCAGAGATGCAGAAAAGGACCGTCACGCCACGAGTGTCAGATTCAGAGCATGTCCATTAATGTTGTCGGTGATCAAGCTCTATAAATAGAAGCCATTAAGCAGAACTTCAAATCATCCAAGATTTTTCCGCCTGAGGTTCCCTGCCTTAGGGCGGATTCTTGTGATCCAGACCAAAGCGTGAGAAGGTAGTCTTGAGAGTTCTTCATCCCTTCAATCATTTCGAGTAACAACCGGAGCCTTCGGTGGAGTTAGAGCTTGAGAGAATCTACTCCATCGCCCATCCATGGCACCACCGGCAGCCTTGACATACATCTGATGGAAGCAAGACATTGCTTCCATTTGGCCCTCCATATCTTTTGTATCCTTTTATTGTATTACATTTTGGCTTAAGGAATTAATACATTTTGTGATCAATGCATTTCTATATTTTCCTTCAATTCCATCTCCATCTTCATTTACTTAGCATCCTTTACTTTCATTGCATCACTAAGTAAGACTGCTAGAGTATTGCATACTTAATCATGCGACATAGGAATATGAAGCATGTAGTAAACCACTGGGAGGTGTGCGTTGCATGAGTGGTGCGAAAACCTTATTTGCTTAGTGTGAAGCTGTAGCAACGCTTGTCTATAAGCGGACGCAATGCTTGTCTATGAGTAGAATCAACGACAACTAACTACCCGGGAGGGTAAGTAGTAGATCGCATTAAGCAATGTAAGCAAGTGTTCACTAGAGATAGGAATAATCTTACGTCAGCCAGGTTTATGTGATTAGTTTGTCTTATGAGTGCATCATTCATCATTTAGGCATACTTGGGAGAGTAGTCTAAAAACCAAATCTAAGACTCGAGAGAGTGGATTGGATCGCATAAGCAAGAATGGGGAACTTAGGAATAAGCTTGGTTTGCTACTACATAGCGTATGCACCCTTTAAGTAGGATATGGTGGTATGCGGTCATCTTACTTATGTGCGAAAGCACGTGAGTGGGAATATAAAGGCTTAGAAATAGACTTCTCGACACTATCGTATATACATCGCATGCGTCTACGTCAAGTGTGTATAGCATGATCGTATAGCTTACGTTGGCTGGGGTTACCCTTGCGGTCAAGCTTAGTGTTGCAGTGAAGACATCCTCGCATTTTCATCTATTTTTCCATGCATTTTACTACGCGTTAACAGTTGCCGCGTCTCTACCTCTCAATCATACTTCCACTGCTTTATCTGTTAGTTAGGAGTAGGAGTGGTTCATAGCCGATAACCCTCATCATTCTTTTATTTCTTCACTGCAAACACATTACCGCATACCATTTAGCTACAAGTCCCTGAGTTCGCCCTTTGATCATTCGAGAAACTTATGATCTCGTTATACTTGGTGAGAGCGCAAGAAAACCTCTGACAGGAGCACATGGTCATCGCATAAGAGATTAATGCATACATTCAATTCCAATGCATGTTCACCGATGCATGAGAACAAACGCATAACCTAAGATATGCATCGCATAATTGCATTACCAAATTTACGTCATCAAGTTTTTGGTGTTGTTGTTGGGGACTTATCAGCTAATAGCTTGTTGAGTTTTGTATTTTCGTAGGTAACCTTTTTACCTTGTGAGTACTGTAGCTTGTGCGACCAAGTTGCAAACAATATTGAAGTGTAGGCATTGCGTCGAAAGCCAGTATTGGCCCCAAGATAGAAGGTCAATCAATTGCATGAGCTGAAGGTAGACAGACTAGCAGGGACTACTGCAAGCTGAATGTAGCCACAAAGAAAGATCACTTCCCTCTGCCTTTTATCGATCAAATGCTAGATAAACTAGCAGGGAATGATTTTTGTTGCTTCCTAGATGGGTATGCCGGATATAATAAATTCATAATAGCCCCTGAAGATCAAGACAAGACCACATTCACCTGCCCATATGAGACATTCGCTTTCCGCCGCATGCCGTTTGGCCTCTGCAATGTGCCAAGCATGTTCCAAAGGTGCATGATGGCGATCTTTTCAGATTATCTCGAGGACTTTGTGAAAATATTTATGGATGAATTCTCCGTTTATTGGAACACTTATGAAGTCTGCCTAGCCAACTTAGAGAAGATTCTGAAAAGATGTGAAAAGACGAATCTGGTGCTCAATTGGGAAAAATGTCATTTCATGGTTAAGGAGGGCATAGTGTTGGGACATAAGGTCTCCCGGGATGGATTGGAGGTGGACAAAGCAAGGATTGAAGCAATTGAAAAACTCCCACCTCTAACCAGCGTGAAGGCTGTGCGAAGCTTCTTAAATTGCACGACTTGTCAAGGACTTTTCTAAAATTGCACGACCACTGGGTGCGTTGCTAGAGGCAGACAGGAAATTTGAGTTTGACAACAATTGCCTCAACTCATTCAGAGTATTAAAAGATGCACTGATTATCGCGCCTGTACTAATTACGTCGGATTGGACAATGCCATTTGAAATCATGTGCGATGCAAGCGGGTATGCGATGGGGGCTGCATTAGCGCAAAAGAAGAAAACTATTTTGCACCCCATCGTATATGCGAGTAAAACTCTAAACCTTGCTCAAATAAATTATACCACCACTGAGAAAGAACTCTTGGCTATGATTTTTGCGCTTGAGAAATTCAGGGAAAATCTGTTGGGAACCAAGGTATTCGTTCACACTGATCACTCGACAATCAAATTTTTAATGACAAAAAAAGGCGCAAAGCCGAGGTTGATCAGATGGGTTCTCCTCCTTTAAGAATTTGAGATCGAGATAATTGATCGGAAGGGGACATAGAATCAAGTTGCGGATCACTTGTCCAGACTGGAAAATCCCGAGGTTGTCCGTAATGAATCTGAAGTGAGTGTCGTGTTTTCGGATGAGCAACTATTTCACATAGAAGAATTTTCCTGGTATGCGGACATCGTTAATTATTTGGTTTGTGAATAATTTTCTGAAGATTACACCTACCATCAATAGAAGAAGCTCAAGCATGAATGCAAACATTATTATTGGGATGAGTCGAATCTATATAAAAGAGGTGCAAACCAAATCATTCGATTATGCGTACCAAATGCTGCTCAACAACGCATATTGTTGCAATGCCACGACTCGCCATATGGTGGGCACTTTGGAGGGCAACACACTGCAGCTAAAGTTTTGCAAAGTGGATTCTTTTGGCTTCATTATTTAAGGATGCTGTTGACTACGCAATGAAATGTGATCGGTGTCAACGTACCAGTAACATTTCATGGAACAACGCAATGCCAATGAACACTATCTTGGAGTTGGAATTATTCGACGTATGGGGGATTGATTTCATGGGGCCATTCCCTCCTTCACATGGCAAGAACTATATTTATTGGTCGTCGATTATGTCTCCAAGTTGGTAGAGGCAATAGCATGCGCTACAAGTGATGTGGCGATAGTCTCCTAGTTCCTCAAGAGAAATATTTTCATGCGTTTTAGCACTCCCTGTGCCATCATAAGTGATGAAGGATCACACTTTGTCAATCGCAATATCAAGAAGCTGCTGCACAAGTACAATATCCTTCACAAAGTGGCCACCGCATACCATCCGCAAACGAATGGCCAGGCTGAAGTGTCCAATCGTGAAATTAAATTGATACTTGAGAAGGTCGTAAAACCTTCACGGAAAGATTGAGCAATGAAGCTTGATGATGCATTGTGGGCATACTGGATCGCATTTAAAACACCAATAGGTATGTCCCCCTATGCATTGGTATTTGACAAAGCGTGTCATTTTTCTTTGGAGCTGGAGTTTAAAGCATTGTGAGCGGTCAAGAAGTTGAATTTCAATTTAAAGAAAGCAGGGGAAGCTCGAAAAATGCAGTTGGTCGAGCTAGAAGAATGGAGGATCAATGCATATAAGAATGCGAAGATTTATAAAGAGCGCACTAAGCGCTGGCATGATAAACGCATATGCGCTAGAAAACTCCAAGTCAGGCAAAAGGTCTTACTTTTCAATTCAAGATTGCGACTCTTCCCAGAAAAATGAAAATCGCGCTGGTCCGGTCCCTTAATCATCAAAGAAATATTTTCACATGGAGCGGTGGAAATGGTCACTGAGGATGGCAGTCGAACATTGAAGGTTAATGGACAACGGATCAAGGCATATTACGGAGGATATTTCCAACCAGAAACAGCCTCCACAAAGTTTAAAACTCCAGACTACCTTCTTACATGACTTTTGAACCCTCTTTCCTTCGTCACTTTACTTTTATTCAAACTATCTGCATCCTACTCATTCTTATAATTTCCTTCTTTCTATTAAAAAAAAACTTGTGTTTTGTTTTAAAATCATTTGACCCTCTCTTTGTCTATTTACAATGATTAAGGCACAGGATTGCGGAGATATTACCAGAAGAAGCAAATGATCTCACTCCATCACCGCAATCCACAGAAGCAAAGATTGCTGCAAGGATGGACGCATCAATACACATTGCGGGCAACAACGCAAAATTTGGGGGTGTACTCTTCCTTATCCTTATTTCAAATTTTACGCTATCACATTGCATTTCACTTTTCAAAGTTTTATCACCGCATCCTCCTTGATTACCACAATCATTTAACAAGTAGATAAATTTAGTAGTTTACCGCATTCTGTTCCTTATCCAAGTATGATTTCAATGATGAAAAATATGCTTCTATTTCTTTCGTATACACTAGAGTCAACTTTGTCTTAAAATAGTCACCTCATGAAATATTTCTGGAAGTTAGGGGTTTGCTAGCTTTCTTTCAAACTTTCTTTACAATGTATTCTATGACCATTGCATGACTTATTTTTAATTTTTTTTTTTGGCAATGAGGACATTGCCGCATTTTAAATTTGGGGGTGAGGTATTTATTTTCGACCTGCTATTTAAAAAAAAACATTTTTGAGAATAACAACTCCACTGTCAATACAATGGGAAACCCATGTTGATAAGAATTAAGTTGTGAAAGGTACTTACCCGTAGTTGGATGTTCGCATGACACACGTGGGGGCAAGCCAAAACAAAAGTAAGTCACCAAGATCAACGCATAAATCAATGATCACAACTTCAATGCCAAATCGGTATGAGTTTAGTCTGAGAAAGTGTGCATTGTTCGTAGTTGGACGTCCGTATGATACCCTGGGGGCAAGCCAAAACGAAGGCAAGGCACTCGGATCAGTGCAAGGTCAGAAAAAAATAGCAATAAAGAAAATTTTTGTGCAAGGATAAATCATTTGACACCCCGGTGGAAAATTTTATTTTTGAAATAAATCATGCAATGTTCCAAAATTTAATAAAGTCCTTTTGAAAGTTAAGCTTGCAATCCCTAAGTCTTAGAAATATTTTAGGAAGAAACTTGATTAAGACTTAAGGAAATTTTGGCATATAGGATTTGAACGAAGTATTCTTGAGAAATCTAAGAAAAGAACTTTGCGGTTGATTTGCTAAAGGAATATTTAGCTTATGCTTGAGGACAAGCATTGTTTAAATTTAGGGGTGTGATAACGGGCAGAAATGCACGTTATCATAGTGCTAAGTTCTTAAACAATTATGGATTGCATTGATGAAATATGTCAAATTGCGACCATTAAGCATAAATTCTATAATATTGCGGTCGCATGCGTTTAGCGCATTAAAACTATTGATTTTTGTATTTTTGTGCAAAATATGCGTTAACGCAATGCAAGATTGCGATCATAGGAAATTATCGATCGAGTGCAACTTCACCGCAAGACTTTGCGTTGATCGTGCTCGCAAACATTTTCCTGAGAAGGATCGCTGCAACTTGGTCAGCGTAACATGGTGAGCGCATCCGGGTGAAAGGATAATTAAGAGCGATGGGACAGAAAGCTGATGACAGTCGGATCCAAATTAAGTTGAGAGCCGATAACGGTCATGAAGTACATTCAGCATTATTGGTGATAATTATTCGGCGCGTCAATCAGGAATTAAAGCTGTCCCATCTGTACAACTAGGATAGAGAAGTCGCCTTTCACCATGGAAGCTCTATAAATACCATGTGCATTCTTCAGAGAAGGGGTTAAGCAGTCGATTAATTCACCACTTTACAAATTCACGCCTCTGTCCATAGTTTCTTTCATTTTATGGCGGACACGAGAAGAAAGTGTGCCGATAGATCATTCCGGTAAGTTTGGGAGAGCGCCGGAAGCTTCAAAGACAGGGAGAGGGCCGACGCCTGCGGAAGCGGGAATATCTTTAGATTAGAATAGAGATTCCAGTGTAAAAAGCCTTGGTCATCAAGGAATTGCTACCAGGTTCTCTACCTTAAACTTCCATTGGAATTTTGTACTTAACTTATAAGAATGTAATTTCTTTCTCTATATCTGTTGACTCTCTGTGATTCATGCATGAGTAGCTAAATTAGTTGAATGGGTTGAGAAGCATTTAGCTAGCACAACTAAGGAATCTTCATTCGTTGCGATTATCTTGTTTATGTATGCTTCATTCGTCCCTTAGGGATACTCGGGAGGGTAATCTAAGGACAGGATCTAGACTTGGGAAGGCCAGATCAGAATCTAGGTTTGGAAGAACCAGATTAGAACGCATAAACGAGAGATAAGTGCTTAGAAATTAGCACTATTTGTTATTAATGCATCGCATGCATCTTAGCGGTAAGATATGATTGTATGCGGTCACCTTGCTTTCATGCATTTTGCATAAACACATAGGACAAGAGTAGAGACTTAGGGATAAGCTCTATGGACACTTTTGCATTCAACACATGCGTCCTAGACTTAGAAGTATCGCATTTATATTGGAAACTTGTTGTGCATGGTAGTAACATGATCGTATGGTCTGACGCATTCCCAAGTAACGCTAGCTAAAGATCTTCTCAACCCGTTCATCGCATACTCATTGCATCTATCAACGCAACTTTTGTTTCTAAAATCCGCCGTATTTATTTATTTCTTTTTAATCAATACAATCAACTATCAAACATTTCATTTATTTTCTCGGTTACCGCAAAGTTTTCATATTTTTATCGTCGCAATCCTTCATTGTTTTATATCTTTGCGTTGTAATAACGTGCATTTCTGCTCGTTAGCACACCCCAAAATTTAAAACAATACTTGTCCTCAAGCATAAACTAAAGATTTTCTCTAGAAAGTCAACTGCCTTTTTCTTTCCTAGATTTCTCCAAGTGCCTTATTCAAATCCTATGTACCAAAATCTCCTTAATTCCTATCCAGGTCTTTTCTTAAAATATTTCTAAAATTTAGGGACCGCAAGTTTAACCTTAAAAAACACTTTACTTGTTTCCATGGGATCGCATGATTTATTTCATAAAAAAACTTTTTCAACTAGGGTGTTTTCAAATGATTTTTATCCTTGCGTAGTTTAGATATTCTTTCTATGACCTTGCGCTGATCCAAGTGCCTAGCCTTCGTTTTGGCTTGCCTCCACGTGTGTCATGCGAGCATCCAACTATGAGCAAGGTACTCTTTCTCAGTTTAAACTCATGCCCATTTGGCAGTGGAGTTGTGATCATTTTATTTATGCATTGATCACGATTCCTACCTTTGTTTTTGCTTGCCCCACGGGTGTCATGCGTTTTTTTCCTGAGTGATCTAAAAGTAGCAAGGTTGAAAATAAATATCACACCCCCAAATTTAAACGCAACAATGTCATCATTGTTGAAAAATTGAAAGAATTCATGCGATGCTCTTGGGAGGTTTTGTAAAAGTCAGTTTGAAAGAAAGCTGGCGGACCACTAACTTCTAGAAATATTTCATGAATTGACTGTCCTAAAATTAAGTTGACTCTAGTGCATGTGATGAAAAATAAAGGCATGCATTTCATCATTGAAATCATAATTGGCAAAGAAAAACAATGCGGTGACTTACTAAATTAACCAATGTGTAATGATTGTGCCGATTAAAGAGGATGCAATGATAAAATTATCAGAGTTAAAATGAGATGCGATAGTGCAAAATTTGGAATAAACAAAGTCAAGGAAAGATACAACCCCTAAATTTTCTCTGTTGCCCACATTATTTGTGATCACATCCTTCTTTGTGGCGAGCCAATTTCTTCGATTGCGGTGGCTATTTGAGCTGTTTGCATCTTTCGGTTATCATGTAGCTCCCCTGCAATCATTCACCATGATTGTTGCAAAACATCGAGAGGGTCAAATAAAAGACAGAGTTAATTTTTTTTAAAGATGCAAAAGGAATAAAAGGATATAGAAATGATAATGGATATAAAGAGGTAGAATTGAGTTCATGAATTGAAGGTTTCAAAGGACACTTCACAAAAATTGCGTCCCTGATGAATTTGAATCGCATGATTGAGCAAGGACTGCCCACTTCTTCTTCAGTCAGAATTCCTCAGGTACACGGAGGTGTTCTCGCGATGCAAGCCTTCTCCGTGATATATTTGGACTCTTTGCCCGTTAACTTTGAATGAGTTGGTCCCGTCCTCATTGGATAACTCAACCGCTCCATGTAGGAATACCTTTCTTATTATGAAATGACTAGACCATTGCGATTTTAACTTGCTAGGAAAGAGTCGTAGCCGAGAATTGTACAAGATGACCTTTTGTCCGACTTGGAGATTCTTCTTGCATAGTTGCTTGTCATGCCAACGCTTTGCGCACTTTTTGTAGATTTTGGCATTTGCATATGCGTGAGTTCTCCATTCATCAAGCTCGACCAACTGAAGTTTCCTTGCTTCCCCTATGGCCTTTAAGTCAAAATTGAGCTTTTGCACTACCCACATTGCTTTATAGTCCAGCTCAAGTGGTAAATGACATGCCTTTCCGAATACCAGCGCATAGGGACATGCCTATAGGTGTCTTATAGGCGGTCCTGTATGCCCACAAGGCATCGTCCAGCTTCATTGCCCAATTTTTGCATGAAGGTTTTACCACCTTCTCTAATATCAACTTGATTTCTCTATTGGACACTTCAGCTTGACCATTTTTTTGTGGCTGGTATGCGGTGGCCACCTTATGAAGAATATTATACTTGAGCAGCAATTTGTTGATGATGTGGTTAGTAAAGTGAGGACCTTCATCACTTATTATGGTGCATGGAGTGCTAAAACGAGTGAAAATATTCTTCCTCAAGAACTTGGAGAGTACCGCTGCATAGCTTGCGACGCACGATACCACTTCTACCCATTTGCAAACATAGTCGATGGCTAATAGAATGTATTTGTGACCATTTGATGGTGGAAATGGTCCCATGAAGTCTATGCCCCAGACATCGAATAGTTCCAATTCTAAGATGATGTTCATGGGCATCGCATGCTTCCATGAAATGTTTCTCGTTNCTTCTCCGTGATATATTTTGACTCTTTGCCCATTAACTTTGAATGCATTGGTCCCGTCCTCATTGGATAACTCAACCGCTCCATGCAGGAATACCTCTCTGATTATGAAAGGACTAGACCATTGCGATTTGAACTTGCTAGGAAAGAGTCGTAGCCGAGAATTGTACAAGAAGACCTTTTGTCCGACTTGGAGATTCTTCTCGCATAGTTGCTTGTCATGCCAACGCTTTGCACACTCATTGTAGATTTTGGCATTCTCATATGCGTGAGTTCTCCATTCATCAAGCTCGACCAACTAAAGTTTCCTTGCTTCTCTTACGACCTTTAAGTCAAAATTGAGCTTTTTTACTACCCACATTGCTTTATACTCCAGCTCAAGTGGTAAATGACATGCCTTTCTGAACACCAGCGCCTACGGGGACATGCCTATAGGTGTCTTATAGGCAGTCCTATATGCCCATAAGGCATCGTCCAGCTTCATTGCCCAATTTTTGCATGAAGGTTTTACGACCTTCTCTAATATCAACTTGATTTCTCTATTGGACACTTCAGCTTGACTATTTGTTTGTGGATGGCATGCGGTGGCCACTTTATGAAGGATATTATACTTGAGCAGCAATTTGTTGATGATGTGGTTAGCAAAGTGAGGGCCTTCATCACTTATTATGGCACGTGGAGTGCCAAAACGAGTGAAAATATTCTTCCTCAAGAACTTGGAGACTACTGCCACATAGCTTGCGACACACGATACGACTTCTACCCATTTGGAAACATAGGTGACGACTAATAGAATGTATTTATGACCATTTGATTGTGGAAATGGTCCATAAAGTCTATGCCCCAGACGTCGAATAGTTCCAATTCTAAGATGATGTTCATGGGCATCACATGCTTCCATAAAATGTTTCCCGTTCGTTACATCGGTCGCATTTCATTGCATAGTCTTTTGCGTCCTTGAATAACGTTGGCCAAAAATAACCACTTTGTAACACCTTTGCTGCTGTGTGTTGGCCTCTGATAACGGGTAGAAATACACATTATCATAGTGCTAAGTTATTAAATAATGTTGGATTGCATTGATAAAATATGTTAAATTGCGTCCTTTAAGCATAAATTCTATAATATTGCGGTCGCATGCGTTCAGCGCATTAAAACTATTGATTTTTGTATTTTTGTGCAGAATATGCGTTAATGCAATGCAAGATTGTGATCATAAGAAAACATCGGTCGAGCACAACTTCGCCGCAAGACTTTGTGTTGATTGTGCTCGCAAACATTCGCTCGAGAAGAATCACCGCAACTTGGTCAGCGCAACATGGTGAGCGCATTTGGGTGAAAGGCCAATTAAGAACGATGGGACAGAAAGCTGATGACAGTC
>NC_052360.1:19855209-19863517 GCF_009727055.1 Benincasa hispida
CGATAAAGAAGAGATGGCAGAGCAGCCTGGAGGTGGAGCACCAAATGATAACAATGTCATGGCAAATCTGATTCTGTTGGCAAACGATCGGAATAGACCCATTAGGGACTATGCATCGCCAAACCTCTATGATTTCTCTCTGGAAATCATGAGGCCTGCCCTCAACAGAAGTAGATTCGAAATGAAACCTGTGATGCTACAGATGATCCAAACTATAGGTCAATTCGGAGGAAGGCGTGGCAAGGATTTGCATGCCCACCTCCGAAGTTTTATTGAAATCTGCAATACTTTTGTGTTCCCGAACATCTCTGCTGAAGAAGCTCAACTAATGTTGTTCCCATTTTCTCTCTGTGATCAGGCTAGGAAATGGGCTTATTCACTCAAACCAGGAGAGATTACTTCTTGGGAGCAGGTAGTGGAGAAATTCATGAAAAAGTATTTTCCACCTACCGAGAACACAAGACGAAGGAAGCTTATTACAAATTTTGAACAAGATATGGACGAATCGTTCAGCGATGCTTGGCCGAGGTTTAAAAGGTTGGTCCGTGATTGTTCGCATAATGGGCTACTAGACTGCCTTCAATTTGAAATTTTCTATCACGATTTGAACCTCGCTTCGCAGACCGCTGCCAATGCGGCAGCCGCTGGTGGTCTGCTTGACAAAACTTACGATGTGGCGAAGAATATCATGGACCGCATCTCCAAGAACCAGGAAGACTGGAGGGAGAGTGACCAGAGATTGAGACTTAAAGATTCTGATGCAAATAACGATGCCATTGTTTCATTACAAAACCAAATGTCCACAATGATGAATTTGATTCAAGGAATGGCGATCAACAGCCCAACACCGGAATGTGGGCAAATTAATGCAATAAGTTAAAACACCGCAAGGTGTACGACTTGCGGTGATGGGCATGCGATGGAAGATTGCTCACAAAATCCACAGTCTGTATATTTTGTAAAGAATAACCCCTTTTCAAACACTTACAACCTCGGGTGGGGAAACCACCCCAATTTTGCTTGGAGGAATCAACAACAAAATTTTCAACCTGTGGTGCAAAAAGAAGGGCCACCAGGATTCTTTCAACGCAACAACGATCAACCGAGTAGTCAAGCAAGTAGCTCACAACAACCATCACAATCCTCTTCTCTGGAGAGCCTATTGAAGCAATATATAGAGAAAAATGAGACAGTACTTCAAAGTCAGGCTATGTCTATCCGTAACCTCGAATTGCAAATGGGCCAGATTGCGAGTGAGTTGAAAAGTAGACCGCAAGGGGCACTGCCAAGTTCTACCAAACTTCCATGCAACCCAGGCGGATCAGGTAAGGAGTAATGTCAGGTTGTGACATTGAGTAATGGAAAGACTGTGGAGGGGGAAAAGAAAGAGCATAGTAGAATAACTTCCATCGTAACTGAGCCTGAGATTGCGGTAACGCAAGAAGAAGAAAGAGAAAATGAAGCAGTGGAACCTGAGGTTGCGTCGACGTCCAAGACTAATGAAACGGGAATCGTGAAAGTCCAGTTACCACCTTTTTCTCAGAGACTAAGGAAGAGAAAAATGAAGAGGTACAGTACCAACGCTTCTTATCTATGTTAAAGCAATTACATGTTAACATTCCTTTCAGTGAAGCGATTGAGGAAATGCCAAGTTTCTGAAGGACATGGTAACTAAGAAAAGAGGCACTAGGAAATTTGCCACGGTGGCATTAACGCAAAGTTCCAAATCCATTATCCCACCGAAGATGAGCGATCCTGGGAGCTTCACTATTCCTTACTTAGGAGGACTCTATATTGAGCAAGCCTTGTGTGACTTGGGAGCCATCATAAATTTGATGCCGCTGTCAATCTTTAGACAATTAAATGTAGGGTAACTTGTGCCCACATCAGTGACTCTCCAATTGGCTGACAAATCTCTGGTTCATCCAGAAGGTAAGGTGAAGGAGGTGTTGATCAAGATTGATAAATTTATTCTATCAGCTGACTTCATCATTCTAGACTATGAGGCCGACAAAGATGTGCCCATCATTTTAGGGCGACCTTTCCTATCAAAGAGTCGTGCTCAAAGTGATGTGCACAAGGGAGAAATCACCTTGAGTATAAACGTACAAAAGCTCAAATTTAATATAATTTGTGCCACGAAATTTCTGGATGAAGAAGACCTACAAGATTCTGATGATGACCTGAATTTAATTGAAGAAGAAAAGTCTGATGAAGAGTGTGAAGAAGAGGATGTCAACGCATCCGTAGCTGCCTGCAATGCGATCATAGAAAAAACAAACAAGAAGAAGAAGTGATCGCAACGTAAGAAGAAGAGCCAAAAGAAGAAAGAAAAACAACACAACCTTCCCTCGTGGAACCAAAAGAAGAAAGAAAAACAACGCAACCTTCCCTCGTGGAACCATCAACACTTGAACTAAAGACCCTACCAACCCATCTGAAGTACGCATTTTTGGGGCAGAATGAGAAGCTGCCAGTGATTATCTCTTCTGCGCTCAACGAAAATCAAGAGAATGCGTTGATGAGCTGAACTTGATTTAAGAAGAAAAGTCTGATGAAGAGTGTAAAGAAGAGGATGCCAACGCATCCGTAGCTGCATGCAATGCGATCGTAGCAAAAACAATCAAAGAAGAAGAAATGATCGCAACACAAGAATAAGAGCCAAAAGAAGAAAGAAAAACAACGCAACCTTCCCTGGTGGAACCACCAACACTTGAACTGAAGACCCTACCAAAATATTTGAAGTATGCATTTCTGGGGCAGATTGAGAAGCTGCCAGTAATAATTTCCTCTGCGCTCAACACAGATCAAGAGAATGTGTTGATGGGCATTCTAAAGAAACATGTGCGAGCAATTGGCTGGACGCTCGCTGATATCCGAGGAATTAGCCCCACGTACTGCAAGCACCATATTCGTCTTGAGGACAACCATAAAGAACTATTGAACATCAACGCAGACTCAACCTTGCGATGAAGGAGGTCGTCAAAAAGGAGATCATCAAATGACTGGATGCGGGCATTATCTACCCCATTGCAGATAGCACGTGGGTCAGCCCCGTGAAATGTATGCTTAAGAAGTGCAGAATGAAGGTTGTCCCCAATGAGAACAATGAATTAATACCGCAAAAAACCATCACTGGATGGCGTATATGTATGGACTACCGCAAATTGAATACGGCCACAAAGAAAGATCACTTCCCTTTGCCATTCATTGATCAAATGCTAGACAGACTAGTAGGGAATGATTTTTACTGCTTCTTGGATGGATATGCCGGGTATAATCAAATCATGATAGCTCTTGAAGACCAAGACAAGACCACATTCACCTGCCCATATGGGACATTCGCTTTTCGCCGCATGTCGGCTGTCTCTTATACACATCTAGATGTGTATAAGAGACAGGTGTCATTTCATGGTGAAAGAGGGTATAGTGTTGGGACACAAGGTCTCCTGAGAAGGGTTGGAGGTGGACTATCTGCATCCTCCTATCCATTGCCTCATATTATGACTATGAGATATGGAAAATGGATGTCAAGACTGCCTTTCTGAAAGGTAATCTTGAGGAGACCATTTATATGGTGCAGCCCGAGGGATTCCTAGTCCAAGGTCAAGAGCAAAAGGTTTGCAAATTGAATCGGTCCATTTATGGGCTGAAACAGGCGTCTCAATCTTGGAACATTCGGTTTGATACTGCGATCAAATTTATGACTTTGACCAAAACGTTGATGAGTCTTGAGTCTACAAGAAAATCATCAACAACTCACTAGTTTTCCTAGTGTTGTATGTAGATGATATCCTACTCATTAGGAATGATGTAGTTCTACTGACATCAGTTAAAAACTGGCTTGCGACCCAATTCCAAATGAAAGATTTGGGAGAGGCTCAGTTTGTTCTTGGTATTCAGATCTTTCGAGATCGGAAGAACAAAGTGCTCTCAAGCATCGTACATTGACAAGATGTTGCTCAAGTACTCGATGCAGAACTCTGATGCATTGGGAATATGATGAAATTATGGTGTATAATGCAAGGGTGGTGTATTCGTTATGCATGCAAGTTTTCCTAGCAAGATCCAAGTATAAATCCTACTAGGTTGCCTGGTAAGCCCAGAGTCGAACACAGGGACTATAGAGACAATATGCGACGATGATTTCAGATTACTTTGCGGTGACAAATTAAACAATGAGTTGGTTGGTATCTTTGTTTAAGGTATAGATTCTATGCGGCAAAATTGAGAAAAGAGTTAATACAAACGAAAGTTACAATGAGTATGTGGGGGAACGGGTTGAGAAGGGATTTAGCTAATACTTCCTAGCAAACATAACTTTTCTCTAAGTCTCTATCTCTTACTAATGCAGTTCTAATCTAACTTTCTCAAGCCTAGATTCTAACCTAGCTCTCTCAAGTCTAGGTTCTTTCTTTAGACTCTCTCTCAAGTAGCTCTAAATGGGTGATGGACACATACATAAGACAAGATGATCGCATAAAATAAAGATCTTAGGTCATGCTAGCTAAGTACTTCTCAACCCCTTCTAATGTGGTGATGGACGCATACTCTCTCTCGAGTAGCTCTAAAGGGGTGTGGTCACAATCTCTTAATGCGCTCGGACGCTAAATTCCTTGGATCGCAATTCTACCGTGCACCAACGCATTTTCTTGCACAAAATACGTAAATTAGCTGCTTTAATGCGATGGACGCATGTGATCGCAATGTTCTCAACTTGTAACGACCCGACCCCCTAGGACTTAGGTAAGGCCGTTACTAAAATAAATGCATGCAAAGAGTTTAAAACGACGCTCAGTTATTTGAAATAAATGCTTATTAAAAACAAGAGAAGTTCAAAAGACATTTAATAAATGCCATCGTTAAAATCAATAGTAGGGTACCCATAAATCATAAAAGTTAATAAGTGCATATGAAAAACAATTGTTAATAATAAGTTTCAAACATCAAAACTAAACATTAAGAGAAACATGAAAGGAACTCTAAATCTCATGATGCGGAAGTGTAAAAACTAATCCCAGTGGCTCGATCACGAATTCCGCTACGCCATCGCCGGTGTATCTCTACCTTTACCTGAAACATCAACATAAGAAAGAATGAGTATGAAATACTCAGTAAGTAACCCCACCACTGGGGTCAGGCTAGGCATCTATGTCCTCTAGATACCCACATATGGCACATAAATACATGTAACATATAAGAGACTGAGTCTTATCCTATTGTAGTTAAGTATGCCCATAAAACTGGTGAATCCCGAAGGAAACACAAAACTGGTGAATCCCGAAGGAAACACAAAACTGGTGAATCTCGAAGGAAACACAAAACTGGTGAATCCTGAAGGAAACACAAACTGGTGAATCCCGAAGGAAACACAAAACTGGTGAATCCCGAAGGAAACACAAAACTGGTGAATCCCGAAGGAAACACAAAACTGGTGAATCCCGAAGGAAACACAAACTGGGAGCATCTAACTAATCAATAAGGATATTCACACAGTCCTAACGTGCTAAAATTCAACATGGTACGGTTCCAAAGCATACATAAAAATCCTTAATACCATGGTTGTATCACATACCCATAATTCGTAACAACATATTATACATCGTCCATGTATAACTTATATCATAAAGCCACAACATACAAGTATGCCTCAACGCCAGCAGATTAGACATCGACATATGAAAACACATACTATCACATACTAACGATCAAGCACTCAGGTGTGCATATAAATAAATCAAAATTTGTGCCAGAACATACTTTGATTTAAGTCATACTGTCAATCAACATGCTAACATTTACCATAACATACATTTATCCTACTAGCATACAACTAGAACCTGGCCTGTGGGCAGTTCCAGTGATAAGATTACTTACCTCGAACTCAAATTCCGATTTTTAATCCAAGCTAATGATCTCCAACCAAAAACCCCTGAACTAAGTCCCCTAATACAGAACATAACACAAATTTTAAATTCTTCGAACCAAGATCCATACATACAAATTATTATTTTTTTCTTTTTTTTTTGGGATCATCAATGAACTTACCCAACGAAACTTGATCAACAACCACTCCAAAATATCCTTTTAACAAGGTCTAATTCCAACGAACGACAACTTAAAACATTCAAAACATGAATTAAATGATTATTAAATCCTATAATCAATGGGTGTAAAAAATCCTTCAAGAAATCCATCTCATAACATTGACCTTACCTAAATCCAAGATTTGTTCAAAACCAAGAGTCGACGGTAGAAACTGGAGTTTGAATGGTGGCTCCGATACAGAAATTCGAGCAGCCCGCTGGATAGATCTATGGTGGCAGACCAGTAACGCGTAGGGCTGGGCGGAGGAGTGGCACACGACTGCGAACGGCGGCTCCTCCGGTTCGGGCTCGAAGCAGGCGGCGGCGACTCGGACGGACGGATCCTCTTCAACTGGGCGAGATCGGTGCGACTCTGGATGGCTCTTTGGCTGGGCGAGATCGGTGCGACTCCGAACGGACGGACAGAGAAAGGTACGGGGGAGTCACACGGCGCGGTCTGTGGGGTTGACGAAGTTGGGTGACTGAGGCGGCGGCGGAGCAATGGAGGTCGGGGAGTGAGGGAGAGCCGTGTGAAAGGAGATTGGGGGGGGGGGGGGGCCTTTTTATTTTATTTTTTAAAACTAATTAATAAAATAATAATAATATAATTAATAATAATTAATAATTAATAATAAAGGAAAGTAGTATAGTTTTAATTAAATCCTTTCCCTAACCCACTTATACTATTTAATCTCTTTCCTTTTTCCAAAAATAATTATCCTACCATAACTTTTTAAATTGCATTTGAAAATTGAAAAGTTTGTGAATAAATTCCATGACAACACTTAAATTCTCGCATTCATACTTTAAATTCAAAATTCCAAACATGCCCTTCAACTAAGGATAAATACTGAAAAAGGGAAAAGTTTTACATTAATAATAAATAAATAAAAAGGTGTGGGGTGTTATATTCTTCCCCCTTCAAAGAACTTTCATTCTCAAAAGTTCATCCTTGAAATAGCTCCGGGTACTGGGCCTTCATCTCATCGTCTCGCTCCCAGGTGGCTTCCCTGAACTGGTGGTTCTGCCACAAAACTTTCACAAAAGAAATTTCCTGTCGGCGCAATGTCTTTACTTCTCTGGCAAGAATCTCTATGGGCCTCTCCCGTAGCTCAAGTTATCATTCAACTGCAAGGGCTCGTAGTCAACTACATGGGATAGGTCTACCACGTACTTCCTTAGCATCGAAACATGGAAGACATTATGAATTGAAGACAATGTTGGGGGCAAGGCCAAAGGGTAAGCTACAGGGCCAACTCGTTCCAGAACCTTGAAAGGTCCAATGAATCTCGGACTCAACTTTCCTTTCCTGCCAAACCTCAGAATACCCTTCATGGGTGCCACCTTTAAGAACACTTTCACCCCAGTCTCAAATTCCAGGTCCTTACGTCTTACATTGGCATAGCTCTTCTGTCTGCATACGAGTCCTGATCTTCTGTATGACCTCATTTGTGGTCTGCACCAATTCAGGTTCTAACAATCTTCTCTCTCCTACCTCATCCCAACACACAAGGGACCTGCAACTCTTCCCATATAGGGCCTTAAAGGGTGACATCCCAATAGTGGACTGGTAGCTGTTATTGTACGCAAACTCCATTAAATGCAAGTGAGCATCCCAGCTTCCGGAAAACTCTATGGCACAGGCACACAACATGTCTTCCAGTATCTGATTCAATCTCTCTGTCTGCTCATCAGTCTGAGGGTGAAACGCTGTAATGAAGTTTAATCGGGTCCCCAATGTCGCCTGGAGACTCTTCCAGAAGTTAGACATGAAACGAGGGTCTCTGTCCGACACAATGGACACGGGTACTCCATGCAATCTTACCACTTCCTTCATGTATATCTATGCCCACTTATTCACTAAAAAGGTGGACTTTCCAGGTATGAAATGTGCAAGCTTTGTAAGTCTGTCTACAACGATCCATATCACAGTGAAACCTTTAATTGTCCGAGGCAACCCCACGATGAAGTCCATAAACACATGCTCCCACTTCCATTATGGTACATTTAATGGTTGTAACAAGCCTGCTGGCCTCTACCTCGGGGCTTTCATCTGCTGGCACACCAAACACTTACTGACGAACTCTGCAACCTCTCTTTTCATATCATTCCACCAGTAGTAACGTTTCAGATCTTGGTACATCTTGGTGCTGCCGGGGTGGACTGAGAATAGGGAACTATGAGCCTCTGACAACAGCTCCTCCTTAATGTCACTAACCGCC
>NC_052360.1:19863797-19885553 GCF_009727055.1 Benincasa hispida
GGTAATAAGAGCTGCGGAATGGGCCACCTTTCTGTTTAAAGCATCTGCCACTACGTTTGCTTTCCTCGGGTGGTACAAAATTTCACAGTCATAATTCTTTACTAGTTCCAATTACCTCATTTGCCTCGTGCTTCTTCAGCTGACGTGAAGCGTAAGCAACTACTCTACCCTACTGCATCAATACGCATCCCAACCCCTTCTTGGATGCATCACTGAAAATGACAAAACCACTTGATCCGTCTGGTACTATGAGAACTAGGGCTGAAACCAGCCTCTGCTTAAGGTCCTGGAAACTGCTTTCACAAGCCTCATTCCAAACAAATGTTGCCCCCTTCCGAATCAGCTGAGTTAATGGGGCAGTTATGCGAGAGAAATCCTTCACAAACCGTCTGTAGTAGCCCGCTAACCCTAAGAAGCTGCGCACCTCACTGACCGTGGTTGGATGAGCCCAACCCGTAATTGCCTCCACCTTTGCAGGATCCACTGAGACACCTTCCTTTGATACCACATGCCCTAGAAAGGACACTTGTTTCAACCAAAATTCACATTTAGAAAACTTAGCATATAGCTTATTGGCCCTCAATGTCTCTAAAACTCTCCACAAATGCTCCCCATGCTCGACCTCTGTCTTGGAATAAATCAAAATATCATCAATAAAAATAATAATGAAGGTGTCGAAGAATTCCCTGAACACCCTATTCATCAGATCCATGAACACTACTAGTGCATTCGTTAGGCCGAATGACATCATTATGAACTCATAATGTCCATACCTCGAACGGAAGGCTGTCTTGGGTATGTCACTGTCTTTTATCCTCAGCTGGTGGTACCCTGATCGGAGGTCAATCTTAGAGAATTCCGTAGCTCCTTATAACTGGTCAAACAAATCATCGATCCTGGGAAGGGGATATTTGTTTTTGACGATCACCTTGTTCAGCTCTCTGTAGTCGATGCACAGACGTAACGATCCATCCTTCTTTTTCACAAACAAAATGGGTGCACCCCATGGCGACATGCTAGGGCGAATGAAACCCTTATCCAACAACTCCTGCAATTCGACCTTCAGTTCCTTTAACTCTACCGGGGCCATCCTGTACGGGTCCCTCGAAATGGGGGTTGTGCCTAGCTCCAAATCAATGGCAAAATCTATCTCCCACTGCGGGGGCAATCCGGGAAGGTCTTCTGGAAACACATCTGGAAAATCCCTCACTACTGGCTCTGAAGTCAAGGTAACTTCGTTCTCCCTGGTATCTACCACACTAGCCATAAAGCCCCTGGCTCCTTAGTCGAATAGCCTACTGGCCTTCAATGCGGATATCACCTTGGGTAGGACTACGGTTCGAACCCCTTTAAACTTAAAACAGGCTTCTTTAAGAGGCTTAAAGATAACCTCCTTACGAGAGCAATCTATGCTGGCATGGTTAGCAGCTAACCAATCCATGCCTAATATAACATCAAAATCACGCATATCTAAAGTTATCAGGGTTACATCTAATGCGCGGTTGGCTACCTCTACCTGACATGCCTTTATCTTTTCTGTAGCTAACATGATCTCTCCTGAGGGAGTGGAAATAGACAATGCAAATGGCAACAGTTCTGAGTCTAACATGGCGTGTCTCACCAACATAGCAGATATAAACGAGTGCGAAGAACCAGAGTCAAATAAAACAAAAGCATGGTGTCCCAAAATGGGAAGTGTACCTGTCACCATGGTGCCTGACTTTTCGGCCTCACGCCGAGTGGTAGAAAATACCTTTCCCTGCTGTTGTTGGCGGTTTCGGGCTTCCTTGGAACAATCCTACCGGGCTGGCTTCGTGGCTCAGACGGCATTCCTCCTAGGATCTTAATCTGCACATATGATATATCTATACTGGGGCACACAAAAAACGTAAAATGAAAAAACTATTAATTTTCCTCAGAGCTGGTGTATCAATACACAAATGTATGGATCTGGTTATTCGCAAGAATTTTTACAGTCACCACCATTTGTAGTGTATGTGTCTTTACCGCAAGTGGTTGTATTAGTGGCGAGTGAACTCTCGAAATAGTTCTTACTAGCGCTCCCTTGCCGTTATTTGGTCCTTTGAGGAGAATCCATGTTAGCTGGAAAAATCGGGCAATGTTGGTTTCTGAGTAGTACCCACGATTGTTCATCGTTGCGACGCAATGGAACTGTCGACCTCCACAGGCAGTCTAGTGTATGCTAGTAGGTACTTAAATGTGTTTTACTAAGTCCCCTCTATCTAAAGTGATTCAAAGAGGAGTCTAGCATGGTGTCTAGTCTTACTCTTTATCAGCTAAATTCCCTAGTCAGCAAATCAAATGTTATCGTTGGTCCCAAATCGGCACAAATCCTGATCTATAATGCACACCTGAGTGCTGATCGAGAGAAGAAGTGTACTCTCTCGTGCAATGTCGATCAATCTTCCTGCTCTCCCGACCTTGGGAAGTTCCATAAGCATTCATTCTCTCGACCAAGCGGCTATGCACATACTATACAAGATGTACACAGCGTACATAAGTCTTAAAAGATCCAAATCAACTGCACCATCACCCTCGCATGACTCCGCATACTCAAAGCCACCTCGCATTGAAATCTTAAAGATCTCGGTCTACTTCTGATTCGACACCACACCGACCATGAATAGACTCACCAGGAGCTAAAACTGCAGAAAGCGATTATCAAAATACTGCTTAGAGGCACTCCCATTCCGATACTTACCTCATAACAGCCCCACCAGCCTCGACACTCGCAGGTCAGGTTCAAGATCTACCTGCTTATTGTATCGGGTGTTTGGCCAAAAAGTACTTCTCATAAAAATGTTCCTTGAACTGTTCCCAGTTGCAAGGTCACCTCCAATATCGATAATCTTTTCTACCGAACGCCACCAGATTGCTGCATTACCAGTAAGCATGAAGACTGCGCATTGCAGTTTGTGCTCTTCCGGGCACCTCATAAAACGGAAATTTTCTCAATGGAAGACAACCACAGTTCTGCCTTGGTGGGGTCTCCTAATGATCCATCAAAGGGGCGAGGATCATACTTCCAGAAATCCCTTAAATGTTGGCCTCGAGAGACAGGCTCCGTGTTCTTGTCCTGCGGACGGTTTTGACGTAACGGCTCGGGTGCACTAGTTCCTCCTGAGCCTGAGTCTGGGCAGGCTGTCCTGCCATCGTGCTACGGATCAGTTCCTGCAACTTCCCCATCAGAGCGGTTGCAATAGCTTCACTAATTCGGCTTCCATTGCCTTTTTATCCACTTGGTCGTAGGCGGAATTGGCGTTGCCGGAGCAGTTTGATTACTCCCTTCTCTCTCTACTGGTATTTCTTCTCTAACTGCTTTCTTTGTTCTACGTTTAGGTGCCATGTCCTATCATAAATTTGTACGTTAGCTAACTATTTCTGGCCTCTCTCAGACATCATGCGTTTAAGACACTACATCACTGTCCTCACATACACATGGAAATTTTCGTTAGTAGAACGTACCTGGCGATGACGAGGAATTCGTTACTGGCCACAGGGACTATTTGACTTACATAGTAAGTCAGTCTACAAAACCCAAAACAGGGCTCTGATACCAACTGTAACGACCCGATCCCTATGACCTAGGTAAGGCCGTTACTAAAATAAATGCATGCAACGAATTTAAATCGACGCTCAGTTTTTGAAATAAATGCTAATTAAAAAACAGAGAAGTTCAAAAGACATTTAATAAATGCCATCGTTAAAAACAATATGAAAACTAATCCCAGTGGCTCGACATAAGAAAGAATTTCTTAATTATAAGTTTCAAACATCAAAACTATTAAGTATGAAAGGTACCCAGTGGTAAAGGTTATTAAGTACCCATAAATCATAAAGGTTATTAAGTGCATATGAAAAACAATTCTTAATTATAAGTTTCAAACATCAAAACTAAACATTAAGGGAAACATGAAGGAACTCTAAATTCTATGATACGGAAGCGTAAAAACTAATTCCCAGTGGCTTCGATCACGAATTCCGCTGCACCATCGCCGGTGTATCTCTACCCTTACCTAAAACATCAACATAAGAAAGAATGAGTATGAAATACTCAGTAAGTAACCCCACCACTGGGGTCAGGCTAGGCATCTATATCCTCTAGATACCCACATATGGCACATAAATACATGTAGCATATAAGAGACTGAGTCCTATCCTATTGTAGTTAAGTATGCCTATAAAACTGGTGAATCCTGAAGGAAACACAAACTGGTGAATCCGAAGGAAACACAAACTGGTGAATCCTGAAGGAAACACAAACTGGTGAATCCCGAAGGAAACACAAAACTGGTGAATCCCGAAGGAAACACAAACTGGTGAGCATCTAACTAATCAATAAGGATATTCACACAGTCCTAACGTGCTAAAATTCAACATGGTACGGTTCCAAAGCATACATAAAAATCCTTAATACCTGGTTGTATCACATACCCATAATTCGTAACAACATATTATACATCGTCCATGTATAACTTATATCATAAAGCCACAACATACAAGTATGCCTCAACGCCAGCAGATTAGACATCGACATATGAAAACACATACTATCACATACTAACGATCAAGCACTCAGGTGTGCATATAAATAAATCAAAATTTGTGCCAGAACATACTTTGATTTAAGTCATACTGCCAATCAACATGCTAACATTTACCATAACATACATTTATCCTACTAGCATACAACTAGAGCCTGGCCTGTGGGCAGTTCCAGTGATAAGATTACTTACCTCGAACTCAAATTCTGATTTTTAATCCAAGCTAATGATCTCCAACCAAAAACCCCCGAACTAAGTCCCCTAATACAGAACATAACACAAATTTTAAATTCTTCGAACCAAGATCCATACATACAAATTAATTTTTTTTCCTTTTTTTTTTGGGATCACCAATGAACTTACCCAACGAAACTTGATCAACAACCACTCCAAAATCTCCTTCTAACAAGGTCTAATTCAACGAACGAAAACTTAAAACCTTCAAAACATGAATTAAATGATTATTAAATCCAATAATCAATGGGTGTAAAAAATCCTTCAAGAAATCCATCTCATAACATTGACCTTACCTAAATCCAAGATCTGTTCAAAACCAAGAGTCGACGGCAAAAACTGGAGTTGAATGGCGGCCCTGATAACAGAAACTCGAGCAGCCCGCTGGACAGATCTATGGTGGCAGACCAACGGCGCGTAGGGCTGGGCGGAGGAGTGGCACGCGACTGCGAACGGCGGCTCCTCCGGTTCGAGCCCGAAGCAGGCGACGGCGACTCGGACGGACGGATCCTCTTCGACTGGCCGAGATCGGTGCGACTCTAAACAGCTCTTCGGCTGGGCGAGATCGGTGCGACTTCGAACGGACGGACAGAGGAGGGTACGGGGGAGTCACACGGCGCATTCTATGGACTGACGAAGTTGGGTGACTGAGGCGGTGACGGAGCAATGGAGGTCGGGGAGTGAGGGAGTGCCGCGTGAAGAAGATTGGAGGGGGGGGGAGCCATTTTTATTTAAAAAGAAACTAATAATAATAATAAAGGAAAATAGTATATTTTTAATTAAATCCTTTCCTTAACCCACTTTATACTATTTAATCCCTTTCCCTATTCCAAAAAATAATTAGTTCCTGCCATAACTTTTTAAATTGCATTTGAAAATTGAAAAGTTTGTGAATAAATTCCATGACAACACTTAAATTCTCGCATTCGTACTTAAAATTCAGAATTCCAAACATGCCCTTCAACTAAGGACAAATACTGAAAAGGGGAATAGTTTTACATTAATAATAAATAAATAAAATGGTGTGGGGTGTTACATAACTTATTACTTTTGGACACGATTTTACATATTTTTACCGTTACAATCCTTCATTGTTTTATATCTTTGCATTGTAATAACATGCATTTCTACCCGTTATCAAACTCCAAAAGTGGCCTATTGCCTTTTAGGCATGGAGTTATATCGTCTAAGGAAATGTGTCCTAAGACACCTCAAGAGTTTGAGGAAATGAGACGGATCCCCTATGCATCTGTCGTTGGCAGTTTGATGTATGTGATGCTGTGTACTAGACTGAACATCTGCTATGCTGTGTTGATAGTAACAAGGATCAATAAGCACTCTAATTCATTAATTTTTGCAAAATCTAAAGCATGCTATTACAGAAATAAATGCGTTTCAAGTCATATCTTTGTAGAACTCTTGAAATCTCGATTTTCAGCTGCAAATTTCTCTAAATCTCATTGTAAACCACCACAAGACCTTTCCACTATTCTCTTGGTGCTCTAGATTGAGTTGTGGGACTTAAAATAAGCTTGAATAAAGGGAATTTGGAGAAGAGCTCACAGCAGCAACCCAATTGAAGAATAACTTCTTCTCACAAATTTTTCAGTAAAAATTTCACAGATTGCATGCCTCAAATTCACTCCATTCTTCCCAGTATATTGTATACTATCATGCAAAGAAGATGGTTGCATGAGATGCAACTCATGCTTGGAGTAATTGAAGCCTAAAGATGGTGGGTTATGGGTCAGCAACTTGAAGATGATAATGGAAAATACCATTTTTCCATTTTGTGTATTTTTCAATTTTCAAATTCCAAATTTGATTTTAGAAAAACAATTTGATTTCAAAAATATAAAAAATATTAATTTTACAAATTAATTTCATAAATTAATTTTTCTAATAAAATTAATAAATAATTATTTAAACAATTTAAATAATTCTAATTAATTTAATATCAAATATTAAATTAATTTTACACAAATTCACCTTCATATATTTAAATCATATTTAAATATTAATTCTCCAATTTTGTTTAATTCCTAAAATTAAACGTGTAATTATATCTCATATAATTACTAATTCATTTAATTCTAATTTGAACATTTCAAAGTAACTTATCACGCTATTCTAAAGCTAATCCATTTACGAGCTAACAGGGGGACCTTGCGGACCTACAGATCATGGGCTCCAACGATCCGAGATTAATTGGCTTAACTCATTAGACCGAATTTACCCCCATTCGTTAAATAATGGGTCACTCTACTAAAGCCCATAGTTGAATTCCCCTCACTATAGATATATTATGTCCACTCGATATAACCATGATTAGTAAGTTAACCCTTCATAGTTTGTTCGTAATAACGGCTGGGTTAAATCTCTATTTTACCCCCGAGATTACCTCTTGTTTCTTAAGTCCCATTGATCCTCTAGTGAACAATTGATTTGTGATCGAATCAACAAACCGAATCCCTCTCAGGCCAACAAGAGGGTGGAGCCCCTTGTTTAAGACCCAGAATTAGCACTTAAGGGAACAACCCCTCTACTATCCCTAACAGCAGGTAGGAATGAATTCCTTCATGTACCCTATGTCCCTAGCTATCTATCCAATCTTACCCTGAAATGGGAGTTTATTGAGTCGACACTTTTGAGCCAACCCTCACCTATGCAAATCTAAGGATAATCCCGAATAAACCGGAGTTCATAGTTAGCTCAAGATGAAGGTCAAGTTACCTAGGTCATCGCTTTGAAATGGTCAGTCTTAAATAGTAAACAACGTTATAAAGTAAGAGTGACTGATTTCATGGTCCAATCTTGTACAAAACCCATTTGCACAGGGAAACCCCCACTCCTCATCTCATAACATGTACGAATTAGGATCACTTCGTTTATAGCACTTTACAACTCTTTGTAACAACTATAGAATAGGCCGTATCCAATAGTGTTATCAGAATAAGGCATCCAACCTTATTCATATACTATAGATCATTTTAACTATTTACTCGAACCTGATCCATTTTTATGTCTCCACATAAAGTTCAAGTACTCATGTAATAATCAAGGGACTTTTAGGTTTATTGGATTTCTAATAAGCAAAACATCTATTCAATAACAACTAATTGAATTTTCAGAATAAGTTCTATTGTTTACAAACCATGAGTTTTAGGACATAAAACCCAACAAACTCCCACTTGGACTAAAACTCCAGTGGTAACTAATATATCCAATATATAAGATCGAGTTTTTGAGTTTTGTAGAGAAATACAATAAACTAGGGCATCCCACACCCGATATTTCTCCCACTTGCCCTAGGTTATTAACTAGGTATTCCTAGTCTACTAGGTGATTCTCAAACACTTTAGCCGAGAGAATCATTGTAAACATGTTAGTGTACAATAGGCTTTTAATTAAATTATATGGAAATACATCTTATTCTCAATAATGACCAGGAAGTCATACTTTCTTCCCACTACATTGAGGTACTCTCAACTCTTTGAGTAAGACGTATCTGACCTATCTTAACAACTCTTGTTAACAGTCAGATTTGGAAATCTTTTAACTTTCTATACTTTGATCTAATTGATATCTAGCCGTTTTTAAATATCCGAATATTTGCAAATGACTTTTAACAGTTTGATTCTTAATAGAAGTTGCTATGAGATAGAACAAACATAATATCTGAAAATGAACATTTCATTTATAACAAGAAATATATACATTTTGTTCTTTACAAGATAACAAAAGCAGGTAAGGTTATCGTCAAGCAGCAACATCTCCCACTGGTCAAGCTGAGTAAGTGGTCCTTAGGAACTAGTTTGCCTGTTTAGCTTTCTCTGCTCTTTTTTTAGCAAGGTACTGAGGGCAATTTCTCTTCCAGTGCCCTTCTTCGTTGCAGTGGAAACACCTTCCTTTGTCTGCAGCATTTTTCTTGCTTTTCTTTCTAGCGAGTTTCTTTTTCCCTTTCCTTTTGCACTTCTTAACAGGAATACTCTTACTTTGTGGGAAGGAAACAACATCAGGCTTGGAGGACGTTCCTCCCTTCTCAGCAGTAGTAACATTTACTTCTGATTCCACACCTTTAGTTCTCAACATAGTCTAGTAAGCCTATAACTCATTCAGTAGAGTAGTCAAGTTATATTCAATTTTATTCATGAGTGCATTCATGCAGAATTGTAGAAAACTCTTCGAAAGAGATTATAGAATAAAATCAACTTGACTTCTTTCATCAACAACAGTGTCATTTACTTCCGCCACATTAAAGTGGACCATCATGTCCAGGACATGTTCACGAACAGAGGCCCCCTCTTTCATGCGATTGTTGTAAACGTACTTGATGGCATCATGCCTTAGGGTGAAGGACGGTTGTCCAAACATCCCTTGTAGAGATTCCATAATCTCTTTGGCAGTACTCATATCCTTATGTTTCTTCGCCAAAACATCAGATATGCTGGCGAGGATGTAAGAACAGGCTTTATCATTTGCCCTGATCCATCTATTATACACATCCTGAACAGTTCAGTTTGTGTTAGAGCTGGGAACGGGAGGACAATCCTCCGTTAAGACGAATCGCAAATTGTCTATCACAAGTATAGTATTCAAATTTGATTTCCAGGTTACATAATTATCCCCGATCAGTTTATTTGACGCCAAAAATTGTATTATCGAACTCGTCATTCTGAAATTATAAAAAAAATCTATAAGTGAATTTCTTTTAAATCCAATCAAGTTTTAGCAAAGTAATAATGTACCCAATATTATTTTTGCAACGATACTGCAGCAAGACATTCTTGACTAAATACTATCTCCAGAATAACTCATATTTCGATAGTCATTTAGGTACCGTTTTTGGTCAGAAATTACTAACCCTTAATAATTCTGTAAGTGTAACCCTTTATTTTCAGACGTCAGAGGTCAGCCCCAACTATGCTAACGAAGTGGAGAAACAAGGTTAGGAATGGACCTAAGAAATCCTATCCACCTATGGAGCTCGAGTTGTTCCGAATCCTATGTTACAACCCTCCGTGCGGATAGCCGTCGTTAAACGACTAGTAAAGGGCCGCTTAAAGCTATCAACAGGTGTAAAATAGGAATCTCACAGTCCAAACTCACGGAAGAGACCGCAGGATATGTTGACACATTTTCTCCACCCATTTACTATGAACTACTTCCCCCGTTTACCTTATTATTGACTCATAAAAACACTTTCCATAAGGAGGTCACTCCCAGGGTGACACGAAGCGTCGTATGAATCTCACGGTGTAAACTATTTAGAGACATGGCAATTGAAATCTATATTTGATTTCTGTTCGAACAACTTCCCTTTATTCACCAAAATCTAGATTTAAGCTAAAAAATACTTTCCGTACGGAGGTCACTCCCAGGGTGACACGAAGTACCGCTTAAATCTAGACTGTGAACATGAGAGCTAAAAATAATGTATCATATATGTTATTAATCTCCCACTGAAGTTTTCTAATAACTTTATCATATAGAAGTTATTGAACTCCCACTAAAGTGTTCTATTAATTGGGTAAATTTATACTTAGGTTCTTTTCGGCTGATAAAAACAATCCTAAGTCTAAGTGGTTTATCCAATTATAACACTTATAAATGGATTTTAACCTACGATGTCTAGGTGATAAACCATTTTATTACCTCACATCGCTCATGTATACTCATAAAACTGGTTACCTAAAGGAATGTATTAGCAACAATGGAAGCAACAAGGATCAAGCACTCTAATTCATTAATTTTGGCAAAATATAAAACATTCTCTTGCAGAAAACAAGTGAGTTTCATGACATACCTTTGTAGAACCTTTTCTAAGCATGACCTCCAGTTGCAATCTTCTCCGAATCTTATTGCAGACCACCTCAAGATCTTTCCCATTATTCTCTTGGTGCTTTAGATTGAGTTGTGGGACTCAAAACAAGCTTGAATCAAGGGACTATGGAGAATTGCACACAGCAACAATCTTGTTGAAGATGTTGGGATTAGTGTCCTAATTCTCTCGGAGTCTCGTTGTTTTGTAAAGATACACATTGTTAAATGAATAAAATAAGTGTTATTTAATTTTGACATTTACTCATATCCAATAAATAAAGCTCCTTGGTTATTAATGACATGCAGAGATGCATGTCATCTTAGGCCTTTCACTTAGAATTATGAAGGTTGTTAGGTAAAATATATGTCAATCATGATAGGAATTCAGGAGAAAGTGAGCTTGCGTCGATCAGCATGTTGAATCTTAGTTAACCTATTATTTTGCGTTAATTATGCGTTCAATGTTCTATTTTTGTAGCTAATGCAAGAAATAAATGCAAACGCAGAAACCGGACCACCGCATAGATGACCGCATGCCAAGAAACACTCCATCACAAAGGCAAATGCATCGATCAATGCATGGATGTTGCGGTAATCAGCCGTATGCGTCCATCGCATGGGAGTTGCACTCGTCAAGTGATTGCGGTCATCATGTAGAGTTGCAGTATTAAGCGAATGCGACCATTGAATGATTGCGGCTACGCGACAATGCAAATTAATGGGATCAAATCAAGGTAGGTGGAATGAACGCATCAACGCGTCTACCTCGAGAAAATCCAAAATATGATGTTGACATTTCACCTACCACACTGTTAGTGGCAGAGGTTCAGAAAGGACTAACGCGTCGAATGTCAGACTTAGAGTAGTCCAGTTAATGCTGTCGGGAACCCAAGCTCTATAAATAGAGGCCGATGAGCTGAAATTCAAATCATCTGGAGATTATCCCTCAAATCGGGGATTTTCCCCGCGATCCAGACAAAATGCATGAGAAGAAGCTAGAGAGTTCTTCACCTCCTTCATCCATTCTGAGTGACGACTGTAGCCTTCGACCGAAGCTAGATCTCGAGAGAATTAGCTCCTCCGCTCATCCATGGCACCACCGGCAGCCTTGACGCACATTCACTAGAGTAAAGTTTTGCTTCCAGTCAGTCATTTCTTTTTCCTTTCTTTTCCTATATTGTATTGTAAGACATTTTGTGATTAAGGAATTAATATGACTTGTTTTCAATGCATTTCTCTATTTCCTTCAACTCCATCTCAATCTTCTTTGCTTAGCATCTTTACTTTCATTGCAATACTTAGTGGGATTGCTTGAGTATTGCCTACTTAGTCATGTGGATTAGGGATATGAAACATGTAGCAACCGATGAGAGGTGTGCGTTGCGTGAGTGTGTGAGTAACCTTATTTGCTTAGTGTGAAGCTACTACAATGCCTGTCTATAGGCTAGCGTATTGCTTGTCTATTAGTAAAGTTAGCAACAATCAACTGCCTGGGAGGGTAAGTGGTTGGACGCATTAAGCAATGCATGCGTTGTTCACTAGGGATAGTAACAATCTTGCGTCAACCAAGTTCACGCGATTGTCTTGTAGTATGTATGCTTCATCCATCCATTAGGGATACTTGGGAGGGTAGTCTAAGGGCAAGATCTAGGCTTGGGAAGGTCAGATCAGAATCTCAGCTTGGGACATTTAGATTAGAACACATAATACAAGAGATAAGAGCTTAGGAATAAGCACTATTTCCTATTAACCCATTGCATGCATCCTAGAGATAGGATACGATTAAGTGCGGTCACTGCAGCATTGTGTGCATTTTGCATCATCGCATAGGAAAAGAGTAGAGACTTAGGAATAAGCTCTATGGACACTTTTGCATTCAACACATGCATCCTAGACTTAGAAGCACCGCATTTGCATTGGAAAATGATTTGCTTTCCATGAGTGTAGCATGATCGCATTGGCTTGCGTTGACTAGGGTTACCCTCGTAGTCACTCTTAAGGGTTGCAATGAGAACATCTCTGCATTTTATCTATTTTCCCACATATTTATTTCATGTCAAGGTTTTTCGTATCTCTACCTTTCATGCATATTCTCATTGCGTTGTCTGTTAGATAGAAGTAGGAGTAAGATTAACTTAGCAACATCCCCTCCATTCTTTTATTTATACTGCCGGATGTACATTACCGCATACATATAGCTACAAGTCTCTGTGTTTGACCTCAGATTACCCGAGAAACTTGCCCGTTATACTTGGTGTGAGTGCAAGAAAACTTGTGGCAGGACGCATGGTCATCGCATACATTCGTTAACGCATAATCATTCCAATGCATGACCATTGACGCATGACTATCAACGAATATCTTAGGAACATGCATCGCATACCGCGTCCAAGGAAATTTGGTTGTCGAGTAAAATTGACTTCCAAATTTCAAATTTGGCAAGATAGTTTGCTAACGGTAATTTTTTTTATTTCTTTGTAGAACTCTCAATCTCTGGTGAATTACAACCTGGAGATTGAGAGGACTTTTAGATGAAGATTGAGAGACTGCCAACAGAAACAACAATCAGACAAAGAAGAGATGACAGAGCAGCCTGAAAATGGAGCACCAAATAATAATGTCATGGCGAATCCAATTCTTTTGGCAAACGATCGCAATAGGCCCATTAGGGACTATGCATCGCCAAACCTCTATGATTTCTCTCCGGGAAACATGAGACCTGCCTTTGACGGAAGCAGATTTGAAATGAAACCGGTGATGCTGCAGATGATCCAGACTACAGGTTAATTCGGAGGAAGGCGTGGCGAGGACCCGCACGGCCACCTCCAAAGTTTTATTGAAATCTGCAATACTTTTGTGTCCCCAAACATCTCTATTGAAGAAGTTCGACTAACGTTGTTTCCATTTTCTCTCTGTGATCAGGCTAGGAAATGGGCATATTCTCTCAAACTGGGAGAGATCACTTCTTGGGAGCAGCTAGTGGAGAAATTTATGAAGAAGTATTTCCCACCTACCGAGAACGCAAGATGAAGGTAACTTATAACAAATTTTGAACAAGACATGGACGAATCGTTCAACGATGCTTGGGCGAGGCTTAAGAGGTTGGTCTGGGATTGTCTATATAATGAGTTATCAGACTGCCTTCAAATGGAGATTTTCTATCATGGCTTGAATCCTGCTTTACAGACCACTACCAATGCGGCAGCCGCTGATGGTCTACTTGATAAAACTTATGATGAGGCGAAGAATATCCTGGATCGCATCTCTAAGAACCATGAAGATTTGAAAGAGGGTGATCAGAGATTGAGACTAAAAGACTCTGACGCAAACAATGGTGCGATTGCTTCATTACAGAACCAAATGACTGCAATGATGAATTTAATACAAGGAATTGCGATCAGCAGCCCAACATCGCAAACGGGGAAAATCAACACAATCAGTCAAAACACTGCAAGGTATGTGACTTGCAGTGATGGGCATGCGATGTAAGATTGTCCACAAAATCCACAATCTGTATACTTTGTAAAGAATAACCCCTTTTCAAACACTTACAACCCCGGGTGGAGAAACCACCCCAATTTTGCTTGGAAGAATCAACACAAAATTTCCAACCTGTGGCGCAAAAAGAAGGGCCACCAGGATTTTTCCCACACAACAACAGTCAACCGAGCAATCAAGCAAGTAGCTCACAACAACCACCACAATCCTCTTCTTTGGAGAGCCTATTGAAGAATTATATAGAGAAAAACGAAACCGTGCTTCAAAGTCAGGCCACATCCATTCGCAATCTCGAATTACAGATGGGTCAGATTGCGAGTGAGCTGAAAAGCAGACTACAAGGGGCTCTGCCAAGTTCAACTAAACTTCCACGCAACCCGGGGGGATCAGGTAAGGAGCAATGTCAGGTTGTGACATTGCGCAGTGGGAAGATGTGGAGGGAGAAAAGAAGGAGCATAGTAGAACAACTTCCATTGCGGCTGAACCTGAGATTACAGTAAAGCAAAAAGAAGAAAGAGAAAAAGAAGCAGTAGAACCTTAGATTGCGTCGACCTCGAAGCCAACTGAAAGGAAATCGTGAAAGTGCAATTACCACCTTTCCCATAGAGACTGAGGAAGAAGAAAAATGAAGAGGTACAGTACCAACGCTTCTGATCTATGTTAAAGCAATTACATGTTAATACTACTTTCAGTGAAACTATTGAGAAAATGCCTGCATATGCCAAGTTTCTAAAGGATATGGTAACTAAGAAGAGAGGCACTGGAAAATTTGCCACGATGGCATTAACATAAAGTTCCAAATCAATAATCCCACCAAAGATGAGCGATCCTGGGAGCTTTACTATACCATACTCCATAGGAGGACTCTACATTGGGCAAGCCCTGTATGACTTGAGAGCCAGCATAAATTTGATGTCTTTGTCAATCTTTAGACAATTAAATGTGGGTCAACTTGTGCCCACATCAGTGACTCTCCAACTGGCTGACAGATCTTTGGTTCATGTAAGAGGTAAGGTGAAGGATGTGCTGATAACAATTGATAAATTTATCCTGCCAGTTGACTTCATCATTCTAGACTATGAAGCCGATAAAGATGTGCCTATCATTCTAGGGTGACCTTTTCTCTCAACGGGTCGTGCCCAAATTGATGTGCATTAAGGGGAAATCACTCTGAGTATCAACGGACAGAAGCTCAAATTTAATATAATTCGTGCCATGAAGTTTTCGGATGAAGAAGACCTGCAAGATTCTGATGATGACTTGAATTTGATTGAAGAAGAAAAGTCTGATGAAGAGTATAAAGAAGAGGATGCCAGCGCATCCGTTGCTGCCTGCAATGCGATCACAACAAAAACAAACAAGGAAGAAGAAATGATTGCAAGGCAAGAAGTAGAGCCAACAGAAGAATGAAAAATAGCACAACCTTCCCTAGTGGAGCCACCAACACTTGAATTAAAGACCCTACCAACCCATCTAAAGTATGCATTTTTGGGGCAGAATGAAAATCTCCCAGTTATTATCTCCTCTGTGCTCAACAAAGATTAGGAGAATGTGTTGATGAGCATTCTCAAGAAACATGTGCGAGCAATTGGCTGGACGCTCGCTGACATCAGAGGAATTAGTCCTGTGTACTGCATGCATCGCATTCGTCTTGAAGACGACCACAAAGCAACAATTGAACATCAACATAGACTCAACCCTACGATGAAGAAGGTCGTCAAGAAGGAGATAATCAAATGGCTAAACGCGGGCATTATCTATCCCATAGTAGATAGCACATGGGTCAGCCCCGTGCAATGTGCGCCGAAGAAGGGCAGAATGATGGTAGTCCTAAATGAGAACAACGAATTAATACCGCAAAGGACCATCACTGGATGGCGCATATGCATGGACTACCGCAAGTTGAATGCGGCCACGAAGAAAGATCATTTCCCTCTGCCATTAATCGATCAAATGCTAGACAGACTACCAGGGAATGATTTTTACTACTTCCTGGATGGTTATGCTGGATATAATCAAATCATGATAGCTTCTGAAGATCAAGACAAGATCACATTCACCTGCCTATATGGGACGTTTGCTTTTCATTGCATGCCATTTGGCCTCTGCAATGCGCCAAGCACGTTCCAAAGGTGCATGATGGCGATCTTTTTAGATTATCTCGAGGACTTAGTGGAAATATTTGTGGATGACTTCTCCGTTTATGGGAACACTTATGAAGTCTACCTAGCTAACTTAGAGAAGATTCTGAAAAGATGTGAAGAGACGAATCTGGTGCGCAATTGGGAAAAATGTCATTTCATGGTTAAGGAGGGCATAATGTTGGGACATAAGGTCTCCCAGGATGGATTGAAGGTGGACAATGCAAAGATTGAAGCAATTGAAAAACTTCCACCTCTAACCAGCATGAAGGCTGTGCGAAGCTTCTTGGGGCATGTTGGATTCTATAGACTATTTGTCAAGGACTTTTCTAAGATAGCACGACCACTGAGTGCGTTGTTAGAGGCGGACAGAAAATTTGAGTTTGACAACAATTGCCTCAACACATTCAGAGTTTAAAAGATTTACCCACCCGTGTTGTTTATGCCAGGCTGGACACTTCCATTTGAAATCATGTACGACGCAAGCGGGTATGCAATGGGAGCAACTTTAACACAAAAGAGAAAAACAATTTTTCATCCCATCGCATATGCGAGTTAAACTTTAAACCCTGCTCAAACAAATTATACCACCACAGAGAAAGAACCCCTGGCTGTGATTTTTGCGTTGGAAAAATTTCAGGCATATTTGTTGGGAACCAAGGTACTCATCCACACTGATCACTTGGCGATCAAATTCTTAATGACAAAGAAGGACGCAAAGCCGAGGTTGATCAGATGAGTTCTCCTCCTTCAAGAATTTGATATCAAAATAATTGATCGGAAGAGGACAGAGAATCAAGTTGCGGATCACTTGTGTAGACTGAAAAATTCTGAAGTTGACTGCAACGAGTCTGAGGTGAGTGTCGTATTCTCAGATGAACAGCTGTTCCAAATAGAAGAATTGCCTTGGTATGCGAACATCGTCAATTATTTGGCTTGTGAGCAATTCCCTGAAGATTACACCTATCACCAACAGAAGAAGCTCAAGCACGAATGCAAACATTATTATTGGGATGAGCCAAATCTGTATAAAAGAGGTGCAGACCAGATTATTCAATTATGCATACCAAATGCTACTCAACAATTCATATTGTCATAATGCCACGACTCACCATATGGTGGGCACTTTGGAGGGCAGCGCACCGCAACCAAAGTTTTGAAAAGTGGACTCTTTTGGCCTACATTATTCAGGGATGTGGCTGACTACGCAATGAAATGTGATCGGTGTCAACGCACAGGCAACATTTCATGGAAAAACGCAATGCCAATGAACACTATCTTGGAGCTAGAATTATTCGACGTATGGGGGATTGATTTCATGGGACAATTCCCTCCTTCGCATGGCAAGCATTACATTTTATTGGCCGTCGATTATGTCTCCAAGTGGGTAGAGGCAATAGCATGCATCGCAAGTGATGTGGCGGTAGTCTCCCAGTTCCTGAAGAAAAATATTTTCACTCGTTTTGGCACTCCTCGTGCCATCGTAAGTGATGAAGGATCCCACTTTTTCAATCATAATATCAAAGAGCTGATGCGCAAGTACAACATCCTCCACAAAGTGGTCACCGCATACCATCCACAAACGAATGGTCAGGCTGAAGTATCCAATTGTGAAATTAAGTTGATACTTGAGAAGGTAGTAAAGCCTTCACGGAAAGATTGGGCAACGAAGCTTGACGATGCGTTGTGGGCATACCAGACCGCATTTAAAACACCAATAGGTATGTCCCCTTATGCGTTGGTATTTGGCAAGGCGTGTCATTTGCCTTTGAAGCTAGAGTATAAGGCACTGTGGGCGGTCAATAAGCTGAATTTTGATTTAAAGGAAGTAGGGGAAGCGCAAAAAATGCAATTGGTCGAGCTAGAAGAATGAAGGATCTACACATATGAGAATGCGAAGATTAATAAGGAGCGCACCAAGCGTTGGCATGACAAACGCATATGCGGTAAGAACCTCCAAGTCGGACAAAAGGTCTTACTCTTTAATTCAAGACTGCAGCTCTTCCCGGGAAAATTAAAATCACGCTGGTCCGGTCCCTTCATCATTAAAGGAATATTTCCACATGGTGCGATGGAGTTGATCATTGAGGATGGCAGCCGAACATTTCAGGTTAATGGACAACGAGTTAAAGCATATTGCAGAGGTGATTTCCAGCCAGAAAATGTCTCTGTGAAGTTGAAAAACCCGGACTACCCCTCTACATTATTCTTGAACTCTTATTCCTTTGTCACTTTTACTAGTATTTAGCTATTTGAATCTTACTTAATTTTACTTCTAAAAAGAAAAAAAAACTTGTTGTTTTATTTTAAATCATTTGACCCTCTCTTTGTCTGTTTACAACGATTAAGGCACAGGGTTGCGGAGATGTTACAAGAAGAAGCAAATGATCTCATTCCATCATTGCAATCAACAGAAGATAGATCGCCGCAATGAGGGATGCGTCAATACACAATGCGGGCGACAATGCAAAATTTAGGGGTGTACTCTTCCCTATCTTTATTTCAAATTTTGTGCTATCACATCGCATGTTAGTTTTAAAAGTCTTATCATCGCATCCTCTTTAATTACCGCAATCATTTGACATAGATAAATTTAGTAGTTTACCACATTCTGTTTCTTTGCCAAGTATGATTTCAATGATGAAAAATATGCTTCTATTTCTTTCGTATATACCAGAGTCAACTTAGTCTTAAGATAGTCACCTCATGAAATATTTCTCGAAGTTAGAGGTTTGCTAGCTTTCTTTCAAAATTTCCTTACAACGAATTCTATGACCATCGCATGACTTATTTTAATCTTTTGGCATTGAAGACATTGCCGCATTTTAAATTTGGGGGTGAGGTATTTATTTTCGACCTTGCTATTTTCAAAAAAAAAATTGAGAATAACAACTCCACTATCAACGCAATGGGAAACCCATGTTGATAAGAGTTAATTTGTGAAAGGCACTTACTCGTAGTTGGATGTCCGCATGACACACGTGGGGGCAAGCCAAAACGAAAGTAAGTCACTAGGATCAACGCATAAATAAATGACCGCAACTCCATTGCCAAAAAGGTATGAGTTTAGTCTGAGAAAGAGTGCATTGCTCGTAGTTGGATGTTCGCATGACATTCGTAGGGGCAAGCCAAAACAAAGGCAAGGCATTCGAATCAGCTCAAAGTCAGAAAAAAAACATATCAATGAAGAAAATTTTTGTGTAAGGATAAAATCATTTGACACCCCGGTAGAAAATTTTCTTTTTGAAATAAATCATGCGATGTTCCGGAATTTAGTAAAGTCCTTTTGAAAGTTAAGCTTGCAATCCTTAGGTCTTAGAAATATTTTAAGAAGAGACTTGAATAGGACTTAAGAAAATTCAGGTATATAGGATTTGAATGAAGTATTCTTGAGAAATCTAGGAAAAGAACTTTGCGGTTGACTTGCTAAAGGAATCATTAGCTTATGCTTGAGGACAAGCATTGTTTAAATTTGGGGGTGTGATAACGGGCAAAAATGCACGTTATCATAGTGCTAAGTTCTTAAACAATGTTGGATTGCATTGATGAAATATGTTAACTTGCGTCCATTAAGCATCGTTTTCATGATATTGTGGTCACATGCGTTCAACGCATTAGAATAATTGATTTGTGTATTTTTGTGCAAAATATGCGTAACGCAATGCAAAGATTGCGATCATAGGAATTCACTGGTTGAGCGCAAATTCACCGCAAGGCTTTGCTTTGATCGTGCTCGCAAACATTCACCCAAGAAGGATCGCCGCAACTTGGTCAGCGCAACATGGTGGGCGCATCCGGGTGAAAGGATAATTAAGAGCGATGGGACAGAAAGCTGATGACAGTCGAATCCAAATTAAGTTGACAGCCGATAACGGTCACAAAGTACATTCAGGTTTATCAGTGATAATTATTCGGCGCATCAGTCAGGAATTAAAATTGTCCCATCTGTACAACCAGAAGAGAGAAGCCGCCTTTCACCATGGATGCTCTATAAATACCAAGGGCATTCTTCAGAGAAGGAGTTCATCATTTTTTTACAATCTTTCGTTCCACAAGTTCACGCCTCTGTCTTTAGTTTTCTTTCATTTTAAGATGGACGCGAGGGAAGATGTTGTGCCGGCAGATCATTCCAGTTAGCTTGGGAGAGCGCTGAAAGCTTCAAGGACAAAGAGAGGGCCGACGCCTGCGGAAGCGGGAACATCTTTAGATAAGAATAGAGATTTCAGTGTAAAAAGCCTCAGTCAGCAAGGAATTGCTACCAGGCTCTCTACCTTACTTTCCATTGTCATTCTGTACTTCACTCATTTATAAAAATGGAATTCCCTTCTCTATATTTGTTCACTTTCTGTTATTCACGCATGAGTATCTAAATTAGTTGAATGGGTTGAGAAGCATTTAGCCAGCACACTAGGGAATCTTCATTCTTTGCGATTATCTTGTTTATGTATGCTTCATTCGTCCATTAGAGATACTTGGGAGGGTAGTCTAAGGACAGGATCTAGACTTGGGAAGGTCAGGTTAGAATCTAGACTCGAAAGAGCCAGATTAGAACGCATAAACAAGAGATAGGCACTTAGGAACGAGCACTATTTGTTATCAACGCATCACATGCATCCTAGAGATAGGATATGATTGTATGTGGTCACCTTGCTTTCATGCATTTTACATCATCGCATAGGACAAGAGTAGATAATTAAGGATGAGCTCTATGGGCATTTTGCATTCAACACATGCGTCCTAGATTTAGGAGCATCGTATTTACATTGGAAAATGACTTGCTGTGCTTGGTTGTAACATGATCGCATAGTCTGAAGCATTCCCAAGTAACGCTAGCTAAAGATCTTCTCAACCTGTTCATCGTATACTCATTGCATCTATCAATGCAACTGTCTTTTCTCAACTCCAGCGCATTTGTCTATTTCTTTTTCATCAACGCAAACAACAAACCCAACACTTTATTTATTTATCCGGTTACCGCAAAGTTCTTCATAAAAATTATCAACGCAAACTGTTTTCACAAGTTCCTGTGTTCGACCCTGGACTTACCAGGAAACTCAGAGGAATTTACACTTGGATTCTGCTGGGGAAACTCGAGTGCACAACGCAATTCCACCAACGCATAGCATCCACATTTCCACTTCATAAAAATACAAGCATCAATTATCTTATGTGAACTTAAGCATGTATATGTGATATACAAGTGGATCATGCCTTAAGTGATAACTTAAATCGGTCTATAGTATAAGGATTAAGGTGGGATACCTGATCCTGGTGACACTACGGATACGACCCGCTTTGTAGAGGTTTGTAAGTGTTGTAAACTACTACTGATGGTAGATCTTGACCATTCATGTGGAGACGTGGATCGGGGATGTCCTGTACAAAGAGTTTATATAAGACCTAGACCACGAGATGACTAGACTCTATATATAACACCGTTGATACTAGAGACTTGCATCTCACCTAAATGACCATAGGTGACACGACCTCAATCC
>NC_052360.1:19886927-19897741 GCF_009727055.1 Benincasa hispida
GGTGGATCCCGTGACTTTAAAGAGTTTAAGTCAGTTTATTCACGACCGTTGGAGCTGCGAATCTACAGGCCATGAGATCCCTTTGGTAGCTTCGATTCATGTTTGGAAGAGATCGAATTTTTGGATTGTTTGATTTGGAATGTTCAAAAATTGACAAGAGCGTATTTGATATATGGCTGATATAATCGATTGAGTATGAGATAACATCTAGTGGAGGATTGATGTAAATGAGATTTACATTAGTTACCCATGGAAAGGAAAAGATTATGCGTTTATATGTTATCATGAGATGAAATATTAAACTACAGGTTATAAATATAGTATGATAAATTGATTATCATTTATGCTTTATAATAATATTTAATTATTAGATAATTAATACTTTTCTTTTTAAAAACCAAAGTAGTGGATGTTATTCGATCATGGTTAACCGTAGTTTTAAAAAAAAAAAATCGCGTTTCCTATTTTGAAAAAGAGTTTTTTACAGAAAGTTTTCACCAAAAAGTTTGATAAGGAATTTTCAGTTTTCTCTTCGCGAAAAGAAACTCATGGAAGTCATCAGTAAATTACAGATTTACTAAACGACGGCTGAGCTAAGTAAACGAATCGTGTGCGGTACTAGGCTAAACGATTGTGCACAGTGTTTACTAAACGGGATCGCATTATCTTTGCTAGACATCGGCTGGCCCAAGGTAAACGATTCTTTTGTAGAATCGACCAGAGCTTAAACGATCGCCTAGCTTTTGCTAGACGATTTGCATTAGTTTTATCTAAACGATTGGCATCGACCTATAGATAGGTCTCTATCTTCCCACTGTGCCCAGCGTGTACACGATATTGTATTTCCTCATTCGTCTGCCCTCACACAAGTTCAGATAGAGCCCACCCTCTTGGATTTCACATTGAGGAATACCAAGGGTCGCCTTGTTTAGTGGGTGTCGAACCTCAACTCGGACACCCGTTGAGATTTTCGTTAGGGCCTTTCGTGTGCTGTGGAGGGCCGTTCGCTGTGGCGGAGAGTTTGTTGAGGAAAGCGCGAAGTGTTCGGACTATGTTCTGTTGATGTTGCGGTCGTTGTAGATTGGGCGCTCGTGAGGTTACTTGATCCTGTGATCGATCAGAATCGCGCATCAGAGCGTGGAGACGTTTCTATATATGTGCGTAGAGTTCTCTTTACGCATTTGTTGTACATGCTGTAATTTCTCTATAAATTGTATAACCGTTTGTTTTGAAGTCGACTATAAATGGTTTCTTGATTCATGATTGTAATTTGGAATAGTCTTGCTTCTGTTGCTCATGGAAATTGGGATTCCGATTTCCTTCAGAAGAACACTTTCTTCAACACGAATTTTCTCTAAAATTCTCTCTTGATTACATCCCTCAAATTCACTCTAATCTCTTCAATATATTCTAGATCAACATGTAAGGAAGAGAGTTGCATGAGTTACAGCTCATGCTTGGAGTTAATGAAGAAGAGGAAATGGAAACTGTGTGGGTATGAAGAAGATGAATAATGGAAAAACATGTTTTTCCATTCGTGTATTATTTTTCCTAATTTTTCAATTTTATCTCAAAATAAAAAACTTGATTTTTTTAAAAAAAACCATTTTGATTTTAAAACTGAAAATTTTAATTTTATAAATTAATCTTTAAATAAAACTTAATTAATTTAATATCAAATATTAAATTAATTTTTATACACATCTATCTTTATATATTTAAATCGTATTTAAATATAAATTCTTCTATTCTGTTTAATTCTCAAATTAAACACGTAATTATATCTCATATAATTACTAATTCCCTTAATTCTAATTTGAATATTTCAAATTAACTTATCATCCTATTCTAGAGCTAGTCCATTACGAGCTAGTAGGGGGACCTCGCGGACCTACAGATCATAGGCTCCAACGATCCGAGATTAATTGGCTGAACTCATTAAATCAAATTAATCCCCATTCATTAACTAATGGGTCATTCCACTAAAGCCCATAGTTGCACTCCCTTCACTGTAGATATATTATGACCATATGATTTAACCATAATTAACAAGTCGACCCTCTGTATTTCGACTCTGTATTCAAAGATTTCTTATTCTCGTAACTCCAATTTTTCTTCAAGATGTCCCTTATCAGCTTCTTAAACCTCACCCAGGCATCGCTGAGCGATTCGTCAGATTCTTGTTCAAAATTTGTTATTAATTTCCTTCTCCTAGCATTCTCGGTTGGTGGGAAATACTTCTTCATAAACTTTTTGACGACTTGTTCCCATGAGGTTATCTCCCCCTGTTCAAGAGAATATGCCCATTTTCTTGCTTGATTGCATAAGGAAAATGGGAACAGAGTGAGTCGAACTTCCTCGGTGGAGATATTCGGAAACACAAAAGTGTTGTAGATTTCTATGAAACTCTGGAGGTGGGCATGCGGGTCTTCTCCACGCTTCCCTCCAAACTGCCTAACAGCCTGGATCATCTGCAACATTACCTGCTTCATTTCAAACCTCGATCCGTTTAACGCTGGCCTCATGATTCCTAGAGAGAAATCATAGAGGTTGGGCGATGCATAGTCTCGAATGGGTCTATTGCAGTCATTCGCCATAAGGATGGGGTTGGCCATTATATTGTTTGCGTTTGCGGTCCTTTCTTCCGGTTGTTCCGCCATTCTTGGTGTTCTCTCTTGTTGTTGGAGGTTGTCTCTTAGTCTTCGTCGAAATGTCCTCTCAATCTCCGGGTCGTAATTCGCCAGAGATTGAGAGCTGCAAAGAAATCATAAAAATTATTGTTAGCACACTGATTTGCCGAAGTCCTCGGCAACGGCGCCAAAAACTTGATGCGTTATTTTATGAAGTGAAAATATGGAATGGGATGCGGTGATGGAATTGTATTGAGCAACAAGTTTTCTCAGTGGAATCCAATTATAAACCCCACTGAGTTTCCTGGTATGTCCAGGGTCGAACTCAGGGACTTGGGAAAATGGTATGCGGTGGTAATTTTATGGAAGACTTTGCGGTAATTGGTAACTCAAATAGTTGTTTAGTGTTGTTGGTTGCAGTAATAAAATAAATAAATGCGACGGATTTGAGAAAAGTTTATTATGTGATAGATGCACTGAGTATGCGGAGGAACAAGTTGAGAAGGTTTTTAGCTATCGTTTCTTGGGAATGCGTCAGACTATGCGATCATGCTACACTCATGCAATAGCAAATCATTTTCCAATGCAAATGTGGTGTTCCTAAGTCTAGGACGCATGTGTTGAATGCAATGTCCATAGAGCTTATTCCTAAATCTCTACTCTTTTCCTATGCGATGATGCAAGATGCACACAAAGACAAGGTGACTGCACACAATCATATCCTATCTCTAGGATGCATGCGATGCGTTAATAGCAAACAGTGCTTATTCCTAAGCTCCTATCTCTTGATTATGCGTTCTAACTCTGACTTTTTCGAAGCCTAGAATTCTAACCTGACTTTTTCCAAGACCTAGATCCTGCTCCTTAGACTACCCTCCAAGAATCTCTAATGGATGAATGAAGCATTCATAATGCAAGATAATCGCATTAGAATGAAGAATCCCCAGTTATGCTAGCTAAGAGTGTTTTCTCAACCTATTCAACAGAATTTTAGTTACTCAATGCGTAATAAACAGAAGTGGAAAAAATATAGAGAAGTAAATTCCATTTCTATTAAATAAGGTTGAGTACAAAATGACACATGAAAGTTAAGGATTAGAGAGCCTGGTAGCAATCGCCTTGCTTCCCAAGTCCTTACACAAACAAATCTATCTATTTCAAAAAGATATTTCTACTTCTCAGAGAGCTGTGCCCTTTCTCTGCTCGTTGAAGCTTCCGACACTCTCCAAAGTTTCACTTAGAACGATCTATCGACACAAATTCGCCTCTCTCGCTTCCTATTATAAAATAAAGAAAATCTAAGAGCAAGGCTAAACTATCTAAGGAAAATTCTCAACTTTTCCGAACTCTTCTTTCTGAAGTTGCCTTCTAGTATTTATAAAACTTGGGGTCTGAAAGGGGCTTCTCTTCTTATATTGCAACAGATGGATGACTTTAACTCTCTAACTGAATGCACTGAAATATTTATCACCGAAAAGCTTGAGTGTACTTGTTATCGTAGTTGGCCTTGTCAATTTAATTCAGATTGACTTCATTAGCTTTCTGTCCCATCGTGATTAATTATGTCTTTCACCCAGATGCGCCCACCAAGTTACGCCGGCTCTATGCGGCAATCCTTCTTGAACAGATGTTTGCGAGCACAAATCACCGCAAAGCCTTGCGGTAATGCTGCGCTCGACCATTGGTTTCTTGTGATCGCGCTTTTCGCTTTGCGTCAACGTATATTCTGCAAAAAAAATAAAAAAAATTAACTGTTTCCATGCGATGAACGTAATAACGTGCATTTCTGTTCGTTATCAGTAACTGTGTCTTGTATATTATGATGGTCATGCTCCCACTCGGTGTCATTCAAAGTACTTGAGAGAGACATTTTTTTGTCTCAAAATGTAAGTGTAATCTAGCCACAGTATGTTTATTCGATTGTTAAATGTACACTAACCATCTTACTGGGTTGGATCCTTAAAGTCAAAGAGGTCTTGTCATGTCCGATGCTGAGAAGAAGTTTCGGGACACCCCAATTGATAGACAGGTTGTAAGACAAGTACACTCTGACACCGAGAGTTTAGAGAGCTCTAGTAGTTCAGAGAGTGGCAGTAGTTCAGACGATAGTTCTGAAGGTGGGGAAGGTGATAAGTAGGATAATTCAAAAGGTGGAGTAAGGGACGACAAATCTAATAAGGACATGAACCTCCACCAGTCTGCTTACACTCCCAGTGAGGACATGTTTCATGATGAGATGGTGGATGATGTACGTTCTGAGCCTGAGAAGGAGCGTTCTGTCCCTGAGGAGGATCGTTCTGAGCTTGAGGTTTTGGGCCGCAGGTAGGGAGCCGATGTTGATCCTCTTGTATATTCGTACCTGTAGAGTATTGACAGCTCAATATCAAGCTTGGATGGTCATGTATCGAAGCTGAAGACGAACATGAGAGACATCAAAGCACAATTATCAACCATTTTGTCTCTATTACAGTCTATGAAGGGTTCCACGGTGTTTAAGGCCACGAGGTCCCCTACTCCACAGGTAGGCCACGATGCCACCATGTCACCCATCCTGACTCTATCTCGGTCACCCCACCCAACCTGTACCTAGGTCACCTACCCCACCTCCACCTAGGTTACCTACCCCACTTCTACCTAAGTCACCTATCCCACCTCTACCTAGGTCACCTACCTCACCTATACAAACTGACACTATACATCTCGATTCATTTGTACAGCTTGAGGAGTATGAGGTTCCACCTTTTGAGAAACACTCTAACACCATATATCTTGATTCACAGGTAAGATCATTATGTGATTCAAAAATCTCTTTCTTCATATTTGTTATCTAACATGTTCACCATTTTGTTATATTTTTGTAGGTTATGGTCGAGAGTCGAAAAACAACTCGTAAGAGAAAGGCTATTGATAAATACACACCTTTAGTTGAATCAAAGAAGAAAATAACAAGACAAAAGGAAATTGAGGTTCAACTTCCTTTGAACTATCCGAATATTAAGTACTCTCTCCCTGGGGTACCTACGACACAGTTTACAACTACGATTCAGTACTCCTTGGAGCATGAGGTTCCAGTTGTTGTATTCATGGAAATGATGAACTGGATTGCTGATAAGAATACGGACAATGAGGTTCGAGAAAATGCATTTCAACCATTGTCCAAGTCCTTTTTCCAGGAGTTGACCCAACCAAGTTAATGGGTTGAGTGTGACCTAAGTTTATGATCCTTGTCCTTTTTACCAAGTATATATAGTGAACTCTACTCTCTTAACATATATCTTGTTCTGGAGAAAGACCCTAAATATCCTTCTTCAGTTCGTAAAAGATAAATTCTATAGGAATAAAAAATGTGTATGAATAGATTCACCATCCTGCCAATTGGAATAATGGTAATCATTTACTGCACTTTTGAATAGGACTACGTTGGTTGACTATTATGTGTTTTTAATGTTCATTTTGTTGTGTAGAGTCACTTTGATGTTCGAGATGAGGTCTACAAACATATTATGGAAGTATCATCTCATCCGCGAGATAGTGCATTGAGGGGACGTGATAGTCACAAAGATTGCTTCGGAGCACAAAGTTGCTGACCCGTTTATGAAGGCTCTCACGGCTACAGTTTTTTAGGGTCACCTTCAGAGCATGGGTCTACGAGATCGCTCGTGGCAGACTAGGTCAAGTGGGAGATTTTTGTACTGGGCCTTAGTGCCCTAGTTTATTGTTTTGTACTTGTTGTTATGTACACCCCACTCGCTTTAAGACAAGTGGGAGATTATTGAGGTTGATGCCTTAAACTCTCGTTGGGTCCTATAGTTTGTAAACATCTATATTGAACAAACGTTTGTGATGTAATAATATGAGATATTTTCTTCACTGTTGTCTATGGAACATGAGATGTGTTATTTGCATTTACCACAAACCAATAAACTAAGATCCATGATTATCGTTGTAACTTAAGCATGCATGTGGAGACATACAAGTGGATCATGCCTTAAGTGATAACCTATTTGTAGGGTATGGATATAGGAGGGAAACCTTATCCTGGTAACACTACGGATGCGGCCACCTTTATAGATAGTTACAAGTGTTGTAACGTGCTACAGATGGTCTGAACCTGATCATTCATGTGGAGACATGCGAGCGAGGGTGTCCTATATAAAGGAATTTGTATAAGACCGCTTCATGAAGTGTATAGTCTCGTTATATAATGCTATTCATGACAGAGACTTCACTTCACTAGGATGACCATAGGTAACATGACCTTAATCCTAACTGAGTTGGGAACTTCTACCTTTAAGGGCGGTCTTTTGATTTGCATGAGTGTAAGCGGCCAGATTGGCGACTCAAACCTACCATTTTGGGGATTCGTCTGATTGGGGAACTGGAAACTTAGCTATACAAGATGGAATTCTCTCCTTCCCTGAAGCAGAGGTAAGTAGATAGATTGCTCTCTTAAAGGAAGATCCGGGGCTTGAACGACGTGGCAGCATATACCTTCTCAAGGCCCGAGAGGTGTGCACTCATAGTAGAACTATAATGTATTGTTCATTAGAGGGTCAGTGGTACTTAAGGAGTTAGATGTAACTACAAGGGCAAAACGGTAAACTGGCCCAGCTATACTTACGAGCATCTGTGAAGGGTTATCATAATGTTGATTGGTTATATCCGATGGACACAGAAATATATATGTAGTGAGAAGAATGTAGTTGTCGGTCTTTAGTGGAGTGCCCTGCAGTTACAGATGATGGATTTCGTGACTAAAGAGTTTAGTTAGCTATTCACGTACCGTTGGACTTTTGAACTATAGGTCCATAAGGTTCCTTTGGTAGCTTAATGAATTCAAGTTGAGAATCAGTTTTTTGGGTCAGTTTGAAGTGTTCAAATTGACAAGAGGGGGTTTGATTATATATGAGATACATTAGTTGGAGGAAAATTATATAAATATGATTTATATCAAGTAAAGGAGAAAAGGACTATGGTTTCAAACTATAGGTATAAATATAATATGATAAGTTAGTTATTATATTTATTTATAATTAAAACAATTATGAGATAATTGTTGGTAGTTTCTTCTTAATTGTGCGTGGAAATGGGAGGTTATATTCAGTTTTCATAACTGAAGGATAAAATGAAAAATGTTTTCATTTTGTAAGGATCACTTCATTTGAGTACACTGCCTATCGTTTAGCTCACGAGAGACACAAGACAGCTTCAAGTGTTTGTTTAAACGATCGTGTATATGCGCCATTATCTAAACGATCGTATAGCTTTTTCCTAAACAATCACATGGCTAGCAAGATTCATTAAACGATCGTGTAAACAATCGAGCTATTTTTTCCTAAACGATCGTGTTCCTGCTGACTTTTACTAAACAATCAAGCACAAAGTCTATACGATATACACTATATTCTCCCACTTGCATAGTCGTTAAGTTCGATCGTTGTTTTCTCCTTCCCTCTACCAAATCCAACAGAGCCCACACCTCATAGATTCTCACTCTGAGAATATCAAGGTTACTGAGTGGTGGTATCCGAGAGGCTGCTTGTTAGTGGAGAAGGTTGTTCGTGATTAACCAGACAATCCACTAGACGATTGGGTTAGTGTTCTAAGCGACAACAAAAGGTTGTTGTTCCATACTCTACGAGAGCGAGAGAAAGTTAGAAGAAACGTTCTTCAAAGATATTTCTCTTGTTCCCCTTGTATTTGTTTATGAAAGCATGCCGTAATTTGTTAGAAGATGCATAATTGGCTTGTATATTTGTGAATGCTTGTAATTCTGTCATAATGAATTTGAAATGATCTTGCTTCCGCTCAGGGTTCTCTTTGATAAGAGTTCCTTCATTAAGAACAAGTCAGTATTGCATGCTGCCATAGCATTAGGGGAAGAGACGTATCTAGATTATGTCATGGGTAAATTCGACGTCAGTGGTCAGATGTGGACTTCGTGTATATGACAACAAACATTGATCAATGTTGGATGTTGATTGCATTTGATCTAAATGTTTGTATTTGATTCACTACCGTCCATGAATCGAAGAAGAACCTAGAGTCTTGCCTTGAACCACTGACTTACACCCTACCATCGCTTCTTCACTACTGTGACTTCAAACATTGGAAGCTGGACATAGAAACGTCACATTGGAAAATATCCCAACCTACTGCTACGAACACACAACACGGGTCACTATTTGTGGAATATTTGTAGTAAAATTCTTAGAGCATTTGGTGACGGGTAGTTCCCCTTCTGTAATCATTCAAGAGAAGATGAGTGACTATAGGATGTAGTTAACATATCAGTTGTGGACGAACACTCCATATTATTGATGTACATGTATATTATGTATATTATTGATGTAATTTTACTAACATGTTCTTTGAATTGTCAGTATAGAACTAACATGAATAGACAAACTTGATTAAATTCTAGAAAGGTTCATGAAAACCACTTGATTAAAATTAGCGAGATTAGCGAGACATTTCCACAAAGAGCGAGACATTTCCAGAGATTCGTGAATAGACAAACTTGAGTAAATTTTGAAAGTGATAGCGAGATTAGCGAGAGCGAGACATTTCCAGAGATTCGTGAATAGACAAACTTGAGTAAAGTTGTATAAGTGATAGCGAGATTAACGAGACATTTCCAGAGATTCGTGAATAGACAAACTTGAGTAAAGTTGTGTAAGTGATAGCGAGATTAACGAGACATTTCCAGAGATTCGTGAATAGACAAACTTGAGTAAAGTTGTGTAAGTGATAGCGAGATTAGCGAGACATTTCCAGAGATTCGTGAATAGACAAACTTGAGTAAATTTTGAAAGTGATAGCGAGATTAGCGAGAGCGAGACATTTCCAGAGATTCGTGAATAGACAAACTTGAGTAAAGTTGTATAAGTGATAGCGAGATTAACTCTTATACACATCTAGATGTGTATAAGAGACAGGTTTAATGCAGTTTTGTCAATTATGCCCGTAGTTCCCACACCTACCACATTTTATTTGTCTGTGGTGTTTTCCTCTTGATGGTATTCCTCGTACTCTTCGTCACCCGACCTGTACCACTCTTCTAGGAGGTGCAATATTCTTTTCCACATATCAAGAAGGTCTTTTCCATTCAGATATGTGACCGGGTGGTACAGGCTCTGCATAAGCAGTTATGAGGGAGTCAACACTATAAAATTGACTGCATACACCTCGAATGGGGATGTTTCATTCTCGCGCAGCCATAATTGCATGCGAACATAGGATACCGAGTGAGTCAAATTCCTTGCACGTGCATTCTTTCGTATAGAGATTCACAATACCGTCCAATCGATTGTCCCGTACATGGATCCTATAACAATTAATCAACTCAACTCAATATCGTCTGCCCTTGTCACACTCACTTGCTAATCAGTTTTCACAGTAGTCCGAGTGTGACGTCGTTCGAGATGCCCAATAAAACCATGACTGGATGACACCTCGAACATGCTCCAATAAGCACATTATGTACAGCTGTCAATATTCTTTGGTCAATGAATTGAAACACTCTACACTATTGGACGTCATGTTATCGTATCTTCATTCTGTTTAGTAAACATGTGCCCACCTTTCAAGACCAATATCCTCCAAATATTTAGATACAACACCATTTCGAAAGGTACATAGTTGGTCTAGTGTGATTGGAACTTTGACATGCGAAATGCCCTAGCTGCATCATTGAATATCCCAACAATCATACTATCCTTAAAGTCGGAAAGAACATTATTTTCTATGTGGTTGTGTACAATCCATGAAATGTTGTATGAAAAATTGCACGAATGGCATTGCCAATAGATACCGCTTGATCGGACACAAACACCAAGTTAGAGGGTTCTCATATGGCACACTTCAAATTCAACATAAACCACTTCCAAGCTCAATTAATTTCATTGTCCACTATGGCATATGCTAGTGTGTCACCTTGAGGAGTGCCGGTCTTGTTTGTCAAGAAGACGGTGCTACCAGGTTATGTATAGATTATAGGTAGTTGAACAAGGTGACGATAAAAAACAAATATCCATTGCCTCGTATAGATGTCTCTTTGACCAGTTAAAAGGAGCCACGGTGTTCTCTAAGATAGATTTGAGATCAGGTTACCACCAGTTAAAGGTAAAGGAGGCGGACGTTCCCAAGACTAAGAGAAAAGAAGCTATATGCCAAGTTCAGTAA
>NC_052360.1:19898067-19936263 GCF_009727055.1 Benincasa hispida
CCATTGACGAACCTGACCAGGAAAGATGTGAAGTTTGAGTGGTCACCGGAGTATGAGCATAGTTTTCAGGAGTTGAAGCAGAGACTAGTAACAGCACCAGTGCTTACTCTACCTACTCCAAGTAAAGAGTTTGAGATCTATTGTGATGTGTCCCGATAAGGATTAAGATGTGTACTGATGCAGGAAGAAAAGGTAGTCGCCTATGCTTCTCAACAGTTAAAGAAGCATAAGTGTAACTACCCTACACATGATCTAGAGTTAGCAGCAGTTGTATTAGCACTGAAGCTATGGAGACATTACCTATTTGGAGAGCGTTATTAATAACTTGTAGAAATACAAGTTATTTATATTGTTTTATTTAGATATTGCAGCCAAAAGAAAGGAAAGTTGCGTCAATTGTATAGAAACTGGCTAAGAAATGCAAGAATTATAAATTGTTGTCAATACACCCACTAACACTATTGCGATGGTAGAAAAGAATATTTCAAGTCTTTTTTGCAGGAAATCAAGTCACCGCATGCGTTCAAGGCTTAAAGATAAACTGAACAACGCATCTACGTCGCATTATGCCCATCATTCAAGAATGAATAGACGATCAACGCAATGACGGCACATTCGACAATCGATCAAGAGCCTGTCTCTTATACACATCTAGATGTGTATAAGAGACAGACTCAATTGCTAATCAGTTTTCACAGTAGTCCGAGTGTGACGTCGTTCGAGATGCCCAATAAAACCATGACTGGATGAGGCCTCGAACATGTTCCAACAAGCACATTATGGGTAGCTGTCGATATTCTTTGGTCAATGAATTGAAACACTCTACACTATTGGACGTCATGTTATCGTATCTTCATTCTGTTTAGTAAACATGTGCCCACCTTTCAAGACCAATATCCTCCAAATATTTAGATACAACACCATTTCGAAAGGTACATAGTTGGTCCCAGTGTGATTGGAACTCTGACATGCGAAATGCCCTAGCTGCATCATTGAATATCCCAACAATCATACTATCCTTAAAGTCGGAAAGAACATTATTTTCTAGGTAAAGAAGCTGATTCTTTGATTCTTTGTACATTATAAAAAAATTTGTATTGCGTTAATTGTAATTCCTTGTATATCTGTCTCTTATACACATCTAGATGTGTATAAGAGACAGCCATGTATCTGACGCTTAATCTTATTAATGAATGTTATGATCATTTCCATTATCATTTCTTTGTCTATTTCTGTTCACCCATAATCCATTTTCTCCATGACGTTTTCTTAATCCCATGGGTAATTAGCAAGAATTAAGCAAGTAAATTAATTGGGTTAAAGAAATAATTAAGTTTAGTCAAGGCATGCTAGACGACATCTTCACCTGTGAGAAGATGCCATTCCGCCTATCGAGAGAAGGTTGAAAGAATGCGTTAACTAAAGCAAGAAGTACTTCTAGAGATGGAAGCAATCTTGCATTCACCACGTTCATCCCTGTTTCACCATAGAGATATGGGAACGCGACCGATCAACGAGAGGTGTACGCCAAGGGAAAGCGAAACCTTAGTTACTTCTTTAACGCAATTAACAAACTTGCGATGTTTGTGCTAATTATTCTTTCCCCTTCTGATTCATCGATAAAGACTTGCCTTCGCATACCACGATCCTTTGTATAAGCTTCACAGTTAGTCTCAAACTCAGTATCATGTATATCATATATCTTGTATCTTGCATCACATTAGATTAGGTTTACTTTCATCACAATTTATTTTATTAATGCAACTTTACTTTACCGCAATTTACTTTCCTGTACAAACACACAATCTTTATTAACGGTCGCATATATCACAAATGTAACACATTAACGACAACAATCCCTATGTTCGACCTCGAATTACTCTGAGAAAATTGCGTTGGAATTATACTTGGTTTCAGCACAAGGAAACTTGTGACACGCATTACTCTATCGCATACTATAAGCATATCATTAACAACGCATATATCTAGAAGTAGTATCGCATAAAATGTGCATGAGCAATAACACAGCATAAGATTACATTTTGCGTTAGAAGTTTATGGCAACATGAGCTTGTAGCACATCATCATGCATGTACATTACACACTCATCAAATCTCACGTCACCAAGTTTATGGAGCCATTGCCGAGGACATGAACTTGCATTACATTCATCCATGAGTAGTGTGAATAAGTGTTACATAGCATAAGATACATTTTTAGCGTAACAAGTTTATGGCGTCGTTGCCGGGAATTGGTAACGGTTAGTGCTGAGTACTTTTATAGTATGTGCAGGACAGATCTCTTTGTACTGTTTGTTTATCACGAAGAGTAGGCTGACGATTTATGAGTACTAGAGTGATCCAAAATTCTAAGCTGACCCAGGGATGAGGTGTATTTTTCGCGTAGGAGCATATCAGAACCAGATTAAGCGTCGGAATTTAAAGACCTATGGGTGTGGAGAATGCAGGGTTTGAGAAATGTGCAACGCATTCTCCATACCTAGTGTGACTCCCGAAGGAATTAGATTGTATCTCTTCCCGTATACATTGCGGGATAAGGCAAGGAGGTGAACAATGTCCTTGATGGCATTGTGCAGGCAAGCTTGACCGCCTGCAGGGAATTTTATTGCGGTAACTCTAAAAAACTTCTTTCAATTAGCATTCCCATACTATGTTTAATTGCTTTCTTTACAGCTTTCATTTACTGCTTTCTAAATTGTGTTATTTACTGCTTATTAGAATTAGCCTTTAATGCTTTATGTATTTCCATGTCATGTTTAATTTCGTTAATTTGTATGCATTAGTAGCGATGTTCTTAAAATTTTTGTGAATGACTGAATAAAACAATGAGCACCGCAAAGTCTTTTCGACTTGCGTTAGTGATGAATTAAAAAAAAAAGGAAAAATTAAATTTGGTATGCAACGCAATGATGGGTGCATTTCATGATAATAGATACACTTTGTGTTCATTATACCCAAATGCATTGCGTTGAGGGGTGTGTTGCGCTCGTATGTATTGTTAGCCCGTCCTTAGCGAAAACGCACTATGATGAGGTAGTGTTGCACTGGTAGAAATACCATGCGTCTGTCCTCCAGAAATGCGTTGAGTTAAAGGGTGTGTTGCGATGATACATGTGTTGTTGTCCGTCCTCAGCAAAAATGTATTTGCGTTAATGGAAGCGTAGTGTTAATTTTTAATCATGCACCCGTTTGAATAAAAAAAAAAAGATAATTTCATTCATTATTTTCTAGGTAAAGAAGCTGATTCTTTGATTCTTTGTACATGATAAAAGTTTTGTATTGCGTTAATTGTAATTCCTTATATACTTAGTTAATTTTTAATACAACTAAGTAACAATTCTTTCACGTATGCGATAGCCTCTTCTTTATCATCCTTTGTCAATTATTGCGATATTCTTGACCTTCTATTTTGTGTTATTCATTGCGCTGCCATGATGAGTTATATGCATACACTTAGAAACATTTCTCACACTTTTTATTTTCTAACTAACACTTAGTTAATTCGTAGCTATAACAATGCTTTACCTTTTATCTTTCAAAATTCTGCTCAAACCTTCTTTTTGAAATTTTGTCTAAGTGTTTGTCTATTTTGTCCAAACAACGCAATGAGAACCTTGCATATCTCTAAATTTGGGGGTGGGGAAGGTCTGAGCATATGAGATCAAGTGATGCAGTCATTAAGAAAAATCCATAAAAAAAAAAAAGATTTCATATAAACTTCAATGTCAGCGCAAGGGAAAACTCAAAAACAATCCCAACCTGATAAGAGTTAAGTTGTGAAAGGAGCCTGCTCGTAGTTGGATGTTCGCATGACACCCGTGGGAGCAAGCCAAAACGAAGGTGGATTTCCAAGAACAACGCAATATGGAAAGAGAAAAATGAGAAAGAAAAATAAAAGAAACAAGAGACAACTCCTCTGAAATTCAAGAGTTAAAGTTGAGATTGGCACACAACCGTAATTGGATGTTCACATGACACCCGTGGGAACAAGCCAAAACGAAGGGTGTAACCATGATCAATAGTCTCTAATAAATGACGCAAAATTTGACCACCGCATCCAGGCGCATCAAGATGTTTTCACAAGAAGAGGTAAACATTCTTTTTAAAACTAGAAAAACATTTTTTAGTAGAAATTTGTGGTATAAAAGAATAAAGTAGGGCTTTGTTAGGAATTATCAAGGATAGAAGAAAATTGCGTTGTTAAGTAATGTTGCCTAAGTGGAGCATTTGGAGCAACCAATCGACGAAAAATTTAGGATAGGAATTGAGCAATATTCCCTTAGTAGAAGATATGCTTGAGGACAAACATATATCTAAATTTGGGGGTGTGATAACTTATTTATAAATACAAGTTATTTATACTATTTTATTTAGATATTGCGGCCAAAAGAAAGGAAAGTTGCGTCGATTGTATAGAAATTGGCTAAGAAATGCGAGAATTATAAATTGTCGTCAATACACCCACTAACACCATTGCGATGGTAGAAAAGAATATTTCAAGTCTGTTTTGCAGGAAATCAAGTCACCGCATGCGGGCTCAAAGATAAACTGAGCAACGCATCTACGTCGCATTGCGCCCATTATTCAGGAATGAATAGACGATCAACGCAATGACGACACATAAGACAATCGATCAAGAGCTAAGCGATCAAGGCAATCTCAACCGCATGCGGTAATAAAAAACAACACCGCATGCGGGCAAACGATCGAAGATGTGAAGAGCAATGCAAATGCGGAGGATTCTGACGTGTGTACAGCTGACCGTTGTGCATTTCAGACGGGATTGATTACGTAACAGAAGGAATATTCACTCCACCATTTTCGGAACTGCCTTAACAATAAAGTGGGGACCACAAGTCAGAGAGTCAAAGTTTAACCTATAAATAGCTCCGGCCATTCCACCGAAATGGATGCTTGAATACATAGAAAAGTGTATATATTGATTTGAGAGAGAGACTGGTTGAGCGACTAATTAGAGTAGATCTGGGAAGAATTAAGAGAAAAGGCCGAGAGGTGAGTCTCCGGGCAAAGAATCCTTCTGATCCCCGCCGTTGAAGCTCTGTATGAAGGTCACCTCTACCAGACGAGCAAGCCTAAGAGGGAAGCTCTTCTGTTCATCCATTCCACATGCTGGCAAGCAAAACCACCGTCCAGATCTGTATCAAGACGTTTACACTCTTCTGTATTTGTTTCTATCTCTTCATCATCACCTGTATTCATCTTCTTAGTCTGTCATTCACACCATGTATCTTATGCTTAATCTTATTATTGAATGTTACGATCATTTCCATTATCATTTCTTTGTCTATTTCTGTTCACCCATAATCCATTTTCTCCATGACGTTTTCTTAATCCCATGGGTAATTAGCAAGAATCAAGCAAGTAAATTAATTGGGTTAAAGAAATAATTAAGTTTAGTCAAGGCATGCTAGACGGCATCTTCACTTGTGAGAGCAGAAGTGAAGATGCCATTCCGCCTATTGAGAGAGGGTTGGAAGAATGCGTTAACTAAAGCAAGAAGTACTTCTAGAGATGGAAGCAACCTTATGTTCACCACGTTCATCCCTGTTTCACCATAGAGATATTGGAACGCGGTCGATCACTAGAGGTGTACGCCAAGGGAAAGCGGAACCTTAGTTATATCTTTAACGCAATTAACAAACTTGCGATGTTTGTACTAATTATTCTTTCCCCTTCTGATTCATCGATAAAGACTTGCCCTCGTATACCACGATCCTTTGTATAAGCTTCACAGTCAGTCTCAAACTCAGTATCATGTATATCATGTATCTTGTATCTTGCATCACATTAGATTAGGTTTATTTTCATCGCAATTTATTTTATTAACGCAACTTTAGTTTATCTGCACAATTTTACTTTACCGCAATTTATTTTCCTGTACAAACACACAATCTTTATTAATTGTAAAAATCAATCACATATATCACAAATGTAACACATTAACGACAACAATCCCTGTGTTCTACCTCGGATTACTCTGAGAAACTTGTGTTGGAATTATACTTGGTTTCAGCGCAAGAAAACTTGTGACATGCATTACTCTATCGCATACTACAAGCATATCATTAACAACGCATATATCTAGAAGTAGTATCGCATAAAATGTGCATGAGCAATAACACAACATAAGATTACATTTTGCATTAGAAGTTTATGGCAACATGAGCTTGTAGCATATCATCATGCATGCACATTACACACTCATCAAATCTCACGTCACCAAGTTTATGGCGCTGTTGTCGGGGACATGAACTTGCATTACATTCATCCATGAGTAGTGTGAATAAGCGTTACATAGCATAAGATACATTTTTAGCATAACAGTTATCGTATATTTACTGATCATAAAAGCTTGAAGTATATCTTTGATTAGAAAGAGTTTAACTTGAGATAGAGAAGATGGATTGAGTTGATCAGGCATTATGACTACACAATTGAGTATCACCCAGGTAAAGCGAATGTGGTGGGTGATGCTCTAAGCAGAAAGATTGGATCAACCAAAGTTGTTATCTGTTTAGTAAGAGGGGTACTGTTGTGCGAGTTACACAGTGCCAAGGCGACACTGGCAGTTGATCCGACAATGAGGTTTGTTAGCTTCATTCCAGGTACACTCTACTTTAACTAATGACATTCTACAAGAATAGCTAAGAGATTTTGATCTCTAGGAGTTAGTAGAAGAGGTAGGTAAAGGCCTGAGGATTGACTATTAGTTAATAGTAGATGGAGTGCTACTGAAGGAAGGTAGGGTATGTGTACCTAATACCTTAGCACTTAAGTAGGCTATTTTATAAGACGCATATAGTTCAGCTTATGCTATGCATCAAGGCAGTACGAGGATGTATGTGAAGGAACTCTGATAAAAAAGAACCAAGGAGCGGAAACAGATCGTTTCAAATCCCATTGTGAAAGAACATACACATTTACAATCAAACAACACTCGTGATGCATAAATTTAAATTATAACATGCTTCATAAAAATAACACTAAAGATCGATTGAACATACCCTTGAAGAACTTTTCTCCTCGTATCCCTCGATCAAACAACCCAACGATCAACAACATGAACACAAACCAGTGAACAACACGAACTACAGAATCCTCGAATGCAATCGAGTAACACTCGAACCTCGACCCTCGAACAACAAGCAGACACTATCATGAGGCTACCTTGGTATTCTCGATGTAAGAATCCAGAAGTTATGGGCTATGTATAGATTTGATAGAGGGAATGAAGAATTGAACGATCGTGTAGACGATCAAGTGAGTGGGAGAAGATAGAAGTCTATCGTGTAGACTTGGGTACTCGATCATTTAGTAGCGAGCGACTATCGTATAGAAAAACTCAATGCACGATCGTTTACTCTCTCAAGGCTATCATATAGTTTTTGGTTAATGCCCGTTCATTATGAAAAATGAAAACGATTTTTATTTTATCCATCAGTTACCATAACTGATTACAACTTCCCATTAAGTTGGTTATTAGGAGAAAAAACAGTAACCAATTATCTCATAATTTATTTAATTATAAATATATATTATATTCATAACCTATAGTTTTAATATCACATCTTATGCAATATATAAACTATAGTTTCTTTTCTCCTTTATGGCATTTAACACAAATCATATTTATATTAATTCCTCCAAATAATGTATCTAATACATCAAATCAATTATATCACATATAATTGAATTAATTTAATTATATCATATATAATCAAATTCCCTCTTGTTAATTTGAACACTTCAAACTAACCCAAAAACTGATTCTCAACATGAATTCATTGACTGCCAAGGGAACCTTATGAACTTGTAGCTTGAAGCTCCAACGATACGTGAATAACTGATTAAACTCTGTAGTCACGATATCTACCATCCGTTAACTGCCTGGCACTCCACTAAAGACCGACAGTTACACTTTTCGCAGTATAGATATATTTCTGTATCTATCAGATATAACCAATCAATAGTACGATGAACTTTCACAAATCGTTCGTAAGTACAGCTGAGCCAATTTACCGTTTTGCCCCTGTAGTTACATCTAACTCCTTAAGTACCACTGATTCCTCTAATGAATAATACATCATAGTCCTACTATGAGTAAACACTTCTTGGGCTAAGAGAAGATGTGGCATCACATTGTTCAAGCCCCAAAATCAGTCCTTAAGGAAGAAATTTATCTACTTACCCCTACTTCGGGGAAGGAGTGAATTCTATCTTATGTAGCTAAGTTTCCAGCTCCCCAATCATGCGAATCCCCAAAGTGGTAGGTTTGAGTCGATGATCTAGCCACTCGCACCCATGCAAATTAAAGGACCGCCCTCATAGGCAAGAGTTCATAACTCACTCAGGATTAAGGTCATGTTACCTATGGTCATCCTAGTGAAATAAAAGTCTTTGTCATGAACGACGTTATATAACGAGACTAAACATTTCGTGGTCCAGTCTTATACAAACTCCTTTGTATAAAGCGTCCCCGCTCGCATGTCTAATACATGAATGATCAGGATCAGATCATTTGTAGCACTTTACAACACTTGTAACATCTACAACACGGGTCACACTCATAGCTGATAACTTGTAGAAATACAAGTTATTTATGCCACCTTATCTAGATATTGCGGCCAAAAGTTAGTAAATATGTGCCGATTGTATGAAAATTAGCCTAGTATTACAATAATTATAAATGTTTGCAATTACTCCCACTAACACCATAAAGATGGAAGATAAGTTGGATTTTACTCTGTTTTGCAGGAGACCAAGTCACCGTTTATGCTAAAGGCTCATGAGAAACTAAGCAACGCATCTCTGTCACAATGCGGCCGTCAATCAACAATGAAGAGACGATTACCGCAATGACGGCGCAATACGACAGTCGGTCTAGAGCTATGTTTCAACCGCATGCGGTAATAAAAACAACACCGCATGCGAACCTAAGATCGAAAGATGCAACTGAGCAACGCAAAAGTGGAGGATTGAGACACGTGTACAACTAACGGTTGTGCAGAATTGACGGTCTAATTGCATAATAGAAGGAATAATATCCCTCCATCTTCGGAATTACCATAACGATCAAGTGGGGACCACAAGGCCGAAGTCAAAGATCTGCACCTATAAATACCCCATTGATTTCAGAGAAAAGGTATGCTACTTGATACGGGGTAACTGCTGCAAAATTGTTGAGAGAAAAGGCTGAGCTGAGTGCTTAAGAGAAGAAATTCGGGAAGAAGACGAGATAAGGCTGAGAGTTGAATCTCAGATCTAATCTGCCAAACACCCAATTGAAAGCTCTATGCAAAAATCCCGGCTACCGGTGGAGAAAGCCTGAGAAGGAAGCTCTTCCTACCATCAAATCCATCCTATTCGGCAAGTAGATCTCCATCGAATCAATGCCAAGACATTGGCACTTGTTTGCATCTGTTTACCTCTTTCATCGTTGTATTTCACTGTTTCTTTATCTCTTCATTCACATACCATGTATCAAATGCTTAATAGAGATATTAAATGTTTCGATAGCTTCCATTTACCATTTTCTATCTATTTTCATTCACCCGTCAATCACTTTCTTCATAATGTTTTCTCAATTCTCTGATAAGTAATATGAATTAATCAAGTACTTAATTTGTGTTAAAGATATAAAATGCGTTTAGCTAAGGCATGCTAGACGACATCTTCACCTGTGAGAGCAGAAGTGAAGATGCCATTCTGATCTATCGAGAGAAGGTTAGAAGAATGTGTTAATTAAAATGAGTAGTACTTCCAGACATGGAAGCAACCTTACATTCATTACGTTAGTCTCTGTTTCACCACAAACATGTGGGAGCGCAACTAATCACTGAGAGGTGTACACCAAGAGAAGAGCGAAACAATATTTGTAGCTTCAATGTAATTAAGAACTTGGGTTGTTTATATTATTTGTCTTTCTCTTTCTATTCTATTCATAAGACTTGCCGTCGTATCCCACGTCTTTGCACAACTTTCACAGCCAGCCTTGACCCCAGCATCTTGTACATGAAGCCTGTATCTTGTATCATTTTGCTTAGGTTTACTGTATTTTTATGTTATTATCGCATCTTTACTGCTTTCCTTTATTTTATCGCAATTTATATACCTATACAAACACATTTTTAAAGATTGAGAACCTGGTCGCATATATCATGAACGTACCACAACAACCTAAATCAGTCCCTGTGTTTGACCTCGGATCACACCGAGAAACTTGCGGTGGAATTACACTTGGTTCTATCGTAAGGAAGCTTGTGATAGCGCATGGCATACTACATGAACATCCATAATTAACGCATATTTAGAAGTAGTATCGCATCATCATGAGCATAGAACATCATACATCCTTACCTATCCAAAAGTGAGTCAACAGTAGCGTCACCAGGATAAGGTTTACCTCTTTTATCTATATACTACAGACCATCTAGGTTATCACTTAAAGCACGATCCACTTGTATGTTTTCACATACATGCTTAAGTTAAAAACGAAAACCAGGGATCTTAGTTTATTGGTTTGTGGTTAATGTAACTAAAATATCTATATTTCATAGACTGTAGTGAATAAAATATCTCATATTATTACATCACAAAGAGTTTGTTCATACAGGTGTTTACAAACTACAGAGCCCTACGAGATTTAGGGCATCCACCCCAACAATATGGAACCTTGAGGAAATCATACCGGTGGCCTGGTATGAAAAGAGAGATAGTGGAGTATGTTGATAGATGTTTAGTGTGTCAACAAGTTAAACCTGAATGGTAGAGGCAAGTAGAATCGCTTAATCCACTCTCAGTGTCGGAATGGAAGTGGGAGCATGTAACAATGGATGTCTTGTATAGTTTGCCTAGGACGCTAGTAGGTTATGACGGAATATGGGTGATTGTAGATAGGTTAATAAAGACAGCCAAGTTTTTATCGATTAAGGTTACTTTCACCCTAGACAGGTTAGCTAAGTTGTATGTTGACAGGATTGTGAGCCAGTTTGGAGCTCCGGTTTCAATTATATCAGATCGAGATTCCAGGTTTACATCGAAGTTCTGGCCTAGTTTGCAGAAAGCTTTGGGCACCAAATTATATTTTAGTACAGCTTTTCATCCGCAAACGGATGGTCAGTCGGAACAGACGATACAAACGTTAGAGGACATGCTGAGAGCATGTGTCACAGTTTAAGAGGAGTTGGGATATGCATCTATCATTGATTGAATTTATGTATAATAACATTTATCATGCAATAATTGAAATGGCCCCATACGAGGCTCTATACAGAAGATCGTGTAAAACTCTAGTATGTTGGAGTGAGGTAGAAGAAAGGAAGTTGTTAGGCCCAAAACTTGTTTAGGATACGACTAATAGTGTTAAGCTTATTAGGGAAAATCTTAAAACAGCTCGAGACAGACAAAAGAGTTATGCTGATAAACAGAGAAGAGAATTAGAGTTCGAAGTCGATGACAAGATATTCCTTAAGTTATCTTTGTGGAAAGGAATACTTAGATTTGGAAGAAAAGTGAAGTTGAGCCCAAGGTACATTGAACTGTACGAGATAATCGAGTGTATTGGCCCAGCAACATACATATTAGAGTTGCATCCAAAGTTATCTCGTGTTCATGATGTTTTCATGTGTCAATGCTAAGGAAATATGTTCCAGATCCTACTCACGTGTTACTTGAACAACCAGTACAGTTAAAAGAAAATCTGTCGTACGAAGAAGAACCAATGAAGATTCTTGACAAGAAAGAACAGTGCTGAGGAACAAGATAATACCTTTAGTAAAGGTATTATGGAGGAATCATGGCAATGAAGAAGCCACATAGGAGGTCGAAGTGCAAATGAAAAATAAGTATCCCCAGTCATTTAATTGACAGACACGTAACAAAATTTCGAGGATGAATTTTTTTTTAGGGGGAGTTAAAATGTAAACCCTGAACCCTTATTTCCTAACTTATATATGTTCATTAATGAGATTTTTATGATAAGTTGGATTAATGTTCGAAGTAATGTTTAATTGTAGGGAAATGGTGAAGAATAAGGAGATAAAAAGGGGGAAAATGTTTAAGTTACAAGTTTGACTCTCGGGTGATGAAGAATGATTTTAACAAAGAAAAGTTGGCTAAGCGTTGGTAAAGTGTAGCCTATGCGTTAGCCTTGTGATGGGTGATGGAGGTGAGCTCATATGCATTGGTCTTACCTTTTAAGGTTAGATGAGCTCTTGAGAAAGCCAAGTGTGACCGAGTGAGGGGGAGCTAGGCGTTGGAGTTGTGCATGCCAAGGGAGTTATGTTAAGTGCAAGCAACCCTATGCATGGACAAGGCATGTGGCAACCAAGAGGCTTGCTATTAGGCATGCAGCAAGAAAGAGTTGGGTATTGTCAAAAGAAAACGCATGGTAGGTTGGTGGCTTTGGCATTGGCGCAAGGCTAGGCGCTGAACTTAGTGCACGTGGGCGAGGGAAGCATTGAAAGTGGCTGTGCGATGAGGTGCATTGACAAGGCCATTGAGGTTAGCATGTGATGGGTGCTACGATAAGACAAGCCTCGAGTGTTAAAGCAAACATTGGCTTAGACGATGGCTGGGTGTGTGATGATCAAGCTTGTATGTGATGTGTAGGGCTTGCGTTGGTTAGGCCTTGCAAAGTTGAAAGGGCTGGAGTTGCAATGATGATTGAAGGCAAGAGGCCAAGGCACAAGTGTTGCTCTAATCCATGTGTTGAAGTTGGCATGCGTGAGGGTTGTGGTGCGTGGAGGCTAGCTAAAGGCAAGACTTGCATTGAGAGCAAGGGAAGCTGATTAGCACTAATCACTAACTATGAAGGCCAACTGTCCTAGTCTTGTGAGTTAAGAGAACTTAAGGTGGAGGTGGCATGATAGGATTTCATACAAGTGTTTGGCCGGTAGTATAAAAGGGAAGAGGAAATTCAAGAGACTGTTTTTAATGATTTCCTCCATGCAAATTCGGTGATCTTGGTGTCGTTAGAAAGCTCTGTGAGTTTAGTTTCAGAAGTTGGGCTACTGGAAGAAAATCTCCCTGGAAGAAGGCCAGAGAGGGAATAAAGTGGCAAAAGGTTAGTTCTCAGGTGAATTCGAGACATCGATGAAGGATTGAAGCTTTAGGACGAACCACAAGAAATGTTAAGCTGAAATTTTAAAGTAAGCTTCCTGAGACATTTTTGAACAAGTTTGTAGAAGGAATTTCTTGAGATAAGCTCTAGAATTTTGGTTATTGATGAAGTAATTCGAATATGGAATTCTTTGAACAAGCAGACAGCTGCTTGGGTTGAATAAGGAAGCAACTCAAACCAAGTGCGCGGGCAGAAGCAAGGTTGAGTGTCACTATGCGCTAAAACCTATGTGTCAGGCTAAGAAGGCTTGCGTTGAGGACTTAGTGTTGGGTTTTATGTCCTAAAACTCGCAGTTTGTAAAATTAAACATTTTCTATAATCAATATACCTATTATTGATTTCATAAATTGTGTGAAAGTCTAAATCCAATAAACTAAGACCCATGACTATTGCATGAGTACTTGAAATTTATGTGGAGGCATAAGAGTGGATCAGGTTCGAGTAAATAGTCAAAATGATCTATGTTACATGAATAAGGTTGGGTACCTTATTTTAGTAACACCATTGGATGCGGCCTACTCTATAATTGTTACAAAGAGTTGTAAAGTTCTATATATGATATGATCTTAATTCGTACATGTTATGACATGAGGAGTGAGGGTGTCCTATGTAATGAGTTTGCATAAGATCGGACCAAGAAATAAGTCACTCTTACTTTATAATGTTGTTTACCGTATAAGACTGACTATTTCACCTAGATGACCTAGGTAACTCGATCTTAATCTTGAGCTAATTATGAACTTCTGTTTATTTAGGATTACCCTTAGATTTTCATAGGTGAGAGTTGATTCAACAGCGCCGACTCAATAAGACTCCCATTTCAGGGGTAAGACCTAATAGATAGCTGGGGATATAGGCTGCAAGATGAAGTTTACGCCTACTCGATTTAGGGATAGGAGAAAGGTTGTTCTCTCAAGTACTGAATTCATATCTTGAAAAAGGGGCCCCACCTTCTCACTGGATTGAGAAAGTTTGGTTTAGTGATTGGATCATAAACCAGTTGTTCATTAGAGAATCATTAGGAACTTGAGAAATAAGATGTAATATCGGGGGGTAAAATAGATATTTGACCCAACCATTATTACGAATAACTTGTGAAGAGTCGACTTGTTGATTATGGTTAAATCATGTGGACATAATATATCTACAGTGAGGGAAGTGCAATTATGAGCTTTAGTGGAGTGACCCATTAGTTAACGAATGAGGATTAATCTGGTCTAATGAGCTTAGCCAATTAATTTCGGATCGTTGGAGCCCATGATCTGTAGGTTCGCGAGGTCCCCCTACTAGCTCGTAACAAACTAGTTCTAGAATAGAGTGATAAGTTAATTTGAAACGTTCAAATTAGAATTAAGGGAATTAGTAATTATATGAGATATAATTACAGGTTTAATTTGAGAAGTAAACGGAATAGGAGAATTTATATTTAAATATGATTTAAATGTATAAAGATGGATATGCATAAAAATTGTTGGGTTTTATGTCCTAAAACTTGTGGTTTGTAAAGATTAGAACCTATTCTGAGAATTCAATAAAGTTGTTGTTGAATATATTGTTTTTTAGAAATCCAATAAACCTAAGTCCCTTGACTATTATATGAGTACTTGAACTTTATGAGGAGACATACAAGTGGATCAGGTTCGAGTAAATAGTCAAAATGATCTATAATATATGAATAAGTTTGGGTACCTTATTCTGGTAACACTATTGGATGCGACCTATGTTGTTACATAAGATGTGATGCAATGATGCAAGCAAGGTTCAAGTTTTAAGTCTTTATCATCATACGAGCTTCTAATATTATGCCATACAACGCATGGATGAATGATGACGTTATGTTCTTTATGCGATATTACTTCTAGATATGCGTTATAAATGAGAATCTTGTAGTATACTAGCGTTGCCACAAGTTTTCTTGCGTTGGAACCAAGTATAATTCCACTGCAAGTTTCTCGGTGTGATCTGAGGTCGAAAACAGGGATTGTTTTAGTTATTGTGTTACATTTGTGATATATGCGACCAGGGGTTTTTCAATTTTTAAAAAGGTTGTTTGTACAAGTATTTAAAAATGCGATAAAGTAAAGGTAAGCGATAAAAATGCGATAATAAAGTAAATGCGATAAAATAAACCTAAGCTATGATGATACAAGATACAGGTTTCGTGATACAAGATACCGAGGGTGAGACTGACTATGAAGATTATACAAAGATCGTGTTATGCGGTGGCAAATCTTATATGTGAAACAGAAAGAGAAAAGATAATTAGTACAAGCATCGCAAGTTCCTTAATTGCGTTAAAGGCATAAGTACGATTCCTCTTTTCCCAGGCGTACACCTCTCGGTGATCAGCCGCGTTTCCCACATCTCTATGGTAAAACAGGGACGAACGTAATGAACGCAAGGTTGCTTCCATCTCTCGAAATACTTCTTGCTTTAGTTAACACATTCTTCTAACTTTCTTTCGACAGATCAGAATGGCATTTTCACTTATGCTCTCACAGGTGAAGATGCCTTCTAGCATGCTTTAGCTAAACATCTTTATTTCTTTAGCACATGTTAAGTTACTTGTTTAATTCATATTAATCACTAAGGGATTGAGAAAACATTATGGAGAAAATGATTTATGGAGGAATGAAAAATAGACGGAGAAGTGGAAATGGAAATGATCAAGACATTCAATAATACAGATGCTCGTCTGATAGATAGTTGTGAATGAAGAGATTAAGAAGATGAAATATAATTGATGAATGAGAGTTAGAAACAAATACAAATAAGCGTCAACATCTTGGCACAGATCTGGAATGGAGAATCACTTGCCGGCGTTGATGGAGTGAATGGAAGGATGAGCTTCCATCTAAGGCTTGCTCAACCAGTAGAAGGGATCTGAGTACAGAGCTTCTCGGTGGGGATTTGGCAGAAATGCACTGAGACTCACCTCTCGGCCTTGTCTCTTCTCTTCCCGGATTTCCTTCGATCAGCACTCAGATCAGCTCTCTCTCACAATCCTCCACGTTTGCGTTGCTCATATGCATCTTTCGATGGCATGCGCTAATGCCTGTCTCTTATACACATCTAGATGTGTATAAGAGACAGGTCAACATCTTGGCACAGATCTGGAATGGAGAATCGCTTGCCGGCGTTGATGGAGTGAATGGAAGGATGAGCTTCCCTCTCAGGCTTGCTCAACCAGTAGAAGGGATCTGAGTACAGAGCTTCTCGGTGGGGATTTGGCAGAAATGCACTGAGACTCACCTCTCGGCCTTGTCTCTTCCCTTTCCTGATTTCATCCGATCGGCACTCAGATCAGCTCTCTCTCAATAGCCTCGTATCAATTATCCCCGTATCAAGTATATCTTTCAATGAATTCTTTAAGGGTTTATAGACAGAAGACTTTGACTCTCTGACTTTGGTCCCTACTTTATTATTATGGAAAGTTCGAAAATGGTGGAATAAATATTCCTTTTGTTATGCAATCAGTCCGTTGAATATGCACAACGGTTAGTTGTACATGTGTCACAATCCTCCACGTTTGCGTTGCTCATTTGCATCTTTTGATCGTGTGTTCGCATGCGGTGTTTTTTTATTACCGCATGCGATTGGAGTTCAGCTCTGGATCGACTATCGCATTGCGCCTTCATTGCATTGATCATCTCTTCAGTATTGATTTGACAGGCGCAATGCGACGGAGATGCGTTGTTCAGTTTCTCTCTGAGCCTTGATCGCAAGCGGTGACTTGGTTTCCTGCAAAACAGACTTGAAATATCCTTTCTACCATCTTAATGGTCTTAGTGGGTTTAGTTTCGATAATTTATAATTATTGTATTCTTTAGCTAATTTTCATACAATCGATGAATTTTCTCTCTTTTGGCCGCAATATCTGAATAAGACAGCATAAATAACTTGTATCCTAATTCGTGCATGTTGAGACATGAGGAGTGGGGGTGTCCTGTGCAAATGAGTTTTGTGCAAGATCGGACCAAGAAACTTGTCACTTTTACTTTATAACGCTGTTTACTATTTAAGACTGGCGATTTCAAAGCGATGACCTAGGTAACTTAACCTTAATCCTAAGCTAACTATGAACTCCTGTTTGTTCGGGATTATCCTTTGATCTGCAAATGGTGAGAGTAGATCAATTGCCTCTGCTCAATAAGCTTATCATTTTGGGGATAAGACCAGATGAATAGCTGGGAACATAGGGTGTGAGAGGGAATTCACTCCTAACCGATTAGGGTTAGTAGAGAGGTTGTTCCCTTTAAGTGTTGATTCTGGGTCTTGAACAAGAGGCCTCACCCTCTCATTGGCCTGAGAGGGATTCGATTTGTTGATTGGATTACAAATCAATTGTTCATTAGGGGATCAGTGGAACTTAAGGATCAAGAGGTAATATCGGGGGTAAAACAGAGATTCGACCCAGTCATTATTACGAGCAACCTATGAAGGGTTAACTTATTAATCATGGTTATATCAAGTGGACATAATACATCTACAGTGAGGGGAGTTCAGCTATGGGCTTTAGTGGAATCACCCATTAGTTAACGAATGGAGGTTAGATCGGTCTAATGAGTTTAGCTGATTAATCTCAGATCGTTAGAGCATATGATCTGTAGGTCCGCGAGGTCCCCCTACTAGCTTGAAAATCGGTACGCTTTAGGGTAGCTTGAGAAATTAATTTGAAACGTTCAAATTAAACGGAACAAGAGAATAAATATTTAAATATATAAAGATGATTATTGTGCAAAAATTAATTTAATATTTGATACTAAATTAATTAATTTTTTAAATTAATTTAAGAAAATAAAATTTTAAATTAAAATGATTTAAAAGTCATTTTGTATTTTAAAAATAAAAATGAAATTCATTTTGCATGGTTTGCACATAATGAAAAAAGAGTTTTTTCCATTATCATCATCTTTATGCTCACACACATACCATGATCTTCTCTACTTTGATTCTCCAAGCATGAGCTGCAAGCCATGCACTCCATCTCTTTGCATGTTCATCTTGATATATAAAGAAGATTGGAGTTATTGGAGAAGGAGATGAATACATATTTTTTTAGAGAAAAAACATGGTGAAGAAGAAGCTGATATGAGCTTCCCTTGTTTCTCCACATGTACAAGCTGTTCTTGAGTCCCACAACTCTGCCTGAAGCTCCAAGAGCATAGTAGAGAAGGCTTTGAGGTGGTTCACGTTGACATTAAGTGAAAACTGCAGCTGAACAAACATTTTCTTGAAGAGTTCATCAAAGGTATGTTCTGAAAACCCATCTTTATGAACAACATGCTTTAATTTTTGTCAAAATTAGTGAATTAGAATGCTTATAGATCCTTGATACTTCCGCTGCATGTCGTTTAACTCTAACAAAAATTGATTTAATATTTGATATTAAATTAATTAAGTTTTATTTAAAAATTAATTTATATTTTTCAGTTTTTAAAATCAAAATGATTTTGGAAAAATCAAGTTTTGATTATGTGAAAAAATTGAAAAATTTAAAAACAAAACACAAAATGAAAAAACCATGTTTTCCATCATCCATCTTTTTACTTGCTCACACAAAAGCCATCAACAATGTCTTGTGTTACTCCAAGCATGAGCTGCAACTCATGCAACTCTCTCCCTTGCATGTTGATGTACAATATATTGAAGAGTTTGGAGTAGATTTCGGACATGCAATCAAGAGAGAATTTTAGAGAAAATTCATGCTGAACAAAGAGTTCTTCAACCAGATTGCTGCTGTGAGCAATTCTCCGTCATCCCTTGATTCATGCTTGTTTTGAGCCCACAACTCAATATAAAGTACCAAGAGAATAATGCAACAAGATTTGGAGAAGATTGCAACTGGAGAACAAGCTTTGAAGAAGTTCTACAAGGGGTATGTCATGAAACTCACTTGTTTTCTGCAAGAGCATGCTTTATATTTTGCCAAAATTAATGAATTAGAGTACTTAAATGATCCTTGTTGCTTCCATTGTTGCTGATACATTCCTACACTTGGATGCATAGGTGTTGGTGTGGGTAATCATATGCGGCTGGAAGAAACACTTAAAGCATGTGATGGTGCATAGTGGGATGCGTTAATCAAGTAGGTTGGCCGCATAACAAGGACCTAAGACCTAAAAAAAGTTACTAAGTGTTGGAGCATAGCAAGGTATGTGTTGGTTTGGAAATTTTTTAGGAAAGGCTAAAAGCAAGCTAATTTAAAGAATTAGTCTCAAAAGGGAGATCATTGCTAGTAGCTAAATGTATGTTGTTGTGTCCACTGGATTGACACTATTGAGGGAGGCATATCAACCTTTAAAGAGTAGCCTAAAGCCATGAATGACAATGTTTGACTTAAAATGTTTTTACAAACCATGTTTCTTTAAGTTTATTCTAATGCTAAGCATTTACAAGTAGTTCCAAGCAACCTATCTTTTATGAAAGCATGATTAACACATATTAAAGTGAAGCATATATTCCATACATAGTTTGATGAATAACACATGCTATTCCTTTTAAAGATAGTTTCCCAACATGTTTTAGTTAACTTAATTTCAAATTATCAAAACATGTGATGATGTTATGTTTAAAGCCTTGGTATTAGAACTAAATACTTTATGATTTAAGTAAATATGCTTCAGTAAGAGGTTTATGCTTGATTTGTTATAAGAGGGATACTAAAGGACTTGGAGAAGGCATCCTAATGAAAGTACTTAAGGTATGACAGTATTCCGTTATAGCCACGTGCACGTAGGTAGTATGACGTCGAGGGATCGAGCAAAAGGTTTTTTCTCGACTAAGATTTGAGTTGAGGGTTAGAGCCAGAGGTTCACTCTCAATTAAGGATCATATTAGTTATGTTTTCAGATATGCTATGTTTGAAAGCTTCACTTGAAAGTTACTTGGAAAGTTTTATATTTCAGTATGAGATTTTATATAAAGTTTTAAGTATGATAACTTATTTTATTAAGCCACTTAATGGGCTAGTAGCTCACTTCCTTTTAATTGTTTTCCTATCCCCAGGTAGCGGTCATCTCCCCATAAAGTAACTCTACTACTGCTCTGCCACGTAAAGTCAATGACTCTAGAAACTAATCAGTTAGGTGTTTGGCTATAAATATTTGTGTATATGTTTTGTTGCATTTAGAGACTAAGTTGTGAGTTGGGACTCATAAGATCTAGTGTTGTATATTATTTATATGGGTTATGAATTAAGGCTTGTTTGACCTTAGCAGTTGGTTGTTGTATGCTTGAATTTTAAATGTTGTTATCATGTGCATAATACAGAAGTCAGGTTAAGAGTAGGCGGTAAGTGTTAACTAGAGTTAGTAACTACTATCATCACATCTTCTTCAAGTTAAGAGGTAATCTGGGAGAGGTATGACATATATAGTTGAACTCTACAAAGATTTTCCCGGAAAAGAAGGAAGTGAACATCATTGTCATTCTGTATGTATTTTGTGGAAGGACTTCATAGTTAAGCTTATATTTAACTCTCATAATAACATCAAACTCTAAGAAACTTACATTGGCAACCCTATAAATGTGAGCTTTAAGTTCTTCATACTTCAATGTAATAGGCACAATAATTCCTATTAGCTCGCCTCCAACATACAAATTTTGGTTCTCATCCCAATCACCTCCATATCGAATTAGTAAACACTTTTCTGTCATCCTACAAAGCAAGAGAACAATTTTTATTAAGCAGATGAATATATTCTAATACACATGAATCTCTCTCGTTGTTGCTCTCAATTGTTCTCGCTCTTGTGACTTTCGTTGTCGCTCTCTCTCCCTCTCGCTCTCGATGTCGCTCTATCTCTCTCTCTCGCTGTTGCTCTCTCTCCACCTAGATCGTCGTCGCTCTCTCTCCACCTTGGTCACTGACGCTCCCTCTCTCCACCTTTTTCATTTTCGCTCTTTCTCAAACCCTTTCGTTATGCTATTTACATACATTTTTTGAGACCACGTTCTTATAAACACCAATGAAACCACGTTCTTATAAACACCAATGAAACCACATTCAAGAAAAGTCCGTTCCATCTAAACAACCCGTTCTGAAAACTCTGTTTGATTCCGAAAAACTCCGTTCAAATGAAGTTTAAATTTTAAAGAATTCACCATTACATGTTTGTTGTGTGTTAACAATTTTAAGTTGTAGACAAATGATTTCGTGAAAATTGTATAGTGAGAGCAAGAACCATGTAGTGAGAGCGAGACAATTATCAGGGACAATTCTTGTAATCTCATATCGTCATAATGTCAGCAGAAGGTCAATTGACAATTTTTTTAAAAACCGGATCATTTGACATTATGAGCCCAAATATCAGGTCATTGGCCCAAATTTGCCCAATTTTAAACCTTCCGGAAATTGACTCTTCGAAATCGGGGATGCCATCCCCGCCGGCGGCCCCTCCCCGGGATGGTTCCATACTAAAAAAGAATGAAAAAACGCCATACGCCGAACCCTAAACACTGATTTCCTCGCTTCTTTCTAATCTATTCTCCTTCAACCACAAAACCCCTTCCGTCTACACTAAATTTTCTCTCTTCGCCGTCGCTGCTTCCAGAATAATCGCTCCCCTCTCTCTGGTGAGAATCCCTCATTCTGTTGCTTCTCCTTATTTCCTAATTTGTGGAGTTTATCTCTGTGGGTGGGGGTAATGTACTCTGTATCTTCTTACATTTCATATTTGTGGGGTTTAATCTCCCACTTTTGGCTTCCTCTTTCTTAGTTTTAGAGAGCTTAATGGTGGGATTTGAACTTTCAGTTCCTAGATAGACACTTGAGATGATTGTTACACATGACCACTTAACTTTGCTTATTCGTTTATTAGTTTTCTTGTACTTGATCTGTTTCTTTTTGCTTAAGATGTTTTGAAGACTTGCATTTTTTCATATGGAAGATGCTTGGCTTATAGATCTACTTACTTTTGTGTTCTTTTGTTAAAACTGCTCTTTGAGCCTCCCTCACGCACTGTATACCTAATGTTAGATTGACTCAACTTGACTCATTGGATCTTGAAGCTTGAGAGTTGTGGTCGTTTTTCCTTCAAATCTCTGTACTCCAAGGTTATTTCCATTCATATATCGACTGCACAAAAATCTTTACACAAGGATTTGGAAATTGTCTTACCCAAAGAGAATTAAATCTCATTTGGGAAATTGTCCATTCTTGTCTTAACACAACCGATAGACTCCAAAAGCATTGCCCTTGGTTCTGTTTTATTTCCATCATGGTGCTGTTTATGCCAAAGTGGTAATGAAACTCATAACCATTTGTTTTTAATTGTCCTTTTGTGGCCAGCTTATGGGCTGAAGTTTTAGAATCATTCAATTGGACCATTGTCACTCCAAATGATTCAAAGAGTTGGATTAGTATGCTTATCTCAGACCATTCATTCAAGAGTACCAAAGAGATTATATGGACCAACATTGTTGCTGCTATTTTATGGAAAATATGGGAGGAAAGAAATGTTGGGATTTTCAACGAAAAAGCCAAATTCACTGAAGAAATCCTCCAATAAGTTGTTTTCAATGCTTTCTTGTAGGGGTGGCCATTCAAACCGCAAAAACCGAACCGTTTCTAAAAACCGAATTAATTTGGTTAAGACTGGTATGAAGAAATTTTGAAACTAAATTAATTCGGTTCAGTTCGGTTTCAATTTCGAAAACCGAATTTGAAACTGACCCGAATTGTTTTTAACTAATATATATTTATATATTAAAAAAAAGAGTAAAACCGAACCGTTTTTAATTTAATGAACAAAACCGAATTTAAAACCGAACCAAACTGAAACGTTTTTTAATTAAAAAAACATAACATAGATTTTTTAAAAATACTAAAACCAAATTTAAAACCGAACCAAACCGCAAAATAGGTTCGGTTTGTACCAATAAATCGGTTTGATTTGGTTTCACATATTAGAAAATTCGGTTCGGTTCGGTTTGACCACCAAACCGGACCATTTCCGCCCCTACTTTCTTGTGGTGTAAATCTTTACCAACACTACAAAGCAGTAGTTTCTCTTTTCTTGTCAACAATTGAAAACATCTTTTGTATTCCCTATAACATGAGATCCTTTTGTATACCTTGGATATTTTCATTCTATAAATGAAATTGTTTCTTATCCCCCCCAAAAAAAAAATAATAATAATAATTTTTGATTTATTAGTTATTTTTGTGGTTTCCTTGGATCAAGGGCCTATTTGAAATTGGGTTAGCTCGGTATGGTTTGTATTTCTTAGTCCCTATAACATGAGATCCTTTTGTACACCTGGATTTATTATGCCTTCATGTAAAACTGCTGTTAAGGAGTTTAAAAAACTTTATTTAGAGAAGGAAAAATTGAAAAGAATGTTAGTGGAAAATGGGGAAAGATTTTGTTTAGAAATGGAAATTTGGACAACAATTCATAAGGTGAATGTGAATAATGTGGTCTTTATTGTGCAATTCATTGATGATAATTGGAAATTATGAAAAAAGATTTTGAATGTTTCTTTGATTCCATGTGCCGAAGGCTATACCATTGAAGGAGATATAGTTGGACAAATGATTGAAACAAGTCTATTGGATTGGGGAATTGAGAAGGTATTTACCATGACTATAGATAATGCAAACTATAATAATAGAGCTCTTGCATACTTGGTAGAGATAATTAGAAAATTGGAGTGAGATTGTATTGCTTGATTGAGCAAGATAACAAGAATAATTAGAGGTGGGTTGTAATAGTGATGAACTTTTCCACTTTCACCACTCTTCCAAGATTCTTTCCTTTTCTGTTTTTACTATTTTATATGTTTTTTTTTTTTGTTTTTACTATCTTATATATTGTATTATAGATGAGGTTGGTCAAGAAAATTGTATTGAGCTTCTTTTTGTAACTCCCAAATTTCTTGTCCTCCCAAGTCAACTCTCATAGCATGCAACATCCAAATATAAACTACTTTTTGTTTCTTAATAATTTCAAACTGATCTTTTTGTTTCTTATATATTTGTTGTTTTACATAAGTAGGAACATTTAAACCCCCATTGACCAAAAAGAGAGAAAAAACAGAGAATGAAACAGATATGTAGTATACTACATATACTACATATATAATAACATAATAAATGCGAGCCTAATTTGTGTAAGGCCGATGGAGCTAATTGTATGGTGGGATTTCAATTGCAGAGCATAGACTTGGAGGCGTATAATTCTAAAGCAGCAACACCAACCAAAGCAAAGAAAATGGTGTACACATAAATTTTCCTCTCTCCTCTCCTTCTAAATGCTGAATTTGAGTTTATTATGAGTTCCTCCTCTAAGTGGAATCCATTGTTGGATTGATCATCACCTGCCTCCATTATTGATTGATTTATATTGTTGTCAGCAGTTTCTCTTTTGATTGTCCAGATTTGTCGATGAAGTTGCGCATTTGTTTGGAGAATGAGATTGAGCTGGTGCTCTGTTCGGTAGAGCATGAGCGCTGTATCGACAAAAAGGTACATGTAAACGAGGCTGCATAAACAGCTTAGAGAAAGAATCACCCAAAAGTTGCCATTGTTGCAACTGAGGGAGGAAGGAGCATTAGTTTTCTGGGAGATGAAGAAGAAGAAGACACGTTCCAAAATTAAATAAGCCCCAACGATGGTGTGTAATTTGGTGTCGTGGTAATTTAGTCTCGCCTCTTGCTTCTCGCTCATCTCTTTTAATTCTTCCATTCTCTTCTCCAAGTACTCTTGATCTTTAACAAATTCCATTATTCTTCTTGCAACAGGAGATTTCTACGTTGGTCAGTCCATAGACAAAGAACCCTTATATATATATTATGTGATGTGAAGATGTGGGCTTAAATTCCACTCTTATATAGATGTCCTCTTCAGTATATCAGTCACCTAGTTGTTATTTTTCTTATTTCTGTAATATTTTAATGATTCTTTGTGCATTACTTCTTTTTAAATAATCTTTGGTTTATATCACCACAATGAAAGGTGGTTTGAATTTTAAAAAATGCGTGGGATTTTGTTTTAACTAGGGACTTTAGTGTTGACAATTCACATACCCATTTTTATCTAAATCCCTCCTAACCAGTGTAGTATTCAAGAATATAGCATAAATTCAAAGGCAATGTAATTATAGAAATATAGAAAAATGTATTAAAATATGCTATAAATTCATAAGCAAAATAACAAAATAAATCTTAGCCTTTTGAGAGGGTTAGTTTCTCCCAAAATTCCAAAGGAAATTCCCACCAAAATCTTCCTCAACCCACTCCTTCTATTTATAACCAAAAGCCCTAACCAACTTACTAACTTGTCCCTTCTATACATATCCTAATATTTACTAATAATCCTACTATTTTCAAAACTAGGGGTCTTACAAATAGCAACAAAGTTATGATTTTGTAAATATGACAAATTTTGTTTGCTTAGACGATTTGACCCTTATTGGAGGGGTGGTAGACATCTCGACTTGGCCCTTCATGAAACACAAGCGATATTCATAGGGGAAAGTTGGGGGGTTGCAATAGTCAAATTAATTGCCATTGTATAGCCTACAAACATGATAGCAAAATTAGAATGCACGTTTTAAATAGGAAAAGGGGAGCATGGAAGATGTGAAATATAACCAAGTTGAGGTTTGGAAAATTACTCGAATGGATAAAGAACCTTAAACGACCTAATATATAATAATGCTAAATGGAGTGAGTTTAAGTATAGGGGTCATTCTCCCAATTGGAGAAAACATGAAGCAATGAAACTGGAATCACAAGAATTTACGTGAAAAACTTCTAACTTGGAGGTAAGATCATTCTTTCAAAGCTTTGGTACTACTCACATCCTTCCCCCTCCTCAAACTAGAGAATACATAAAGAAAATATATCTAGAGTTAACACACTTTTAAAGTGTTTTTAACTAGGATGATTGGAAACCAAGGATATAGACTCCTTTAGGCTTGAATTCTATCCACATTCTCAAGTTTAACCAATGTGGGGTTCTTCAATTCAAATAACTTGCCAAAACCCCAATATCGACAAGGTGCAAAACCTATTCGTTCTCAAGTTGACACTATTTGTGATTTGTATTATCTTATGCCGTAAAAGAGTGTGTTGGGTAAAGCATCACAATAATGTCGAGTCTTATATTAATTTAATCTAACTTGTCCTCGCATAACTAGATCAACAGACACAAACCACGAAACTTATTGTATTATAATTTCAATTTTACTAAAACTCCTTAACTCAATTAAACTTTACAAATGTGTTCTTTTTTCCTAAAACTATATTATAATTTCAATTTTACTCTTATACAAGAGTTCTAATTTGGAATTTCTATGCCAAATGAGTTTATCTCAATGGTAAAAAATATAAAAAAGAATCGTAAATAACTGATATAATAAAGGCATCATTTGGGAACCCCAAACAACATCATGGAGGATGTCATTTTCTTCTTCTCATGATTAAACTAAATAAAAGATGAAAGTCAAATGTCCTCTATTGAAATGGATGTCCTTTCCCTATATGAACTTTTTATATTATGATTATGGATCTTTTTTTCAATTTCAATACAAATAGGGAGTTTAGGGGTTCTAAGTTAGTATTTTATAATTGAATATCCTATTGAATGGGATATGTTAGTAGTTAATATCTTACCTTCTCTCTCTATTTCTCTGTCCATAAGTAGGTGATTCCTCTCCCAAGATTGGTCAAACAGATGACTCGACAACAGATGGCAGCTGAGGTGGCGCCACATCTGCCAAAGTTCCCTGTGTGCTCCACGTGGCCCCAAGAAATTCTTGAATCCTTATTGTCTTCCCCCTTTTCTTTCTTCTTCTCTCTTCCGTATTTAACGGTTTATGCACAAGATGTGTTACTTTTCTACTTAGTCGGCGGATTTAAAATTTATCTAATTATAAATAATAATCTATCTTTATATATAATCATTAAAAAAAATTCTTTTTCTTTTTCTTTTTTCTATTATAATATATATATATATATATATTAATCGATTCTTTTTAAAATGGCAGGTTACCACATATTATACTTTTAATTTCTCTTATAAATGTTCCAACAAATATATTAATATCATTTTAATTATATTTTTTTAATATTTTCAATCAAGATATATTTTACATATTATTATTTTAATTTTCAATACGCTTCAAACAAGTTTAAGAATTCACGTTTTTTTTTTAAATTTATTTTTTTACTTATGTATAAATATACAAATATATAAACCTTGTTTAATCCTTAATAAATTATTTTAGGTAAATTTATGGTCTAAAACAATTTAGTTATATGTATCAATGCAGTTAAAATTATGTTAGTAGAAATGTTAAATTATAAAGTTTAGCTTCTAAATTTAAATTTTGTAGCACTTTCTAAACTCACTACAAGAATTTTGATATTTAGTGGCGAATTTGATGTGTGGTATAATCGTGCTAAAGTTTAATTATTAGTGATGTTTAAAGAGCGTGTGAAATAAAAGTGTAATAGTTAGTGATGACATAATGGTTAATATCACTAAAATGTTCAGTGTTGTTGTGCTCTTATCGGCCGATGTGATAATATTTTCAATGGCCTCACATTAATGCCGACTGAAACTTTATTATGCATCAGTAAATATACAAAAATTTTATTAGGATTTTCGCACTTTCTATCCATCACCTCATTTTACTGGAGCACGCATTTCTTCAACATTTTACTCTCCTTCAATATTTTTAAAAGTTGATTTTTTTTAAAAAGAATATTTACATTAAATGAAAAATAAATATGATGAAGATTCACCTTCATCCACCTAGATCCTTCACCTAGTTGCTACAATCCTTATAAGCAAAAAGAAAAAATATAGAAAAAAAAATATATATACGGATCGAAGTTTCACAAACAAGAGAAAAAGTCAGTTTATGAATTTGTAAGACTAAGGGAAAAGAAAAAAGTTATCCAAATATATACGTCGATGATTACCTAAAGCAAAGGTTTAAAGTCCATGACTAGATCTAAATCCAAAGACAAGGAAAGAGGCATAGGAGAATACGTGTCTCAATAGGAAAATGTCGGAGCCTGGAGATTTGAGCCAACTAGTCAGGCTAGTAAATATATATCAATCGAAAAATAATCATGTTGTGTTTGGTTTGGAATCATACAAATTCGAACATTGAAAACAATCCTCACATTGTTGGTATTACACGTAAAAAGAGGCATGGAGGAAGAACCTATAAGTAGCTCCATTCGACGATCTCAAAGGGGAGAATAAGTAATATTAATCCTTCATCAAATTTCAAATAGTTTTTATTTTAAAGACAAATTTAATTTCTAAAAGGTTTAGATAAATTCAAATTAGATCCAAAACAAACTTTTTTATTTTATAAAATGAAATTATATATTAATTAAGAAAAATATCAATATTTAAATTGCATTGCACATATTTGGTAACTAGTTTTCTAAATTAAGGATTTAGATAAGTTAATTTATTTTCTAGTAAAATAAGATTAGAAAATTTAATCATCATCTTATATTTTTTTCGAAAAATCTAGAAAAAGACATCCGCCATCATATTTTTTGTTATTGTTTTTAAATAACTCTAAGCAATTCTGGTAGTTGATATTACATTGGAAACTTCATGGAAATTTCTACTTATCCCAAGAAAAAAACAAGTATCTATGTGTACGGCTCCTTATGGAATATATAGTGGGATAATTTAGTGTTTTAAAAATAAAAGAGAAAGAAGAGGGAAAAAAAAATAGAAGGGGGGGAGAGCACGTGTGGATGCATACCCACGTGAAAAATGAAAAAAAAATAATAATTTGACTAAGTAAAATAATAATAATTATAATTATTATAATAACAACAATAATATTAATAATGAAAATTATGCATAGTGTTTAAAGTGACGGAAATTAATAAAGATAAATGTTTGGCGTACTTTTAGGGCTAGTTTTAAGAGTATCATATTTTTTGTTATTGTTTTTAAATAACTCTAAGCAATTGATATTAGTAGCTAGTAGTTGATATTACATGTTAAGAAATTTCATGGAAACTTCGACTCTTTACCCTAATAAAAAAACAGTATTATGTGTAAGGCTCCTTATTAGGAATATAGTAGGATAATTTCGTGGAATATTAGTAGGGAGGATAGAAGGGGCATATGAGTAATTAGATAGTAAGTTTGTTATAAATTTTAGTTATAAATAGGGGGAGAGGAGTTAGAAAAAGGTGTGAAGAATTTATTAAGGAATTTTCTTATTGGGAATTAAGGGAGAGACTAGTCCTCTCGAAAGGTTGATCAAGTTCGAGTAAATAATCAAAATGATCGGGCCAAGAAATAAGTCACTCTTACTTTATAACGTTATTTTCTATTTAAAACTGACTATTTCGCTTAGATGACCTATGTAACTCGATCTTAATCCTAAGCTAACTATGAACTCCTGTTTATTCGAGATTATCCTCAGATTTGTATAGGTGAGGATGGCTCAACAACGCCGTCTCAATAAGCCTCTTATTTCAGTGATAAGACCGGGTAGATAGCTGGGGACATAGAGTGCAATAAGAAATTCACGCCTACCCGATTTAGGGATAGAATGAAGGTTGTTCTCTTAAGTACTGAATCAAGGTCTTGAACAATGGGTCCCACCCTCTCATTGATGAGAGAGGGATCTGGTTTAGTGTTTGGATCACAAACCGATTGTTCATTAGAGGATCAATAGAACTTAAGGAGCAAGATGTAATATTAGGGCTAAAATAACATATATTGACCCAGCCGGTATTACGAACAACCTGTGAAGAGCTGATTTACTAATTATGATTCAATCAAGTAGACACAAATATAACTACAATGAGAAGAGTGCAACTATCGAGCTATAGTGATGTGACTTGATAGTTAACGAATGCTGATTAATTTGGTCTAAAGAGTTTTAGCTAATTAATCTTAAATCATTGAAACTCATGATCTGTAGGTCTATAAAGTCCCTCTACTAGCTCGTGAAACATGAACATCTTGAATTATTATATTGAATGAAATTGGAATGATATCAATTTGAAGTGTTCAAATTGAAATTAGGGTTTCAATTTGAATAGTTCAAAATTCAAATTAGGGTTTATATAATTATATTTGATATAATTAATTAATATTTAATTTATTGAAATTAATTGACTTGGAGAGTTTATAATATTTAAATATTAATTACATGAATAGGATTCATGTTTAAAATTAGGTGTGTGATTAATTTAATATTTGATATTATATTATTATTTAATTAACTAAATATGTTTAATTATTAAAATTAAATTAATTTATCTTTTTATTTCAAATTTCAGAATTTGAAATTTTGGTTTTGGTTTTAATTAATTTTGAATTAATTGAAATTAGAAACAAATGCAAGAGAAAATGGAAATTAGAAAAGAAAGTGGAAACACCCAACTTTTATGAAGTAGAAGGTGTTTCCTCTTCAATTACACACCTTGCCTATTGAATTTCAGGTGATTGAAGTGTCAATGTTGCTGAACATCAGTGCTTTTATGTAAATTAAATATAAAACCTCTTCAATTTGCAGTGACCATGGGAGTTTTTACACCTGGAAAAGTTCTTGCTGTTGTGTTCTTCTTCTTGACAAAAATCCACTTTTTTCCTTCACAAATTCACTCCAATTTGGAGGTTCACTACTCAAATTCAAGGTTGAGAATAGTAGAAAAGATCTCTTGGTGGTTCACTGTTGAATTGGAGTAGGAATCACGTGAAGAGTAGCTTGGAGTTGGGAGAATTCATCAAAGGTATGTAGTTTAAAAACCCTCTTTTGAAGTTTTTGTTTAAGCATGCTTTTAGAACTTAAATTAATTGTAATTAGAGTGCTTATTGAATTTATTTGCTTCCGTTGCATGCTAGTAGATCCTAACAACCCTGACGTTAGGGAATGAGTGAATTTCTTCTTGTGTAGTTGTGTTCCAACTCCTTAATCAGATGAATCCCCAAAATGGTAGGTTTATTGAGTTGGCAATTTGGCCACTCTCACCCATACAAATCAAAGGACTGCCTTCATAGGTAGGAGTTCACAACTCACTCAGGATTCAGGTCATGTTATCTATGGTCATCCTTGTGAAATATAAGTTTCTATTATGAACGAGATTATATAATGAGACTAAACATTTCATGGTCCGGTCTTATACAAACTTCTTTGTATAGAATATCCCTGCTCACATATCTCCATATGAATGATCAGGATCAGATCATTTGCAACACTTTACAATAATTGTAACATCCATAAAACGGGTCATACTTGTAGTGTTACCAGGATAAGATATCCAGCCTTATCCATCTACTATAGACCATTTAGGTTATCACTTAAACATGATCCACCCATATGTCTCTACATACATTTTTAAGCTACAAGATAACCTTGGATATTAGTTTATTGGTTTGTAGTTAATGCAACTAAAAAATTTAAATAAAACATTATATATTCTATTAAATAAATAAGATGTTTATATATTACAATTACAAACTATAGGACCCTACAAAATTTAGGACACCAATCTTAACAATCTCCCACTTGACCTAAAGCTAGTGAGGGTACAATATATAATTCAAACTAATATACAAAGTACACGAACAATAAACTAGGGCATAACACGCCCAGTACAAGTCTCCCACTTGGCCTAGTCTAAACGTGGCCTGTCCCACAAACCCATACTCTGTAGGTGACCCTCAAATACCTTAGCCATGAGGGCCTTTGTAAATGGACCAGCAATGTTGTGCTCTGAAGCTATCTGCGTGGCGATCACGTCCACACAATGCACAATCTCTCGGATGAGACGATACTTCTAGTCTATGTGCTTCCCGCACTTATGACTCCTAGGCTTTCAGAAATTAGCCACAACACCACTATTATCACAATAAAGAGTGATAGGCTTTGACATGTTTGGAATCACTTCTAGACCAGTCAAGAATTTTTTGAGCCAAACAACTTCCTTAGTAGCTTCACAAGCCTCTACGTACTCAGCTTCCATGGTGGAATAACAATGCACCATTGCTTGGTGCTCCTCCAAACTACTACCCTTCCGTTAAGAGTGAACACTGATCTTGATGTAGATTTTCTAGAATCCTTATCAGTCTGGAAATCAGAGTCCATATATCCTGTAATGATCAAATCCTTAAAACCATACACGAGCATGTAGTCTCTCATTCTCCTTAGATACTTGAGAATATTATTAACAGTGGTCCGATGATCATATCCTGGATTAGACTGATATCTACTGACTATCCCTACAACGTCGCATACATCAGGCTGCCAACAGTCGATGCATAGGGGATCCATCTCATTTCCTCAACCTCTTGAGGTGTCTTAAGACACTGTTCCTTAGACAATATAACTCCATGCCTGAGAGGTAGTAAGCCTCTCTTGGAGTTCTGCATCGAATACTTGACAAGCATTTTGTCAATGTACGATGCTTGAGACAAAGTTTTGTTCTTTCGATCTCTAAAGATCTGAATTCCCAAAACAAACTGAGCCTCTCCCAAATCTTTCATTTGGAATTGGGTTGCTTGTCAGTTCTTAACTTAAGTCAGTAGACCTACATCATTCCCAATGAGTAGAATATCGTCTACATACAACACTAGAAAAGTTACTAAACTATTGATGATTTTCTTGTATACACAAGGCTCATCAATATTCTGATCAAAGCCATAAGATTTTATCGCAGTGTCAAATCTTATGTTCCAAGATCAAGAAGCTTGCTTCAGTCCATAAATGGACCAATTGGGCCTGCAAACCTTTTGCCCTTGACCTTGGATTATGAATCCCTTGGGTTGCTCCATATAAATGGTCTCCACAAGGTTGCCATTTAAAAAGGAAGTCATGAGATCTAGATAGACTTTAGCATGACAATAGGTGAGAAAGTCTCCTCATAGTCGACTTCTTCAACTTGAGTATAACCCTTGCCATTAGTCTAGCTTTAAAGGTTTACACCTTCCCTTCAGCACCATATTTTCTCTTGTAGATCTATTTTCAATCTATAAGTTTAACCCCATCAGGTTGATCTACAAGATCCCAAACCGAATTGAAGTACATCGACTCCATTTCGAGATCCTTAGCTTTGATCCACTCATCTTTGTCAACATCCTCCATTGCTTTCTTGTAAGACAATGGATCCTTAACATCTCCGTCAGCTACCATAGCTAGGATTTTCGTTAAGGCCATATAACGGACAGTAGGGTTTGCAATCCTCCCACTACTTCAAGGTCCCCTCAACACTTAAGGTGGATTTAACCTACTAGATGGTCCAACTTCAACAACTCTTGTTGAAGTATCAGGTTCTTCAACAACTCTTATTGAAGGTTTAGTAGATTCCTTAGAAAGTTCATTCAACACAATTTTACTATAGGGCTTGTGCTCCCTTATGTGATATTCTTCTAGAAAAGTAGCGTTTTTCGACAAAAACACCTTATTTTTCGTAGGGTCGAAGAAGTAGCCACCTCTCTTTCCTTTGAGGTAGCCTACAAATAGATATAGTTTTGAACGAGGTTCTAGTTTCTTGAGATTTGCCTCAAGCACATGTGCTGGGCAACCTCATATTTTTAAATGATGTAAACTAGCTTTATGACGATTCCCTAACTCCAAAGGTGTTCGTGTAACACTCTTGGATGGAACACTGTTCAAAATATACAGTATAGTCTGTACTATAAAACCCTAAAATGAATCAGGTAAGGAAGCGTAGCTCATCATAGATCAAACCATGCCCAACAAGGTTCGATTTCTCCTTTTTGATACACCATTCTGCTGAGGTATACTAGGTGCTGAGAGTTGGGATACTCATGCTCTATCAAATAGTTCTAGAATGCAAGATCCAAAAACCCTCCACCTCGATCAGATCAAAATATCTTCATTGTTCTATTTAATGCATTTTCAACTTCATCCTTCATTTTTTTGAACTTTTCAAAGGATTCAGATATATGTTTCATTAAATAAATGTACCCATATCTTGAATAATCATCAGTAAAGGTGATGAAATATAAAAACCCTCCTCTTGCTTTTTGATGCATTGATTTATCATGCGATGAAAGGATGTATGGATGCGATGATCATACAAGTTTTCCTACAAAGCCCAAGTATATGCCTTCTTAGGGTCCTGGTAAGTCCAGGGTCGAACACAGGGATTACTAAATAGATATAAAATGGTCTCTCTGATCCTATTACGATGGTGATGAAGAAGTAGATGGTGATTTAACTTAGATTTTCTAATGCGATGGAATTAAATGCGCAGCGATGAAAGGGTGGTGTGATAACAAGTATGCGATGAAGGGGTTGAGAAGAGATTTAGCTAGCATTTCTTAAGAATTTGTACAAGTCATGCGATCATGCTATACACAAATATCAGGCACTACATTTCTCAATGCATAATGCCACGTTTCCTATTTCTAGAATGCATGCAATGTGTATGGAATGTAGCAGATAAAACTTATTTCTAAGTCTCTACTATTGCTTATACGATCTAATCCGACTCTCTCAAGCCTAGTTTTGTCTTCAGACTACTCTCTCAAGTACTCCTAATGATGAATGAAGCATACATAAGACAAGACGATCAAATAAAGTGCATAGCTTAAGTCATGCTAACTAAGTACTTCTTAACCCATTCACAAATTTAGTTACTCATGCATGGTGTGAAGAGACTGATCATAAATTGAAATGAAGATTCCATTTTTGCAAATAAAGTGTTTGAGTACAAAATAATAAATGGTGTAAGAAGTATCAAGCCAGGCAAGCAATGTCTTGCTTCCTCTGGCTTTTTACACTACTCTTATAACTTCAATTCTTTCCCATCTTGCTCTCGCAAGGGTTTGGTGTCTCTTCCCCGTGCTGTTTCCGGCAGTCTCTCGACCTCTCCAAAAATTAATTTCTTCTAAAGAATTCCCTTCCCTCGGCTTTGCCTCGCCTCCTCGTGCCCCCCCTTCTGGTTTGGTAGCATTGGGTATTTATCGACTTCTAGACAAAGCAATTCTTCTCACTAATGATTGCATGGATGGGCAGCATTAATTTCCATACCCTGTTGCGCCATCTGATAGTCACCGGAAGTTCAAGGAATTTGCAACAGTATGGTCTTCAACGACCGTCAACTACATTTATGGTTCGACCGTTATCAGCTTTACGTCCCATCATATTTCATTACATTAGGCTTAGCCTTTATGTAAAGTCATCACGCGATCATCTTTAAGGTACCCTTGGATCGCAAACTCAAATGTGTCATCGCATTGTACCTGCACAAAATAACGCAATTTAACTATTTTTATGCGATGAGCGTTAGTAATCACAATTTTCTTTTAGTTTGTCGCATTCAATCGTAATATTGCCTATTTTACCATCACTTTCTCCCATTGTTTTAATAATTTGAGCTTTAATAACTTGTATTTCTACCAGTTATCACACTCCCAAATTTAAAACAATACTTGCCCTCAAGTATAAACTAAAGATTTCTCAAAATTTCAATCGCCTTCACCCTGCCTAGGCTTCTCATGGTGCCTTATTCAAATCGCTGAACCAATGCCTTATTCAAATCGCTGAACCAATGCCTTATTAATTTCTATCTTAATCTCTTCTTAAAATATTTCTAACCAAAAATCTTTACTCATTTCCCAGGACATCGCATGATTTATTTCAAATTTTATCAAACCGGGGTGTTCAAGCGGTTTCGGCTTTTGCATGATTCAGATATTCGTTTTGCGATCTTGTACTGATCTAAGTGCCCAGCCTTCGTTTTGGCTTGCCTCCACGGATGTCATGCGGCATCCAACTACAAGCGAGGCGTTCTTTTCAGTCAAAACTCATGTCCATCTTTTTATTTGGCAGCGGAGTTGCGATCACTTAGCTTCTGCATTGATCATGATTCCCACCTTCGACCACACCTAAAATCGGGTCAAATTATAATTGTTCAAGTTGTTGGCTTGCCACCACAGGTGTCATGCGGACGTTCAATTATGAGCAGGATCCGATCTCAATGTTATATATTATTTTTCTCTTCTTTATATATATATATATATATATATTTAAATTGAATTGAAATGAAAATAACAAGGCTGAAAATAGCACCCCCAAATTTAAAATGCAGCAATGTCCTCATTGCTGAAAACAAAATAATTCATGCGATGGACTCAGAAAATTTTGTAAAAGTAGTTTGAAGTAAAGCTGGCAGACCACTAAATTTTAGAAATGTTTTGTGAATTGATTGTCCTGAAATTAATCTGACGCTAGTTCATGTGATAAGAAAGGAAACATATATTTCATCATTGAAGTCTTAATAGGCAAAGGATGAATGCGGCAACCAAATAAAGCAATAAAAAATTCAGAATTAAGCCAAGTGAGAGAGAATGCGATAGTAGAATTCAACAATGTTAAATTGAAAGTGAGAAGTATAAAAATTGAAATAAGATGAGGCAAGGTAGGACACAACCCCAAAATTTAATTTTTCACCCGCATCATTGTGATCGCATCCTTTCCTGTGATGGGCTGATATTGTGATTACGATGGGCTTTATATATATATATATATATAAGCTCAACCGATCGTGTGTTTTTAGCCCATTGAATTACTCCATCGCATTCGTTTATTGCGATCAAAATGATGAAATAAAAAAGATTATAAGTACGAAAAAAAATAGCTGACAATTATAAAAAGTAGTAAATATGCAGAAAGTAAAATAGATTCTTGAAAGAAAAACAAAAAGGATACTCAAAAGGATATACTTCGTCTCTGGTGAATGTATGCCGCTTATCATCGCAGGGACTGAGTGTTTTTTTTTATTTTTTTTATTTTGGTTTATCCAAGTCAATGAAGGTTTTCTCGCGTTGGAAATCTCCTCCATGATACATCTTTACTCTTTGTCCATTTACTTTAAATGTGTTAATCCCATCTTCGTTGGTCAATTCCACCGCTCCATGTGGGAATACTTTCTTGATTATGAAAGGTCTGGACCAACGCGACTTCAGTTTTCCAGGAAATAGACGCAACCTAGAGTTGAACAGTAATACCCTTTGACCTGTCTTGAGGTTTTTCTTGCAAAGACGCTTATCATGCCATCGCTTGGTGCATTCTTTGTAAATTCCGGAATTCTCATACGCTTGTAATCTCCACTCATCCAACTCTAGTAGTTGAAGTTTTCTCTCTTCTCCTGCAGCCTTAAGATCAGAGTTAAGTTTTTTAATTGCCCACATCGCCTTACATTCCAGTTCTAACGGCGGATGACAAGCCTTTCCAAACATTAGTTTGATATGCCCACAAGGCATCATCCAGTTTCATGGCCCAATCTTTCTGCGATGGGTTCACCACCTTTTCTAAGATTGATTTGATTTATCTGTTAGAAACCTCTGCTTGCCCGTTTGTTTGGGGGTGATATGCGGTGGCGATCTTATGGTGGACATTTATATTTGATCAACAGTTTACTAACAATGAGATTCACAAAGTGGGTCCCTTTGTCACTTATTATGGCACGTGAGGTGCCAAAACGAGTGAAGATGTTTTTCTGCAAGAACTTAGAGACTGTTGCCGCATCGTTTGCAATGCATGAAACGGCTTCAATCCATTTGGAAACATAGTCGATAGCTAATAGAATGTATTTATGACCATTTGACGACGGAAATGGTCCCATGAAATATATTCCCCAGACGTCGAATAGCTCCACCTTCAAAATGATGTTCATTGGCATCGTATTTTTTTTTCTGAAATGCTTCCAATCTATAAAACACAGACACAGATATGGCTACATGATACGGATACGATTGGATATGACGATTCGTCAATTTCTAAAAAACTAAGATACGGATACGTCTAAGGATGCGTCATTTTTATATATTTTTTAATATATATATTTCTAAAAAACGATGATACTGATACGTTGAAGATACATTCTTTTTCTTTAAAAAAATCTAGGATATAGATAAATTTAGCATACAAGTTAATAACAATAGCACAAAATAGAATACAAACATTGAAATACAATACAAAAAAAGCAACATCTAAGATGTTGAAGTACAATAGTTAATAAAATGCAATAGAAAAGTGACCCATATTGCAAAGAAGAAGATTA
>NC_052360.1:19937434-19942815 GCF_009727055.1 Benincasa hispida
TAATCCCATCTTCGTTGGTCAATTCCACCGCTCCATGTGGAATTACTTCTGATTATGAAAGGTCTGGACCAACGCGACTTCAGTTTTCCAGGGAAATAGACGCAACCTAGATTGAACAGAATACCCTTTGACCTGTCTTGAGGTTTTCTTGCCAAAGACGCTTATCATGCATCGCTTGGTGATTCTTTGTAAATTTCGGAATTATACGCTTGTAATCTCCACTCATTAGCTCTAGTAGTTTAAGTTTTCCTCTTCTCCTGCAGCCTTAAGATCAGAGTTAAGTTTCTTAACTGCCTACATCGCCTTACATTCTAGTTCCAATGACAGATGACAAGCCTTTCCAACATTAGTTTGATATGCCACAAAGGCATCATCCAGTTTTCATGGCCCAATCTTTCTGCGATGGGTTCACCACCTTTCTAAGATTGATTTGATTTATCTGTTAGAAACCTCTGCTTGCGTTTGTTTGGGGGTGATATGCGGTGGCGATCTTATGGTGGACTTTATATTGATCAACAGTTACTAACAATGAGATTCACAAAGTGGTCCCTTTGTCACTTATTATGGCACGTGAGGTGCCAAAAACGAGTGAAGATGTTTTTCTGCAAGAACTTAGAGACTGTTGCCGCATCGTTTGCAATGCATGAAACGGCTTCAATCCATTTGGAAACATAGTCGATAGCTAATAGAATGTATTTATGACCATTTGACGACGGAAATGGTCCATGAAATATATTCCCCAGACGTCAATAGCCACCTTCAAAATGATGTTCATTGGCATGTATTTTTTTTCTTGAAATGCTTCCAATCTATAAAACACAGACACAAAGTACATGATAAACGGATACGATTTGGATATGACGATTCGTCAATTTCTAAAAACTAAGATACGGATACGTCTAAGGATGCGTCATTTTTATATATTTTTTAATATATATATTTCTAAAAAACGATGATACTGATACGTTGAAGATACATTCTTTTTTTCTTTAAAAAATCTAGGATATAGATAAAATTTAGCATACAAGTTAATAACAATAGCACAAAATAGAATACAAACATTGAAATACAATACAAAAAAAGCAACATCTAAGATGTTGAAGTACAATAGTTAATAAAATGCAATAGAAAAGTGACCCATATTGCAAAGAAGAAGATTAGAGAGAGAAGTATGAAGAATAAACAAAGAACTTATTGTGGAAGATATCTAAATGGTTTATATTTTGGTGGGCTTGTGGGGACTCAAATGTGAAGATGGAGATTAGATAATTCTAGTTTAGGTTTGTCTGTTATTTATTTTTTTCTTTTAGTTTTAGACTCGAGTAGTGAGCTTTTTAAATAGGTTGCCTAATTTTAGATTGGGAAAGATTAGATGAGTTACTTGTCTTTTTTCTTTAAAAAAAAAAAGTACGCATAGAAATAGATACGTCAAATCGCGTATCAGATATGTATCTGGAAAGTATCTGGAAGTATCGGTATCTGATACGTATTTGATACTGATTCTTTGCCTCACATGAAGTATCTATGCTTCATAACTTTCAGTGCGCTGGCACTTATCGCATTTCATGGAGTATTCTCGTGCGTCCTTAAACCGAGTGGGCCAGTAATACCCAAATTGTAAAACTTTCACTGCTGTGCGCTGTCCACCGAAATGCCCTCCATAGGGTGATTCATGACATTGAAACAACATGCGATAGAAAGCAGTTTCTGGGACACAAAGTCTCAATATCTGGTTTGGTCCCCTTTTGTAGAGATTCAGATCGTCCCAGTAGTAAAATTTGCATTCATGAATAAGCCTTTTCTTTTGATGGGATGTGTAGTTTTCAAGGATTTGTTTGCAACCAAAAAGTTGAAAATATCTGCATACCAGGGTAGTTCTTCAATCTTAAACAACTGCTCATCAGGAAATGAGGCGTTCACCACCGACTGGATGCGATCCACTTCTGGATTCTCTAATCGCGATAAATGGTCAGCAATCTGGTTCTCTGTTCCCTTTCGATCGATTATTTCCATATTAAATTATTGGAGTAAGAGAATCCATCAGATTAGTCTAGGCTTCGCATATTTTTTAGTCATCAAATATTTTATCCCACATCTTTCATCGCCTGTTTATAGGTCGATGGATCCTCTGTGCCGTCATCAAGTATGACAACTTATGTTTCTGTTAAACCCAAGTAACGGTCAGGCTGATGAACAACCCATCCACTACGTCGAGGCATTCTCAACTCTTGAGAAGGATGTGACTGATCTGATGTACTAGTTTTATCTTCTACTTTAGTAGATGAACTAGCTTTATCTGTAGCGTCTTTGAAAATTTCATTCAATACTAGTTTACTACGAGGTTGATGACTTCTTATATGGTCTTCCTCTAAGAATGTGGCATTTGTCAATACAAATACCTTATTCTCTTGAGGATGATAAAACAGACCACCCCTTGTTTCCTTTGGATAACTTATAAATAGGCATAATTTTGAACGATGTTCCAATTTCTTGGGATTTTATACCAACACATGTGCTAGGCAACCCCAAATTCTAAAGTGACGTAAACTACTTTTACGCCCTTTCCGTAGCTCATAAGGTGTTTCTAAAACACTTTTAGAGGGAATGTTGTTCAAAATATGGACAGCAGATTCAAGTGCATATCCCCAAAAGGAATCAGGCAACTGAGCATAGCTCATCATAGAGCGAACAATATCTAATAAGGTCCGGTTTCTTCTTTCTGATACACCGTTCTACTGAGGCGTACTAGGTGCAGAGAGTTGTGACTGGATCCCATTTTCTATCAAATAGTCTTGGAATCGTATGTCCATTTACTCTCCACCTCGATCTGATCGAAGTGTCTTTATTGTTTTACCTAATTCATTCTCAACTTCAGCCTTATATTCTTTGAACTTTACAAGAGAATCATACTTGTGATGAAGTAGATAAACATGACCATACCTTGAATAATCATCAATAAAAGTGATGAAATATTCATACCTACCTCGAGCCTTGACATTCATTGGTCCACAAAGGTCCGAATGTACGAGCTCTAAGGGTACTTCGGTTTTGAGACCTTTTCCAGTAAAAGATCTCTTGGTCATCTTTCCTTCAAGACAGGATTCACATGGAGGTAAAAAGTTATCTTCTAACTGACTTAAAAGTCTACTCTTGACCAATCTCCCAACCCTATTGAGATTTATGTGACCAAGTCTAAGGTTCCATAGATAGGCGTTGGAAGAAACCTTTTGTTTTTTATTCTGAGTTTCTAATGTTCTAAACATTTCAGTATTTAAAACAAAATTTGCTCTAGTTGGTCTTAACTTATATAAGTGTCTTCAAGTGTAGCAGAACAAATTTGAATACTTTTACAAAAAATGAACGCTTCATTTATATTAAAAGATATTGTATATAATTGTTCTATATTACAAGCGATACATATCAAATTCCTCTTTATAAGAGGTGCATACAAAACATTTTTAAGTACTAGATATCTATCTTCAAAAAACAACTTCAGATCTCCCACTGCTTCAGCTAAAACAACCTCTCTTGTTTCAACTTTGAGGGTTATCTCACATTCTTCAAGCTTTTTCCAAGAATTAGTTTCCTGAAACGAGAAACAAATATGATTAGTGGCTTCTGAATCTAGTATCCAGGTTGAAGTATCATATTCCACTAAACATGTTTCAACGAAAAGTAAATTATATTTACCTTGTGCCGTTTTCTCAGCTTTCTTCTCTGCAAGGTACTTCGGACAATTTCTCTTCCAATGCCCGTTTTGGTTACAGTGGAAAAATTTTCCTTTATCTGTATCCTTCTTTCCCTTCTTTATCTTGGGAGCTTGCCCTTTTCCCTTCTTTTTCATTTGAGTTTTAGAGGGTCCAGCTTTGGCTTTAGAGGACGATCCTCTTAAAAACTTTTTCTTAGTGGTAGCAACATTTGCTTCCACTTTCTTCTCCTTACCTAAAGTAAGGTTTTGGAATCACTGGAGCTCATTGAGAAGGGTAGTAAGGTTAAATTCTACCTTATTTAAAGACGCATTTGTCTTGAAAGGTATAAAACTCTTCGGAAGAGATTGTAAGATAAAGCTAACCTTGTTAGCCTCATCAATGGGTCCGCCATTTACTTCAACGATATTGAAGTACATCATCATGTCCAGGACATGTTCTCTAACAGAGGTCCCTTCCTTCATCCGCTTCGTGTAAATATGCTTAATTGCCTCGTGTCTAAGGGACCATGATGGTTGCCCAAACATTTCTCTTAATGAATCTATTATCTCTTTAGTCGTAGCTAAGGATTCATGTTTCTTTGCCAAAACATCAGACATGCTAGCAAGAATGTAAACACGGGACTTTTCATTGGCTTTGACCCATCGATCGTATGCTTCCCGAACAGTTCGATTAACATTTGAGGCTGGAGCTTGAGGACATTCCTCAGTTAAGACAAATCTTAAATCGTCAACTACCAGTATTGTGTTTAGATTTGATTTCCATGCCGAATAATTATCGCTATTTAGTTTCTCAGAAGCTAAGAGTTGAATTATCGAGCTATTCATGCTGAAAAGATAAAGATATCCTTTTTAGTAAAAAACATTAATTTTTTAAATCCAACCAAGTTTAGCAAAAAAACTAATAATGTACCCTTCATTATTATATTTTGCAACGATATTTCAAAAGTTTAGAGTAACCTCTACCGAAAGGCAGTCGATTATTCCTCTTTTGAACCAAGACAATCTTGACTAAATGCTAACCCCAGAATAACTCTTTATTCTTATAGCACTTTAGTTATCGTTACTTTGGTCGAGAATATACTAACATCTTATTAATTCTTGTAAGTGTAACCTTCCATTTTTGGATTTCAGAAACCAGAATCAACATGCTCCCGAAAGTGGAAAGACAATATGAAAACTGATCTAAGAGAGCCTATCTAGATTTGGAGTTCGCAGTGTTGCGAATCCTATAATACAACCCTCCGAAGGGAAAGGTCGCTCTAGGGCAGACACGTAGGAGCATTATAGGAATCTCACGGTGTGACCTAATGGAAGAGACCGTGGGATATGTTGTTACATACCCCTCACTCACTTACTATGAACTACTTCTCCTATTCACCTTGATATTGATCCATCCAAACACTCTCCGAAGGGAGTCCGCTCTTGAGCGCGACCCAAAACCCTGCATGGACCTCACGATGTGAACTCTTAGGGATGCTAGAGCTAAAAATACGCTACTTCTCTCTAGCTGAAGTGTTCATAACGGTTTAGGGTATATAAAAAAAATACTTAGAGATATATTTTGGCTAAATAAAACATATCCTAAGTCTAGGTGATAGATCCATGTATAACTCTTATACTGGATTTTAACCTATGATGTCTAGGTGATAAACAAATTTTATTACCTCACACC
>NC_052360.1:19943027-19955783 GCF_009727055.1 Benincasa hispida
ATACCATTATACCCTAGAATCATACCATCTGTTAACATACATTATACTTGTATGCACATGCTTTAATATAAACACTTTATATTATTAAAAAAACTTATAATATGCATACTATATAACATTATAACAATTATAACATATATCAAATGCATTGTATATTTTTATATATTTGGTGGGATTTAAATCACTATTGGCAATATATAACACAAGCAAGATTCAAAATTTAATTAAAAACATACATTCAACATGCATAATTTAATTAAAACACCCTAAAAGGCATTGGGGGTTTTGGTCTTAAATTAAAAACTAATTATTACAAATAATAAATTTGGTGTAGCTTACAATAAAAACTACTCTCAACCAGCTTCAAACACTCGGAACCGCCAAAACTCAAAAAATTAGGTTGAATCGGTCAAACCGGTCAACTGACCGGTCCAGATCCATCTTGGACCGGCTAGTCAACTATTTCCTGGCGCAGTCAACGGAAAGCGCGGGGCAGTCGACGGAGCGGGCAGTGTGCACGGGTCGCAGGGGCAGCTTCAAACCGGTTGAACAGATGGGGTTGAGAAAACCGGGTGGGTCGCGGAACGAGCCTGGAATGCTGGTCGACAGCTTGGCGCGCGGGTTCAACAAACCGGTTCGGATTTGTGGCGGGAAATGCGGGCACGCTGAAGCGAGAAAAATCGGGCGGGTCGCGAAGAACGGGGTTCGGATCTGGGAGATTGTCCTCGGGATCTAGTGATTAAAACCGGGTCGTGTGAACATTTCTTTTCTTTCATTTTGAAGTTTTCCTCTTTTCCCAGAACGAACAATTACACCCTAATTTCAACTCTAATGACTTCTAGAAAAAATTACTACCCTTTTTCACACATTAATGCTCATAAACATGTGGAGCAATTACAAATTAATACTACAAAAAAAAAACTTAATTTAATTGCCAAAACCTAAAAACCATTTTAGTTTCCAAATCTCATTTTATCTATAAATTGTAAATTGATACCCACCACATGCAATTGAGTAAAATTATAACATGCTCTGATGCCACATGATGGAAAAATCGACATGCGCAGTAGAAATAAGAATCAATTTTACTCTAATTGCCCAAAATAAACATGCAACCCTAAAAGAATTAATTAGGGTTATTTTGAAATAATACCTTTGAAGCTCCCGAAACTCGTCTATTTCCACCCGAACACGAACGGACCACCACTAGAGTTAACCAACTATTCTCTGGACTTAGAACCGGATTGTGGGACCCGATGGATGAAGAACCAGAGAGAGATAAAAAGAGATGGAAATAGTATAGTGAAATTGGGTTGAGTTTGTTTTTTTTTTTCAGCCCAATTTTAAAAACTAATTTTGCAATTTTCCACAAGTCTTTAATCCAAAAACACAAGCCCATGTTTATAGAAAAGGGCCATACAAAATTGCATGAAAAAACTTCACAAAACACCAACACCTAGAATTCACTATCTAAGTGGGCTTGATGTCTCCACTATAAGCCAACACCTAGCCCACTATTTTGTTAGTGGAACTATCCAACAAAAGTTTGGATTTTCCCACTAACTTTAGTCAAAGGGCAAAATAGTCATTTGGTCAAAGTCAAACTTTGACCAAAAAGTCAACATTTTGAATTTTTATGATTTTTTTCGTGTTGACTAATTTTGACCTCCCAAGCATGAATCCGCATTCATTTTCTCAAAATACAAATCACATTTGAATATAAGGTCGGTCAAAGTTTGACTTTTCAAAGTCAAAAGTCAACTCTTTGACCATTTCCATTATTTCCGAGCTTCCGAATATGAACGTATTCATATTCTTGATATTTAAATCAAATTTAAATATTAAAGTTGTATCTCTAAATTAAAAAACCGACCACTGTATCACATATACTTCTTGGTTTCTCTCTTTTCACCTAATTCGAACAATTCAAATTATTCTATCATATTGTTCTAAGTTTATTCCATATGAGCTAGTAGGGAAACCTAATGGACCAATAGATCATGGGCTTCAGCGATTCAAGATTAGCTGGCTAATACTCTTTTGATGGAGCTAATCAACATTCGTTAACTAACGGGTCATTCCACTATAGTCCCGTAGTTACACTCCCCTTACTATAGATATATTTGTGTCCATTTGATATAACCATGATTAGTAAGTTAATCATTCACAGGTTGTTCGTAATCTCGGCTGGGTCATAAAAACCGTTTTACCCCCGAGACTACATCTTATTCCTTAAGTTCCATTGATCCTCTAATGAACAATTGGTTTAAGGTCCAACTTATAAACCAAACCCCTCTCGGGCCAATGAGAGGGTGGGGCACCTTGTTCAAGACCTGGATTCAGTACTAAAGGGAACAACTTATCTACTATCCCTATAATGGGTAGGAGTGAATTCCGTCTTGAACCCTATGTTCCCAGCTATCCATCTGATCTTACCCTTGAAATGGGAGGCTTATTGGGCCAGCGATAATGAGCTGCCCTCACCTATGCAGATCTAAGGATAATTATGAGTGAACAGGAGTTCATAGTTAGCTCAGGATTAAGATTAAGTTACCTAGGTCATCAATTAACGAAATAGTCAATTTTATACATTAAACGACATTTAGAACATAAAAGTGACTATTTCATGGTTCAGTCTTATGTAAACTCTTTACATAGGATGCCCCCATTTTCATGTCTCCACATGAACGGTTTAGGATCACATCGTTTGTACTAACTACATATGGGCCGCATCCATAGTGTCCCCAGAATAAGGCGCCCAACCTTATTCATATATTATAGACCATTTTGGCTATATATATTTGGACTTGATCCACATTTATGTTACTACATAAAGTTCAAACTTAAACTTAATAGCCTCGAAATCTTAGTTTATTGGATTCATGAATATAGAATTTGAATTTACTAAAGATTTTCAATAACTGCTTTATTGAATAAGAATATGATATTACAAACTACGAGTTTTAGTACATAAAATCCAACAGCTTGTGCATGTTTTGTTCAAAATAATATTTACTGTTGGTCTGTAAATCTCTTTAAATAGTATTGTGATTTAAACTGAATCAAATTCCTAAACACTGTCAATGAACATAGATTATTTTTAGAAATGGTTTTGGATGTCTAGGTTTGATCTTTAGTACAGATATGTTAAGAGTTGGGACGTTAGATGTCACAGAGAGAAGTGATGTTTAACGTCTTCACACTTCATTCTAGGTTAGAAGAGAAATCTGGAATGGGGTGTGACATATTAGCTTTCAACAATGTATTCAAAGGTCGAGCGATTTTGGAGAAGTCCTTCACAAACCTTCGGTAAAACCCCGTGTGTCTTAGGAAACTCCTCAAAGCTTTCATTTTCACTGGAGATAGAAGTTTTTCTATAGCTTTAAATTTTGCTTTGTCCACCTCTAACCCATTCTTCGAAACCTTGGGCTCGAGCACAATTCCTTCTTTGACCATAAAATGGCACCTTTTCCAGATCAACACCAGATTAGTTTCTTCACATATTTTCAGTATTCTCTTCAGGTTTTGCAGACAGATTTCATATATTTGCCCATAGATTGAGAAGTCATCCATAAAGATTTCAACTGAGTCTTCAAGGTACTCGGAGAAGATCACCATCATACATCTTTGAAACGTACTGGGTGAAGGAAATCGGATTCGCAATTCCCATGAGCAGCGGAACAAGCTATTCCAAATTACAATCATGAATGAACAAATATTTACAGTCGACTTCAAACAAGCGGTTATATAATTCAAATGCAGAAATTACAGCATGAACAATACAAATGCATAAAGGGAAAACTCTACGCACATAGGCAGAAATGTCTCCACGCTCCGTTGCCCACTCTGATCGCTCGAACAACAACAACCACGAATGCTCGATCTACACGATCGCAATGCCGCAACGAACACAGCACAAACACTTTGCCCTCGTCCTCAACGATCTCCTCGACACGAACTCTTCACACTCATCCTCAACAATCGCCTCGGCCACGAACTTCTTAGCAACACGAACGGCCTCTACAGCACCATGAACAACCTCTAAAAAATCTCAACAGTGTCGAGTTGAGTTTAACACCACCAATAAGGCGACCTTGGTAATCTCAGTGTGAGAATCTAGAGGGTGGGCTCTGTTCGAACTTTGGTATGAGGCTGACGAACGGAGGAAACAACGATCGCGTACACGACTGAGAAAGTGGGAGATGGTAGAGACCTATCGTATAGGTCGATGCCCAATCGTTTAGATAAAGCTAAGCGATCGTCTAGAAAAACCTATGCGATCGTTTAGATCATCATTTAGCTCGGTCTGTCGCCTACAGACTCTACACGATCGTTTACCTTGGGCCAGCGATCGTCTAGCAAAGTTATGCGATCGTTTAGTAAATACTGCACGATAGTTTAGCTCGCCAAGCCATCGTTTAGTAAATCTGAATTTACTTGACGACTTCATGAGTTTCTTTTGCACGGAGAGAAAACTAAAAAACTTTTTCCATCTTCTGTAAAAGCCTTTTTTTAAAAAAAAAAATAGGAAAACCAATTTTCCTTTTAAAATCACAGTTACCATGATCCAATAACCACCCACTACTTTGGTTATTTAAAAGAAAAAGAATTAATTATCCAATAATTAATATTATTATAAACATAAATGATAACCAGCTTATCATACTATATTTATAACCTATAGTTTTAATATTTCATCTCATGAAACATATAAACCATAGTTCTTTTTCTATTCCATGGTATTTAATGTAAATCTCATTTACGTCAATCCTCCACTAGATGTATCTCATACATCAAACCAATTATATCTCATATAATCAAAATACCTCTTATCAATTTGAACATTTCAAATCAACACCAAGAACTGATCCTCAACTGTATCCATTGAGCTACTAAGGGGACCTCATAGACTTGTAGCTCGAAGCTCTAACGGTACGTGAATAACTGACTAAACTCTTTAGTCACGAGATCCAACCTTCCGTTAACTGCTAGGCACTCCACTAAAGACCGACAGCTGAACTCTTCTTACCACAAATATATTATATGTCCATCTTAACCAATGAGCAGTGCAACAACCCTTCACAGATCACTCTTAAGTACAGCTAGGCCAGTAACCGTTATGCCCCTGTAGTTACATCTGTCTTCTTAAGTACCAATGATCTCTCTAATGAACATAAGTCATAGTCCTACTATGACTAAGTCTTCTCTTCCAAAGAGAAGCTGTGGCCACTATGTTTAAGCCCCAGAATCAGCCCTTAAGGGAGCAATCTCTCTACTTATCCCTGCTTCGGGAAATGAGTGAATTCCATCTTGTGGATTGAGTTCCCATCTCCCAAATCAGACAAGTCCCCAAAAAGGTAGGCATATTGAGTTTGAAATCTGGCCACTCTCACCCATACTAATCAAAGGACCGCCCTCAAAGGCAGAAGTTCCCAAAACACTCAGGATTGAGGTCGTGTCACCTATGGTCATTTAGGTGAGATTTAAGTCTCTAGTATCAATGGTGTTATATACAGAGTCTAGTCATCTCGTGGTCTAGGTCTTAAATAAACTCTTTGTATAGGATACCCCCACTCCACGTCTCCCCATGAATAGTCAGGATCTACCATCTGTAGTAGTTTACAACACTTGCAAACCTCTACAAAGCGGGTCGTATCCGTAGTATCACCAGGATCAGGTATCCCACCTTAATCCTAATACTACAGGACCTATTTAAGGTTATCACTAGGCATGATTCCACTTGTATATCACATATACATGCTTAAGTTCACATAAGATAACCAAGGAGCTTTGTTTATTGGATATGAGTAAATGCCAGAATTAAATAACACTTATTTTATTCATTGAACAATGTGTATCTTTACAAAACACCAAGACTCCGGAAGAATTAGGACACCAATCTCAACAATCTCCCACTTGTCCTAATGTCTCGGGAGACTAATGTACAGTACAATATAAAAATGTACAATATACAATAAACTAGGTCATACCCCAGCATCATCTCCCACTTGCCCTAGACAAGATGCCGCATGTCTCATAGACCTAGACTTTCCAGGTGACCCTCAAACACTTTAGCCGTGAGGGCCTTTGTAAAGGGATCAACGACGTTGTATCCCGTAAGGATCAAATCCTTAGCTCCATACACAAGCATATAGTCCCTCGTTCTCCGAAGATACTTGAGGATCATCTTGACCATCGTCCAGTGATCAAAATCTCCATTGCTTTCTTAAAAGACAACGGATCCTCGACCCCCTCATTTATAATGACGTTTTGGGCTTCAGTTAAACCCATGTAGCGATCCGGTGGGTTCATAACCCTCCCACTACGTCGAGGTAGTCTCAACTCTTGAGCTGGTTGCCTAGACATCCCGACCTCAACAACTCTTGTTGATCTGTCGGCCTGTTCAACAACTCTTGTTGAACTCTCAGCAATCTCGGTCTCACTAGAGATCTCACGTAAAACGAGCTTACTTTGTGGCTTATGATCCCTTATTTGATCTTTTTCCAAGAAGATAGCATTAGTGGAAATAAACACTTTGTTCTCACTCGAATCATAGAAGTATCCTCCTCTCGTTTCCTTGGGGTAGCCTACAAAGAGGCAAAACTTCGAACGTGGTTCCAACTTCTTTGGGTTAGTCGCTAGCACATGTGCCGAACAACCCAAAATTCTGAAGTGGTGTAAACTACCTTTACGGCCTCTCCATAACTCAAAGGGTGTTTCAGAAACACTTTTCGAAGGAACATTCTTCAAGATATAACATGCAGTCTACACTGCATAACCCCAAAACGAGTCTGGAAGATGAGCATAACTCAACCATGTCCAACAAGGTTCTGTTTCTTCTTTCTAATACACCATTCTGCTGAGGTGTACCAGGGGCCGAGAGTTGGGACGCAATCCCATGTTCTATCATATAGTTCTGGAATTGGAGGTCTATATACTCTTCACCACGATCAGATCGTAGTGTTTTTATCTTCTTACCTAACAAGTTTTCAACTTCAGCCTTATACTCCTTGAACATGTCAAGGGCTTCAAACTGACGTTGCATTAGAAAGAGATACCCTAACCATGAATAATCATCTATGAAAGAGATGAAATATTCATACCCACTTCGAGCTCTAACATTCATCGGACCATAGAGGTCTAAATGTACAAGCTCCAAGGCTTCCCTGGCTTTGTAACCTTTTCTAGTAAAAGGTCGTTTGGTCATCTTGCCTTCAAGGCATGATTCACATACCGGCAAGGAGTTTTCTTCTATACTCTTTAGAAGTCCACTTTGCACCAACTTCTCAATTCGATTGAGGTTGATGTGACCTAATCTAAGATGCCAAAAATGGGCGTTTTCCTTTGGAGAAACCTTTGGTCTTTTAGCTGTTGTTGCCGTATTGAACATTTCAATGTTAAACAAGGCTTTTAGACTAACGGCCTTAGTACATATAAGTTATTTTCCATTGAACCATAACCAATCTCCATTCCATTCTTGAAAATGAACACTTTATTCTCAGAAAAAGAGACGGTATAGCCTTGTTCAATGAGACAAGAAACTGAGATTAAGTTCCTTTTAATATGAGGAACTACAAAAACATTATCCAATAACAGATAACATTTCTTGTCAACAAATAACTTCAGCTTGCCTACAGCAACAACTGAAACAACCTCACCAGTACCGACTCGAAGAGTCATCTCTCCCCGTGGCAACGTTTTCCAGGAACTGAATCCTTGGTAAGAGGAATTAATATAATTGGTAGCACCTGAATCGAGGATCCATGCGGAATCATCATTCTCTACCAGACATGTATCAAAGACCAATAAATCATATTTACTATCTTGTCTCCTCTTTTGGAGAGTAGTGGAATGGAGGTCGTTTGCCACAAAATTCGTTTCACATGATTCTTTCCACTGTAAGTAATTGGTCATTTTTAATAGCTTTAAGCGAAAATACTAACAAGTTGCTGAAAATAAAAACACATTAACCTACGTTAGGTTTTAAGCAAATACCCGTTGTAAAACAAAACAACATCCAATAAAGTTTTAGCAAAACTAACATGAACCCCGTGTGACATCTAGTTTCGCAATGATGCTTCAAAGGTTTAGGACAAAAGCCGTCGAAGGGAGGCCAGTTATCGCTCTTCTGAATTGAGAAGTTCTCAACCAGTCATTAATACCAGAACAACTCTTGTTTCTATACCGACAAGCCATCATTGATTTGGCCAAGAGATCATTAACTTACTTAACAATCTCCCGTAAGTGTGACCCACCATTTTAAGCCGTAGAGGACCGTCTTAAAAGGCCAATCCAAAGGGAAAAAATTCGATTGGGACAAAACGTAAAGTGACCCTATCTATTTTTGGAGTTCATCTTGATATTGACCAACTGCACAAAACCCATCCGAAGGGGGACGCTCCGAAGGCGACACGAGGGCGTACAGAATGATCTCACGGTGTGAACCAATGACAGAGACCCTAGGACATGTTGACACACACCCTTCACCCATTTACTATAAATACTCTCTTCGTCCACCTTGATATTGACTCATGTAAACACCATTCGAAAGGGGATGCATCCTGGGCATCTCGAGGCCAAGCATGAATCTCACAGTGTGAACATACAGAGAGAAACGTGAGTGGAATCATAAACATATATGATACGCCTCTTCCTCTCACTGAGTATTTTATAACCTAGGGTTTAGCTTACCTAGAAAAAACGCGGCTAAGGATTTTAACTAAGTGACTTTTAGGTTTTCCCAAGAGTAACTTTTACCTTGGATAGTGAAACAACTTTTGACCAAATCGCCGCATGCATGTTGAGAATCTATCTAATTCACCTTTTCAGGTAGGTTCCCAGGTAAGGGAGTTACGTTTCCGTCAACTTAAGAACCCCAGCCAGAACCTGCCTTAGACAAAAGGTCCCTTATAGATAGGTTTACAACAAATTTAATCTTTTATTCAATCCTATTAAACCGATTTTAAAAGATTAATCTAGGTTACTAAACTCTTTAGAACCATTTGAACTTAGGTTTATCTCAATTCAATTTAAAACCCTTTTAAAAACTTGAGTTCAACCTAAGTCTACATGCAACTCTGAGTTATTGATTTTAGGTCTAATTCCCTTTATAACACTTATAAACGAAAACAAGTACTACAATGCAAAGGTAACACATGCAAGGCATTCATAACGCTTATAAACAGCCTAAGTGTCATGCTCAATGCATTATCCATTCATTGCTACTTCTTTTATATAACACTTATACAAAACAACAATGAAACAAGTAAAACATGCTTCCATTCACCCTTAGACTATAACAATTATAATAAAAGGATTATGCATGATAATGCTCAATGCATGTAAAATATAACTCTTATATTTCATGATGCATGCGCATGCTTTCAAGTAATTTCTTCATGCTTGATTATAACATTTATAATACATGATGCATGAATAATTTCACAACCTAAGGTGGGTTTTTAACTATATGAAAAACACTTTGGCATATAAGCCCCATACATCACATGTATAAGCAATAAAAGTTGATGAACCGGGTAAAATTTCCTTAAAATTCAAAAAAAGAAAGCTAACTATTACAAAGACAAGGAGTCTCCAGTTCAAACAGGCGAACCGGGTCTTGAACCGCTCGGCAAAGCATCGCTTCTCCAACCATTGTGTAATAAGAACCCTGCGATCGTCTACACGATAAAACAAACTCTTTGCCCTATCGCTTACCAGCGCTCCCAGAGTTAAACGTGATAGAGTTAAACAACATGCAAGGGAAGTATCAAGGAACCATAAGCATTCTAATTCACTAATTTTGGCAAAAACTAAAGCATGCTATTCATAAAAATGGGTTTTGAGAACATACCTTTGAAGAACTCTTCAAGAAAATCACTGTTTAACTGCTGTCGTCACTTAATATCAACGTGAACCCTCTCAAAGCCTTCCTTACTATTCTCTTGGAGCTTTAAGAAGAGTTGTGGGACTCAAGAACAGCTTGTAGATGTGGAGAAACAAGGGAAGCTCACAACAGCAAGTTGAAGAAGATAACTTCTTCTTCACCGCGATTTTTCCCTCAAAATTCTGTCTTCCTCCCCTTCTCTAACAACACCGATCTTCTTTATATATCAAGATGAACATAAAAAGAGATGGAGTGCATGGCTTGCATCTCATGCTTGGAAAATCAAGGTAGAGAAGATCATGGTTTGTGTGTGAGCATAAAGATGATGATAATGGAAAAAACTCTTTTTCCATTATGTGCAACCCATGCAAACGAATTTCCATTTTATTTTTTAAAATACAAAATGACTTTTAAATCATTTTAATTTAAAATTTTATTTTCTTAAATTATTTTCATAAATTAATTTAAAAAATTAATTAATTTAATATCAAATATTAAATTAATTTTTGCACAATAATCATCTTTATATATTTAAATCATATTTAAATATTTATTCTCTTGTTCCGTTTAATTTGAACGTTTCAAATTAATTTCTCAAGCTACCCTAAACCGTACCCATTTACGAGCTAGTAGAGGGACCTTGCGGACCCACAGATCATGGGCTCCAACGATTCGAGATTAATCGGCTAAACTCATTAGACTGATCTAACCCCCATTTGTTAACTAATGGGTGATTCCACTAAAACCCATAGCTGAACTCCCCTCATTGTAGATATATTATGTCCACTCGATATAACCATGATTAGTAAGTTAACCTTTCAAAGGTTGCTCGTAATAATGGTTGGGTCGAATCTCTGTTTTACCCCCGAAATTACCTCTTATTCCTTAAGTTCCACCGATCCCCTAATGAACAATTGATTTGTGATCCAATCAATAAATCGAATCCTTCTCAGGCTAATGAGAGGGTAAGGCCTCTTGTTCAAGACCCAGAATCAGCACTTGAAGGGAACAACCTCTCTACTATCCCTAATCGGTTAGAAGTGAATTCCCCCTTACACCCTACGTTCCAAGCTATTCATCCTGTCTTATCCCCAAAATGGTAAGCTTATTGAGCAGAGGCAATTGGTCTACTTTCACCATTTGCATATCAAAGGATAATCTCGAACAAACATGAGTTCATAGTTAGCTCAGGATTAAGGTTAAGTTACCTACGTCATCGCTTTGAAATCGTTAGTCTTAAACAGTAAACATCGTTATAAAGTAAGAGTGACAGGTTTCATGGTTCGATCTTGCATAAAACTTATTTGCACAGGACACCCCCACTCCTCATGTCTCAACATGCACGAATTAGGATCACTTCGTAAGTAGTACTTTACAACTCTTTGTAACAACTACAGAGTAGGCCGCATCCAATAGTGTTACCAGAATAAGGTACCCAACCTTATTCATATACTATAGATCATTTTGACTATTTACTCAAACATGATCCAATTGTATGTCTCCACATAAAGTTCAAGTACTCATATAATAGTCAAGGGACTTAGGTTTATTGGATTTCTAAAAAACAATATATTCAACAACAACTTTATTGAATTATCAGAATAAGTTCTAATGTTTACAAACGACGAGTTTTAGGACATAAAACCCAACAAACTCCCACTTGGACTAAAACTCCAATGGTAACTTATATATCCGATATATAAGACTGAGTTTTTGAGTTTTATAGAGAAATACAATAAACTAGGGCATCCCATACCCATGGTTTTTGCCATTTGGTATCTCATACATGATATTTCTCCCACTTGCCCTAGGTTATTAACCTTTGGTATTTCTAGTCTTACTAGATGATTCTTAAACACTTTAGCCGAGAGAATCATTGTAAACATATTAGTATACAAATAGGTTTCTTATGGGGAAATCATCTTTTTCTCAATAATGGCTAGAAAACACATTTTCCTCCCACTACATTGAGGTACTCTCAACTCTTTGATTAAGATGGTCTGACTTGCCTTAACAACTCTTTGTTAACAGTTAGAGCTAGAAATCTTAATTTCATTATACTTCGATCTTAGCCATTTAAATATTTGAATATTTGCTGATGGCTATTAAAAATTTTATTCTTAACAGAAGTTACTAGAACAAACATAATTTTTGAAAATGAACATTTCATTGTTTCATTACAAGGTTTAACAAAAGCAGGTAATTTACATATTCATCAGCAACTTCTCCTACTGGATGAGCTGAGCAAACAGTCTTCAGGATCTAAGTAGCCTGTTTGCCTTTCTCTGCTCTTTTCTCTGCAAGATATTTAGGCAATTTCTCTTCCAGTGCCCTAGCTCATTGCAATGGAAATATTTCCCTTTCTCTGTAGTAGTTTTCTTGCTCTTCTTACCAGTAGGCTTTTTCCCTTTCCCTTTGTCTTTCTTCGCTGGAATACTCTTAGTCTGCAAAGATGAGGCAACTTCAGGCTTAGAGGACATTCCTCTCTTTTTAGTAGAAGTAACATTTACTTCTGATACTGGTTCCAGACCTTTAGTTCTCAACATGGTTTGAAATACCTGCAGCTCATTAAGCAGAGTTGTCAAGTTGTATTCAATTTTATTCAACAGTTCTTTTATCACAATACCGTTCACTTCAGCCACATTAAAGTGGACCATCATGTCCAGGACATGTTCACGAACATTGATCCCCTCTTTCATACGACTGTTGTAAACGTATTTGATAGCATCATGCCTCAGGGTAAAGAACGGCTATCCAAACATCCCTCTTAGAGATTCCATAATCTCTTTGGCAGTGTTCATACCCTCATGTTTTTCGCCAAAACGTCAGACAGGCTGGCGAGAATATAAGCACGGGCTTTATCATTAGCC
>NC_052360.1:19956385-19960727 GCF_009727055.1 Benincasa hispida
AAACTAATGGAGGAGACCGTAGGACAATATTGACACATCTCCTTCATCCACTTACTATGAACGACTTCCCCCATTCACCTTGTTATTGACCTATGCAAACACTTTCCATATGGAGCAATCGAGGTAAAATCGACAAGAAGCCAAGCATGGATCTCACGTATGAACTCTTGAGGACGTGTAATAACTTTTATTCTCCCACTGAAGTGTTCTAAATGTTTGGGTATATTTATACTTGGGCAAGACGGCTAATTTCATACAACCTAAGTCTATGTAGTTTATCCAAATATAACTCTTATAATTGGATTTAACCTACAATCTCTAGGTGATAAACCATTTTATTACCTCACATCGCTCACGAATGCTCATAAAATCGGTTACCAACTCTCAATTATTCGGCTATAATCCCCAGGTAGGTGGTGATTCGTAGACCGTCAACTTAAACACCCCTAGCTTTTGACAGGATTTTATATCGGTTGAGTTTGTAACCCTAGTTTTACAAGTTTAACGACCTATTTTAACTATTAAAACAAGTGGTTAACCTAAGTGAGCATGCAACTGTTCTTTGTTATGGATTTTAAACGTCTAATCAATTTTATAATAACTTACAAAATTTAGAAATGCTTAACATCCACAACAAACAACAAAGGTATTTAATATAACTATTATATTAAATATAACCCTAACATGCATACTATATATCATAACAATTATAACATACTATCAATGCATGTAACATGCTTCCTACGGTAGGGTTTTAAATCTACATGCATACTGTATGCATATACATGAATTTATTTAATTATCACATACATCTCATGCATAAACAATTAAATACTAACTGTTATGGTTTTCATTTTGGTATAAACAAGCAAACAGATAGCTATTACAAACAGCTTCATAACTGTCTTTGAACCGCTCGAACCGCTCCAAACTGAACCCAAAAAGACTTGATTCGGGCTGGACAAGTCTAAACCGGACCAACCACAACCATTTAACGCTGAACCGAATTGGACCTTGAGTAAACTGGTCGAACCGGTTGCTCTCGGTCTAACCTCAATATGCTGCTAAGGCCGATCGTGTAGCACCTGGAGGTAATCGTCTAGCGTCATCGCCTTAGGTTGAAAGGAAGTACACGATCGCATAGTGTTCGCTAAAAGCTAGACGATCGTTTAGCTCTATCACATAGGACTAGACGATCGTTTAGTTCCATCACAGTGTACTCGTTTAGCTCCATCGCATAGTACTAAACCTGTCTCTTATACACATCTAGATGTGTATAAGAGACAGCGATCGCATAGTGTTCGCTAAAAGCTAGACGATCGTTTAGCTCTATCACATAGGACTAGACGATCGTTTAGTTCCATCACAGTGTACTCGTTTAGCTCCGTCGCATAGTACTCAATGATCACATAACACCATTGCCCAGCGCGTTCAAGTCATCATTTAGTATCCGTCATAGCTAAACGATCGCATAGCTCCATCGTATAGAACATCATCGCATCGTATAGCATTTATCTATACGATCGCTTAGTTCCATGACCAAACGAATGCTCAGTGCTATCGTGTAGCATTTCATTGCATCATTTAGCTTGCATCATTGCTAAACGATCGTATAGTGCCATCGTTTAGCAAAATCAACAAATCGTCCAGTTCCCACGATTGAAACCAAACGGTCGCGTAATACTATCATATAGCAAATGAACACATCGCTTAACTCCCGTAGGTACACGATCATTTAGCGCTCAATATCACAATGACCAGTGCATATTACTAAATGATCTTATAGGTTTTCTTCTCATCGTGTAGCGTCTGGAGCTAAACGATCGTTTAGCAACTGGACCTCAACAACAGATTGAAGCAGAAGCTGAAAATTCTGGAACAGCAGCTCGACCTCCTTCGCTTGTTTCTTCAATTACATCTTTATTTCAACTCTAATGACTTCAAATAAATTACAGACTCTTGCTAACACATAAATGCTCATCAAACAAGAGCCAATTATAAATTTAATTGAGAAATTAAAGAGAATTAAAATGCCAAAACAGAGAAAACCATAGGAGTACAACAGTTTCATATATCTCATGAAAAAACACCCACCTTGCCAAAATTAGACCGAATTGAAAGCTTAAAAGAAGCTCTGATACCAATTGTTAGAGTTAAACAACATGCAGAGGAAGTATCAAGGATACATAAGCATTCTAATTCACTAATTTTGGCAAAAACTAAAGCATGTTGTTCATAAAAATGGGTTTTGAGAACATACCTTTGAAGAACTCTTCAAGAAAATCACTGTTCAGCTGCTGCTATCTTCACTTAATATCAACGTGAATCACCTCAAAGCCTTCCTTACTATGCTCTTGGAGCTTTGGGCAGAGTTGTGGGACTCAAGAACTGCTTGTAGATGTGGAAAAACAAGGGAAGCTCACAGTAGCAAGTTGAAGAAGACAACTTCTTTTTCACCACGATTTTTCTCTCAAAATTCTGTCTTCCTCCCCTTCTCCAACAACTCCAATCTTCTTTATATATCAAGATGAACATGCAAAGAGATGAAGTGCATGGCTTGCAACTCATGCTTGGAGAATCAAGGTAGAGAAGATCATGGTTTGTGTGTGAGCATAAAGATGATGATAATGGAAAAAACTCTTTTTCCATTATGTGCAATCCATGCAAACGAATTTCCATTTTATTTTTTAAAATAAAAAATGACTTTTAAATCATTTTAATTTAAAATTTTATTTTCTTAAATTAATTTCGTACCATGAACTGTTAACGTCTCGTTATATAACACCGTTCATGACAGAGACTTCACTTCACTAGGATGACCATAGGTAACATGACCTCAATCTTGAGTGAGTTGGGAACTTCTGCCATTGATGGCGGTCCTTTAATTTGTATGGGTGTGAGTGGCCAAGTCTCCGATTCAAACCTACCATTTTGGGGATACGTCTGATTTGGGAGCTGGGAACTCAGCTACACAAGAAGGAATCCACTCCTTTCCCGATGTAGGGATAAGTAGATAGATGGCTCCCTTAAGGGCTGATTCCGGGGTTTGAACGATGTGGTGCCACACATCTTCTCATAGCCCGAGAGGAGTTCACACATAGTTGGACTATGTTGTATTGTTCATTAGAGGAACCAGTGGTACTTAAGGAGTGAGATGTAACTACAGGGGCAAAACAGTAAATTGGCCTAGTTGTACTTACGAACATCTGTGAAGGGTCATCGTACTCATGATTGGTTATATCGAATGGACACAGAAATATATCTATTGTAAGAAGAGTTCAACCGTTGGTCTTTAGTCCAATCATTGACAGTTAACGGATGGTGAATCTCGTGGTTAAATAGTTTAATCAGCTATTCACGTACCGTCGGAGCTTCGAGCCACAGGTCCATTAGGTCACCTGAGTAGCTTGGATAAAGTCGAGAACCAGTGTTTGGGTTAATTTGAAATGTTCAAATTGACAAGCTAAAAATTGTTTTCAATTTGTGAAGAATTCAGTCGTACAAAAGAATCCTCGCACCAAAAAAGAAATCGTGAAAGACTGATCGTCGAGAGCCTATACGATAGCTTCTTAGTCGTCTAAACGATCGTCTAACTCATGCATTCCTTAAATGATCTGATGGAACTCGAGATATACGCAGCGGAATTAGGATCTAATTACACTCTAATTGCTCTTAAATTAAAGGAAATAAGCATGCATCATGAAAGATTAAAAAGTATAGGATACTACCTTTGAAGCCCCCGAAAACCGCTTCTCCTCGTTGAATCTCGACCCAAACTCTTTCGAACCACCACTAGAGTTGACCTACTATCCTCTAGACTCAGAACCGAGTTGTGGGACCCAGTGGATGAAGAGAACCGAGAGAGAGAAAAGAGATGGAAAATAAGATGAGTTTGGGTTTGGGTTATTTAAAAGAAAAAGAATTAATTATCCAATAATTAATATTATTATAAACATAAATGATAACCAACTTATCATACTATATTTATAACCTATACAAAACACTAAGGAGCATTGCATAATCCAAAAGGCATGCAACGAAAGGCGAACGTTCCATATGGACATGTGAATGTGGTCTTTTCTTGATCCTCTGGTGCGATCATAATTTGGTTATAGTCTGCGTACCCATCAAGAAAGTAGAAATAATCATTCCCCGCTAAACGGTCGAGCATTTGATCAATGAAAGGCAATGGGAAATGATATTTCTTCGTCGCCGCGTTGAGTTTCCTGTAGTCCATAAAAATCTGCCAACCCGTGACGGTCCTCATGGGGATCAATTCATTGTTTGCATTCAGAACCACTATCATCCCACCCTTTTTGGGGGCACATTGTACGGGGCTAAC
>NC_052360.1:19964639-19987707 GCF_009727055.1 Benincasa hispida
TGCTAGTTTTAATATTTCTTCACATGAAACATATAGACCATAGTTCTTTTTCTATTCCATGGTATTTAATGTAAATCTCATTTACATCAATCCTCCACGAGATGTATCTCATACATCAAACCGATTATCAAAATACCTCTTGTCAATTTGAACATTTCAAATCAACACCAAGAACTAATCATCGACTGTATCCATTGAGCTACCAAGGGACCTCATGAACCTATAGCTTGAAGCTCCAACGGTACGTGAATAACTGACTAACTCTTTAGTCACGGGATCCATCATCCGTTAACTGCTAGGCACTCCACTAAAGACCGACAATTGAACTCTTCTTACCACAGATATATTATGTGTCCATCTTAACCAATAGGCAGTGCGACAACCCTTCACAGATCGCTCGTAAGTACAGTAAAGCCAATAACCCTTATGCCCTTGTAGTTACATCTGTCTCCTTAACTACCACTGATCCCTCTAATGAACATCAGTCATAGTCCTACTATGACTGAGTCTTCTATTCCAAAGAGAAGCTGTGGCCCACTATTGTCAAGCCCCGGAATCAGCCCTTAAGGGAGCAATCTCTTTACTTATCCTTACTTCGGGAAAGAAGTGAATTCCATCTTGTGGATTGAGTTACCAAATCAAGACAACCACGTGCTATCTGCAATAGGGTAGATAATGTCGGCATCTAACCATTTGATGATTTCTTTTTTGACAACCTCTTTCATCGCAGGGTTCAGTCTACGTTGAGGTACTATCAAGCCCTTCGGATTTTCTTCAAGCTGGATTCGATGCATGCAATACGTTGGGCTAATACCTCCGATGTCTGCGAGCATCCATCCAGTTGCTCTAATATATTTCTTTAGAACACTGATCAGCACAGTTTCTTTTTCTTCAGGTAATGCAAAGGATATGATGACTGGTAAGGTTTTATTCTGGCTGAGAAATATGTACTTCAAATGGGTTGGTAGAGTTTTTAGTTCTAGTGTAGGTGGTTGCTCTAAAAAGGGCTTATGTGCTTTTCTTTCTTTATCCAAGTTCGGCATTTCATCATTCTTTAACATCTCTGTTATTGTATGGCAAGCCTCAATGGATGTTGTCGCATCCTTTCTTTCTCCATTCTCTTCTTCGAACTCCCAATTTTCAACGCAAGTTTGTTCATCATCGGAATCTGATAAGCCTTCCTCATCTGGGAACTTAATTTCCTTGATAATATTGAACCTGAGCTTCTTTTCGTTGATGCTCATTGTGATCTCTCCCTTGTGCACATCTATTTGAACCCGACTAGTAGACAAGAATGGTCGTCCCAATATAATTGGAACATCTTTATCAGCCTCATAATCTAAGATAATGAAGTCTGCAGGTAGAATGAATCTGTCTATTATTTCCAAGACATCCTTTAATTTCCCTTCAGGGTGCACCAAAGATCTATCGGCGAGTTGAAGAGTCACCGTTATGGGTGTTAGCTGTCCCAATTCAATCTTTTGAAGATTGAAAAAGGCATTAAGTTGAAGTTTTCCCCAAGATCACATAATGCTTGAGTAGGGTATTGTGAAACTGCCTGGGTCGCGCATTTTTGATGGGATTATAGTGTTGGATTCTTGTGTTAATGCCACCATGGCGAATCTTCCCGTGCTTCTCTTCTTCGAGACAATGTCCTTAAAAAATTTTGCATACACCGGCATCTGATCTATCGCTTCTATGAATGGAATATTGATGTGCAATTGTTTCAATATTTCCAAGAAAAGTTGATATTGGCCTTCATTGTTATGTTTCTTTTTCAATCATTGGGGAAATGGAGGTAGCTGTACTTTTAATGTTTCATGGTCTGGAGGCTTAGCGGTGATCGCATCTTCTGGTTCCCAAGTTTCAGACTCCTTTGATTCAGTCTGCGATAAAGGTTTCTTTGATTTAATCGTAGTTTGCTCCTTTGATTTGGTCTTGTGAGGCTCTTTTCTGACTTCTATCACCGCCTTTCTACTCCTTAGAGTGACTGTTTGGTAGTATTCTTTCTTTGTATTCCCTGGATTGCGTGGAAGCTTGGTTGAGCTAGGCAATGTCCCTTGGGGTCTGTTCTTTAGCTCTCCTGCAATTTTTTCTATTTGAATCTCCAAATTGAGGATGGATGTAGCTTGGTTTTAAAGGACTGTTTCATTCTTTTCGATGTATTGCTTCAACAAGTTTTCTAGGGATGACGAGGATGGTGTTTGAGAGCTGCTAGCTTGTTGTTGTCCATTAGTTCTATGGAAAAATCCTAGCGGTCCCTCTCTCTGAGCCACAGGCTGACTGCCTTGCTGTTGGTTGTTCTTCCAAGAAAAATTAAGGTGATTTTGCCACCCCAGATTGTAAGTGTTTGAAAAAGGATTGTTTTTGACAAAGTAAACTGACTGAGGATTTCGTGGGCATTCCTCAAAAGAATGCAATTCTTCACATATGACACAACTGGTGCTTGTTTGCTTTATCGCATTGACTTGCCCATTGCGAGTTCCTGAATTGTTTATTGTGATACCTTGCAACAAGTTTATCATCGCATTCATCTGATTTTGTAATGATGTAATGGCACCATTACTCATATTACCTTCTTTGGCCTTGTTCTTTGATCGTTTTCTTGCTAATCTTCGTGGTTTTTTTAGATGCAATCAAGAATATTCTTTGCTTCATCATATGTTTTGTCCAGAAGACCTCCTGCTGCTGCCGCAAGCTGTCTGCAATGTAAAGTTGAGTCCATGATAGAAAATCTCTATTTGGAGGAAATCCGGCAATCCATTGTGTGGGCAGTCGTGTACTAGTCTCTTGAATCTCGCCTATGCGTCACTAGGCGATTCATCTTCTTCTTGTTCAAAATTGGTGATCAATTTCCTTCTTCTGGCATTTTTTGTGGGAGGCAAAAACTTCTTCATAAACTTCTCCACAACTTGTTCCCATGATGTTATCTCTCCTGGTTCGAGAGAGTATGCCCATTTTCTTGCTTTATCGCATAGTGAAAATGGAAATAACGTGAGTCGAAACTCTTCTGGGGAAATCTTAGGGAACACAAAAGTGTTGCAAATTTCAATGACGCTTCATAGATGGGTGTGCGGATCTTCACCACACCGTCCTCCGAACTGTCCTGCTGTTTGTATCATTTGTAACATTACTGGCTTCATCTCGAACCTTGATCCATCCAATGCTGGTCTCATGATTCCTGGGGAGAAATCATACAAGTTTGGTGATGCATAGTCCCGGATGGGTCTATTGTGATCATTTGCCAGTAGGATAGGATTTTCCATCATGTTGTTTTCATTTACTACTCGTTCTTCAGGTTGTTCAGCCATTCTACGAACTATTCCTTGCCGTTTACATCTGTTTCTCTGCCTTTTGCGAAAAGTTCTTTCGATCTCTGGGTTATACTTGAGCTCAGGAGTATGTCCTTCAATCATACGACGTTTGCTTCTTCCTTCACAGGTGGAATGGCAATACTCCAAAGGTTGAAAGCTGCAAATATCAAAGAGGTTTGATGTTAGCACAATCTATACCGTAATCCTCGGTAACGATGAAAAAAACTTGTTGCATTGATTTATCATGCGATGAAAGGATGTGTTGATCCGATGATCATGCAAGTTTTCCTACAAAGCCCAAGTATAAGCCTTCTTAGGGTCCTGGTAAGTCCAGGGTCAAACGCAGGGTTTACTAAATAGATATGTGATGGTTTCTCTGATCCTATTACGATGGTGATGAAGAAGTAGATGGTGATTTAACTTAGATTTTCTAATGCAATGGAATTAAATGCACAGCGATGAAAGGGTGGTGTTATAACAAGTATGCGGTGAACGCGTTGAGAAGAGATTTAGCTAGCATTTCTTAAGATTTTGTACAAGTCATGCGATCATGCTATACATAAATATCAGGCACTACATTTCTCAATGCATAATGCCACATTTCCTATTTCTAGGATGCATGCAATGTGTATGGAATGTAGCAGATAGAACTTATTTCTAAGTCTCTACTCTTGCTTATGCGATCTAATCTGACTCTTTCAAGCCTAGATTCTGTCTTCAGACTACTCTTTCAAGTACTCCAAATGATGAATGAAGCATACATAAGACAAGACGATCGCATAAAGTGCTTAGCTTAAGTCATGCTAACTAAGTACTTCTTAACCCATTCACAAATTTAGTTACTCATGCATGGTGTGGAGAGACTGATCATAAATCGAAATGAAGTTTCCATTTTCTCAAATAAAGTGTTTTACAAAATAATAAATGGCATAAGAAGAATCAAGCCAGGTAAGCAATGTCTTGCTTCTTCTGGTTTTTCACACTACTTTTATCACTTCAATCCTTTCCCAAGTTGTTAACTCTTGCTCTCGTAAGGGTTTGGTGTCTCTTGCTCATACTGTTTTAGGTAGTCTTTTGACCTCTCCGAAAATGAATTTCTTCTCAAGAATTCCCTTCCCTCGGCTTCGCCTCGCCTCCTTGCAACCCTTCTTCTGGTTTGGTAGCATTAGGTATTTATAGACTTCTAGACAAAGCAATTCTTTTCACTAATGATTGCATGGATGGGCAGCATTAATTTTCATACCCTGTTGCGCCGTCTGAAAGTCACCTGAAGTTCAATGAATTTGTAACATTATGGTCTTCAACGGTCGTTAACTGCATTTCTGATCTGACCATTATCACCTTTACGTCACATCATGTTTCATTACATTAGGCTACCGCCTTTATGTAAAGTCATCACGCGATCATCTTTGAGGTACCCTTGAATCGCAAACTCAAATGCGTCATCGCATTGTACCTGCACAAAATAAGGCAATTTAACTGTTTTTATGCGATGAGCGTTAACAATCGCAATTTTCTTTTTGTTTGTCACATTCAATCATAATATTGCCTATTTTACCATCGCTTTCTCCCATTGATTTAATAATTTGAGCTTTAATAACTTGTATTTGTACCAGTTATCACTTTTACATTCATCGAACCACAGAGGTCTAAATGTATTAGATCTAAGGATTCTTTGGCCTTGTGTCCTTTTCCAGTAAAAGATCTTTTAGTCATTTTTCCTTCAAGGCATGACTCACAGAATTTTCTTCTAACTCACTTAGAAGTCCATTCTTTACTAATCTCTTAGTCCTATTGAGATTGATGTGTCCAAATCTCAGGGTGCCAAATTTGGGCATTTTCTTTAGGAGAAATTCTATGTCTTTTATTTTGCGATACCGCAGTTTTAAACATTTCAGTGTTATAAAGGGCTTTAGTTGCTAACGGTCTTAGCACATAAGGATTGTTTTCCAACTTTGCAGAACAAATATTAACTCCATTCTTTGAAATAAACACTTTATTTACAAAGAAGTTAATACAATATGAATGTTCTAACAAACACTTTACAGAAATTAAGTTCCTCTTCAAACCAAGACTACATATACATTTTCTAGTAAAATATATTTATTCTGTAAAGTTAGCTGAAGACCTTGACATGCAAAAATTGAATCGAAGCTACAGTCCATGTCAATGTTACCAGTTCCCCGGCAATAGAGCCATAAACTTGACACGCAAAAATTGTACAATTATGCAACCAAGGTTCAAGACCACGCATGGATGATTGCGATGATATATGATACTACTTTTAGATATGCATTATTAATGAATGTTCTTGTAGTATGTTGTGCATTGTCACAAGTTTCCTTACGTTGAAACCAAGTATAATTTCACCACAAGTTTCTCGGTGTGATCCGAGGTCGAACACAGGGATTGTTTTAGGTTATTGCGTTACATTTATGATATATGCGACCAAGGGTTTTTCAATTTATAAAAAGGTTGTTTGTACAAGTATTTAAAAATGTGATAAAGTAAAGGTAAGCGATAAAAATGAGATAATAAAGTAAATTGCGGTAAAATTAAATTGCGGTAAAATAAACCTAAGCTATGATGATACAGGATACAGGTTTCGTGATACAAGATACCGAGGGTGAGACTGACTGTGAAGATTATACAAAGATCGTGTTATGCGGTGGCAAGTCTTATGTGTGAAACAAAAAGAGAAAAGATAATTAGTACAAACATCGCAAGTTCCTTAATTGCGTTAAAGGCATAAGTACGGTTCCGCTTTTCCCTTGGCGTACACCTCTCGGTGATCGGCCGCATTTCCCACATCTCTATGGTGAAACAGGGAAAAACGTAATGAACGCAAGGTTGCTTCCATCTTTGGAAGTACTTCTTGCTTTAGTTAACGCATTCTTCTAACCTTCTCTCGACAGATCAGAATGGCATCTTCACTTCTGCTCTCATAGGTGAAGATGCCGTCTAACATGTTTTAGCTAAACATCTTTATTTCTTTAGCACAGATTAAGTTACTTGTTTAATTCATATTAATCACCAAGGGATTAAGAAAACATCATGGAGAAAATGATTTATGGAGGAATGGAAATAGACAGAGAAGTGGAAATGGAAATGATCAAATTCAATAATACTATTTAGCGTCTGATACATGGTTGTGAATGAAGAGATTAAGAAGATGAAATACAATTGATGAATGAGAGTTAGAAACAAATAAAAATAAGCGCCATGCCTTGGCACAGATCTGGAATGGAGAATCACTTGCCAGTATTGATGGAGTGAATGGAAGGATGGGCTTCCCTCTCAGGCTTGCTCAACCGGTAGAAGGGATCTAAGTACAGAGCTTCTCGGCGGGGATTTGGCAGAGTTGCACTGAGACTCACCTCTCGGCCTTGTCTCTTCTCTTCCCGGATTTCCTCCGATCAGCACTCAGATCAACTCTCTCTCAATAGTCTCGTATCAATTATCCCCCGTCTCAAGTATATCTTTCAGTGAATTCTTTAAGGGTATTTATAGGCTGAAGGCTTTGACTCTCTGACTTGTGGTCCCCACTTTATTGTTATGGAAAGTCCGAAAATGGTGGAATAAATATTTCTTCTGTTATGCAATCAGTCCGTCGAATATGCACAACGATTAGTTGTACACGTGTCACAATCCTCCGCGTTCGCGATTCTCATTTGCATCTTTCGATCGTGTGCCCGCATGCAATGTTGTTTTTATTACCGCATGCGGTTGAAGTTTAGCTCTGTATCGACTGTCGCATTGCGCTTTTATTGCGCTGATCGTCTATTCATTCCTGACTGAAGGGCACAATGCGACGTAGATGCATTAATCTTTCTCTCTTGAGCCATGAGCACATACGATGACTTGGTTTCTTGCAAAACAGACTTGAAATATCCTTTTCTACCATCTTAATGGTCTTAGTGGGTGTATTTGCGATAATTTATAATTATTGTATTCCTTAGCTAATTTTCATTCAATTGACTCAACTTTTCTCTCTTTTGGCCGCAATATCCAAATAAAGCAGTATAAATAACTTGTATTTCTACAAGTTATCACACCCCCAAATTTAGATATATGCTTGTCCTCAAGCATATCTTCTACTAAGGCAAAAATGCTCAGTTCCTATCCTAAATTTTGCGTTGATTGGTTGCTCCGAATGCTCTACTTAGGCACATTACTTAACAACGCAATTTTCTTCTATCCTTGCTAATTCATATTAGAGCCCTGCTTTATTCTTCTATATAACAAATTTCTGCTAAAAAATGCTTTTCTAGTTTTAAAAATAGCATGTTCACCTCTTCTTTCTCAAAACAACTTGATGCATCTATATGCGGTGGTCAAATTTTGCGTCATTTATTAGAGACTGTTGGTCACGGTTACACTCTTCGTTTTGGCTTGTTCCCACGAGTGTCATGCAAACATCCAACTACGGTTGTGTGCCAATTTCAATTTTAACTCATGAATTTCAAAGGAGTTCTCTCTTGAATTCTTTTATTTTCTTTTGCATTTTTCTCTTTTCATATTGCGTTGTTCTTGGAAACCTACCTTCGTTTTGGTTTTCTCCCACGGGTGTATGTGAACATTCAACTACGAGCAGGTTCCTTTCACAACTAACTCTTATCAGGTTGGAAATATTTTTGAAGTTTTCCCTTGCGCTAATAGTGGAGTTCTATATGAGAATTTATTGAATATATATATATATTATAGAAAATGAACGCATTTTCTTAATGACCGCATATTCTTGATCTCATCTGCTTAGACCTTCCCCACCCCCAAATTTAGAGATGTGCAAGGTCCTCATTGCGTTGTTTGGACAGAATAGACAAACACTTAGGAAAAAATTTCAAAACGAAGGTTTGAGCAGAACTTTGAAAGATAAAAGTTAAAGTACTGCTAAGCTACGAATTAACTAAGTGTTAGTCAGAATTTTCAAAGTACGGGAAATGTTTCTAAGTATAAACATATTATACATTATGGCAGCGCAATGAATAATGCAAAAGTAAAGATCAAGAACATTGCAATGTTGACAAAGGATGATAAAGAAAAAGGCACAAGCAAAAAGAAGAGAATGGCTACTTAGTTGTATTGTAAATTAACAAAGTATACAAATAATTAAAAATTAACGTAATATAAAAATTGTTGCCTGTACAAAAAATCAAAGAATATCATTAACTTAGAAAAATAATGAATTGAAATTATCTTTTGAATCTGATTCAGACGGGTGCACGATTAAAAATTAACACCGCGCTTCCCTTAACGCAATTACATTTTTGCTGAGGCCGGGCAACAACGCATGCATCCCTGCAACACACCCCTTAACTAAACGCATTTCTGGAGGATCGGGCGCATGGTATTGCTACCAGCACAACACTACCTCAACATAGTGCATTTTGCTCAAGACGGGCAAAGGACACATACGCGCGCAACACACCCCTCAACGCAATGCAGTTGAGTGTAATGGACGCAAGGTGTCTCTTGTTAACACACAATGCACCCATCAACGCGTTACATACCAGTTTAAAATTTTCTTTTTAATTCATCAACAACGCAAAGTCGAAAAGACTTTGCGGTGTTTACTGTTTCATCCAACCATTTACAAAAATTAAAGAATAGCGCTACTAATGCATACAAATTAAAGGAATTAAACATGACATGAAAACTTAAATTGAAGAGACTTAGAGAAAGCATTAAAGGCTAATTCTAAAAAGCAGTAAATACGTAATTTAGAAAGTAGTAAAAGAAAAACTGTAAAGAAAGCAAGTAAACATAGATAGGGATGCTGACTGAAAGAAGTTCTCAGAATTACCGCAATCGCTTCCCTTGCAAGCGGTTTAATCCTGCTTGCCCAAGTCAATGGTATCCATGCGTCACTCAAAGTCGCCTCCATAATAAGGCTTAATCCATTGACCATTGACTTTAAACGCGTTGTTCCCATCTAAAGTTGTTAGTTCCACTGCGCCGTGAGGAAAGATAGTCATGATTCGGAATGGCCCAGACCAGCGAGACTTCAACTTTCCTGGGAACAATCGCAAACGAGCGTTAAATAATAATACCTGTTGACCTTCGACGAATGTCCAGTTGTTTATGCGGTCGTCATGCCACTTCTTGGTTTTTTCCTTATAGATCTTGGCATTTTCATAAGCGTCCCTTCGCCATTCGACCAGTTAATTCAGTTGCAGCTTCCGGACTTTCCTCGCACTTGCTAAATCAAACTTCAACTTCTTGCATGCCCACATCGCCTTATGTTCCAACTCGAGCGGTAGATGACAAGCTTTTCCAAAGACCAGGGCATACGGGGACATGCCGATTGTGTTTTATAGGCAGTCCTGTAATGCCCACAATGCTTCATCAAGCTTGGGTGACCAATCTTTCCTGGAAGTATTGACTACCTTCTCCAAGATAGTTTGGATCTCTCGGTTTGAAATCTTTGCCTGCCCATTAGTCTGTGGGTGATAAGCAGTTGCAACTCTATGGCTGACGTTAAATTTAGTCAACAGGTTAGTGATTATGCGGTTGATGAAGTGAGAGCCCTCATCACTGATTAAGGCCCATGGCGTCTCATATCGAGCAAAAATATTCTTTTTAAGAAACTTCGCAACTGTGGTCACATCATTTTTGGCACATGCGATGGCCTCAACCCATTTTGATACATAATCAACCGCTACTAGGATATAATGATGACCATCTGATGGTAGAAATGGGCCCATTAAGTCAATTCCCCAAACATCAAATAATTCAACCTCTAAGATTGATGTCAAAAGTATTTCATTCCTTTTAGACATATTCCCCATTCTCTAGCATCTTTCGCATTGCACAAGGGGACTCATGACACATCTCCAGAACGTGCTTGACTTCATGCTCAGGAACGCATCGACATATATATGATCAGGACCAAGTCGATATAGGAATGTATCGTCCCAGAAATAAAATTTGACATCATGTCTTAGCTTCTTCTTCTGCTGGTAAGTATAATCATCTGGTATTTGACCGCAAATGATGAAATTCATAATGTCCGCATACCAGGGAACATTAATGTCTACTGACATCAGTAGCTCATCGGGGAATCTTTCTTCAATATCTTTTTATTTCCCTTAAACCTCATAATTCTCCAATCTTGACAAATGATCAACGACTTAGTTCTTGGTGCACTTCCCGTCTGTGATCTTGAGGTCAAACTCTTACAGGAGCAACACCCACCATATAAGCCTTGGTTTTGCATCCTTCTTTGTCATCAGATATTTCATCGCAGAGTGATCCGTATACACCACAACGTTTGTTCCGATCAAATACTGTCAAAATTTCTCTAGTGCAAATACCACTGCGCATCATTCAATGTTTTACTTGCATAATAAATAGGATGTAATACCTTATCCTTGCACTGACTTAGTACTGCGCCCACAGCATATCCGCTCGCGTCACACATCAACGCAAATGGTTGCGTCTAGTCCAACGCAACCAGAATGGGTGTGGTGATGGGCACATCTTTGAATGTGTTGAATGCTTTAGTGCACGCATCATCAAAATTATATTCTCGGTCAGCTTCAAGGAGCGCACTTAAGGGCCTTGCGATCTCGGAAAAGTTGCAAATAAATCTTCGATAGAACCCAGCATGTCCCAGAAAGCTCCTAAGTATTTTCACGTTCATTGGTGGGGTAGCTTAGAAATTACATCAATTTTCGCCTGATCAACTTCCAATCCATCTTTCGAGATTTTATGACCCAGAACAATTCCTTCTTCCACCATAAAGTGCCATTTTTCGCAGTTCAGAAAAAGATTTGTTGCCATGCATCTCTTCAAGACCTTTTCCAGGTTAGATAAACAGGAGTCATAATTATTGCAGAAAATTGAAAAATCGTCCATGAATACTTCGACTGACTCCTCCAAGTAATCTGAGAATACCGCCATCATGCATTGTTGGAAAGTGCCTGGCACATTACAGAGTCCAAAGGGCATGCGTCGGAATGCAAACGTACCAAATATCGGGTAGATGACTCCTGCGTCCCCCCTTCTTTGGAACACACTGCACTGGGCTCACCTAGCTGCTATCAGATATCAGGTAGATGACTCCTGCATCCAGCCACTTCACTATTTCCTTTTTCACGAACTCTCTCATGGCAGGGTTTAAACGTCGTTGCCTTTCTACCGATCCTGTCTTTCCTTCTTCCAAACGAATCTTGTGCATGCAATATGAGGGACTGATTCCTCGAATGTCTGCCAAAGTCCATCCTAAAGCCTTTGCGTTATTTCTCAGGATTTGTAGAAGTGCGTTTTCTTTCTCCTTACTCAGCGAGGTAGAAATGATAACCGGTAACGTGTTGTTACCTCCTAGTAAGCATACTTGAGGTGCACAGGCAATGACTTTAACTCTAGCACAAGTGGTTCTTTCAAAGATCGCTTGATGCATTGTGAAGTTCGTTTAGATAACTTGAGTGGTTCAAAGTTTGATTCAACATAAATTGTGGCGCAATCCTCCTCCAACATTGCGTCGATTCAAAAATCTTCTTCCTCCAGCTCTTCTAGGGACTCGTGCCAAGGTTCTTCCCGCAGCTTCTCAATATACTGACAATTCTCCATATCATTTGGGTACTTTAACGCATTAAAAATGTTGAGCTTTACTTCCTGATCGTCGACCCTGACGGTCAGTTCTCCTTTTTGCACATCGATCAGTGCTCGCCCTATTGCTAGGAATGGGCGACCCAAGATGATAGGTACTTCTCTGTCAGCTTCGTAATCCAATATAACAAAGTTCTCTGGGAAGATAAACTTGTCCACTTGTACGAGTACATCCTCTATCTTGCCCTCAGGATGCGTTATCGATCTATCGGCCAACTATAGTGTGATCGTTGTTGGTCTTGCGTTGCCGATATCTAGCTTCTTAAAGATCATCAAGGGCATTAGATTTATGCTCAGCCCTAAATCGCACAGCGCGTTTCCGACCATCTTACCTCTTATTGTGCAAGGCAATGTAAAACTCCCAGGATCCTTCATTTTGGTGGCGATATTGTTTTGAAACAGCGCGCTGTATTCATATGTTAGCGTAACTATTTCATTTTCCCCGATCTTTCTTTTATTAGCAAGAATATCTTTGAGAAATTTTACATAGCTCGGCATCTGTTCCAGAGCTTCTATTAGGGGAATATTGATGTGTAGCTAGCGTTACTTGGGAATGCGTCAAACTATACAATCATGCTACAACCATGCACAGCATGTCATTTTCCAATGCAAATGCGATGCTCCTAAGTCTAGGACGCATGTGTTGAATGAAAAGTGTCCATAGAGCTTATCCCTAAGTCTCTACTCTTGTCCTATGCGATGATGCAAAATGCATAAAAGCAAGGTGACCGCATACAATCATATCCTACCTCCAGGATGCATGCGATGCGTTAATAGAAAATGGTGCTTATTTCTAAGCTCCTATTTCTGGCATATGCGTTCTAATCTGACTCTCTCGAGCCTAGATTCTAACCTGACCTTCCTAAGCCTAGATCCTGTCCTTAGATTACCATCCCGAGTATCCCTAATAGACGAATGAAGCACTCATAATACAAGATAATCGAATTGAGTGAAGATTCCCTAGTTGTGCTAGCTAAATGCTTCTCAACCCATTCAACAGATTTACCTACTCATGCGTAAATAACATAAAGTGAACAGATATAGAGAAGTAGATTCCATTTCAATAAATGAGTGGAGTATAAAATAATAATGGAAGTTAAAGGTAGAGAACCTGGTAGCAATTCCTTGCTGACCAAGGCTTTTACACTGTAATCTCTATTTGGTTTTAAAGATGTTCCTGCTTCTGCAGGTGTCGGCCCTCTCTCTATTCTTGAAGCTTCCGGCGCTCTCCCAAGCTTACCGGAATGATCTATCGACACAACCTCCTCTCTCGCATCCTTCTTAAAATGAAAGAAAACTATGAACAAAGACTTGCAAACTGATTAACTGCTTGAAACTGATCAATCCCTTTTCTGAAGGTCGCCCTTGGTATTTATAGAACATCCTAGGTGAATGGTGGCTTCTCTCTCATGATTGCACGGATGGGACAACTTTAATTCTTCTGATTGATGGGCCGAAAAATTGTCACCGAAAAGCTTAATGTACTTGTGATCGTTATCGGCTGTCAACTTAATTCGGATTCGACTGTTATCAGCTTTCTATCCTATCGCGATTAATTAGCCTTTCACCCAGATGCGCCCACTATGTTGCACTGACCAAGTTGCAACAATCCTTCTCGGGCGAATGTTTGTAGATATAATCATCGCAAAGCCTTGCGGTGAAGTTGCGCTTAACCAATGATTTCCTATGATCGCAATTGTTGCATTACGTCAATGCATATTCTGCATAAAAACACTAAAATCAATTGTTCCTATGCGATAAATACATGCGACCGCAATATTATCAAATTGATGCTTGATGGACACAATTTAACATGTTTTATCAATGCAAACCAACATTGTTTAAGAACTTAGCACTATGGTAACGTACATTTCTGCCCGTTATCAGAAACACCTCCACAATCCTGTGCCTCGATCATTGCACTAAAAACAGTGAGAGAGTCAAATAATTTTAAACAAAACAAAATTCTTTTACCACAATCGTTCAGCACGATCGCTTCTTTTTCTTTTTTCTTTTTTTTTTTTTGAATAAGAAACAATGCTGGTAACAAAAAGGTAATTGGGATAATAAATAACGAGATGATAAAAGTTCATGAAGTATTTGATGCAGGAAAAGGATATTCAAAAGGATTGCATCCCTGATGAGGTTGAATTATATCGTAACTCAGGGACTGCTTATTCCAGGCTGGTCTTTTTCATGTCCATGGTCGCTTTTCTCTCTTTTCTCTATCTTCTAGGATCTACACTGCCTAAATCCAGAGCTTTTCCCCATGAATGTTCATTATAATTTCCCCCTTGCGCACATCAATTTGAGTGCGACTGGTCGAAAGAAATGGTTGTCCTAATATGATGGGCGCATCTTCGTTCTCTTTATAATCCAAAATGAGGATGTCTGTCGGCATGATGAATTTATCGATTGAAATTGCGGCATTTTTCAACTCTTCTTAAGGATGTATTCGAGATCTGTTTGTGAGCAAGAGAGTTTCCTTTGTGGGTGTGATTATGCCGACATTCAATTGTAAGAAGATTGATAGTGGCATTATGTTTATACTTGCCTCAAGATCACATAGTACTTGGCCACTGTAGACCCCTCCGATGGAGCATGGTATCGTAAAGATTCCTGGGTCGCCCATTTTCGGTGGGATTATAACATTTTGCGTTGCGGCCACTATTACGATCTTTACTTCATCATTTTGTTCCTCTTTCAATATTTGCGGAGTTGGTAGTGGTTGGACTTCGTCTGTCTCAAGATCTAGAGGCTTAAGGGTGGATGCAACTTCAGGGTCTATTTTCTCAGGCTTTTCAGGACTACAGGTCAACGAATCTTCGGTTGTCACCGCATTCCAGTTGGTCGCAATGGGCTTCTCCCCTACTTCTGCAGTCATGTTGTCGCTTAGCAAGGAGACTATTAAGCATTGTTCCTTCCCGATACCCCCAGCATTGCGAGAGAGCTCAATTGAGCTCGGCAACGCTCCTTGCACTCTATTTTTCAGCTCGCCTGCAATTTGTCCCATTTGAATTTTGAGATTTCTAATGGATGTAGCTTGATTATGAAGCACTGATTCGTTTTTCTCAATGTATTGCTTCAACAAGCTCTCTAAGGATGAAGATTTCGGTGTTTGCGAGCTGCTAGCTTGGCTATGCGCTGGACCGTTGTTTTGCGGGAAAAATTCGGGTGGCCCTCCTTTTTGTGCCACAAGTTGAAAGCTTTGTTGTTGATTTTTCCACGCAAAATTTGGATGGTTTCGCCACTGGGGGTTATATGTATCAGAATATGGATTATTTCTCATGAAGCATACCGACTGCGGGTTTGTTGGGCATTCTTCCATTGAGTGAGCATCTCTGCAAATGACACAACTTGCAGTCGTTTGAGCAATTGCACTAACCTGCCCTTTCTTCGCTCCCGTATTATTAATTACAATGCCTTGTATCAAACTCATCATCGCAGTCATTTGATTTTGCAGGGATGTGATGGCCCCATTATTTGCATCATTGTCTTTAATTCTTAATCTTTGATCGCTTTCCCTCCAATACTCGTAATTTTTGGAAATGCGATCAAGTATACTCTTTACCTCCTCATATGTTTTGTCGAGCAGACCACCAGTGGCTGCCGCATTGGCAGCGGTATGCGAAGCGGGATTCAAACCATAAAAGATTTTCATCTGAAGGCAGTCTGGCAAACCATTATGTGGACAGTCCCGGACCAATCTCTTAAACCTCGCTCAGGCATCACTGAGCGATTCGTCCATGTCTTGTTGAAAATTTGTTATGAGTTTCCTTCTTCTAACGTTCTAAGTAGGCGGAAAATATTTCTTCATAAATTTCTCTATGACCTGTTCCCATGAAGTGATCTCTCCCGGTTTGAGAGAATACGCCCATTTTCTCGCCTCATCACAAAGAGAAAATGGGAACAAAGTTAGTCGAACTTCTTCAGCAGAGATGTTCGGGAACACAAAAGTATTGCAAATTTCAATAAAGCTTCGGAGGTAGGCGTGCGGGTCCTCGCCAAGCCGTCCTCCGAATTGTCCTGCAGTCTGGATCATTTGCAGCATCACCAGCTTCATTTCGAATCGGCTTCCATCGAGGGCAGGCATCATGATTCCTGGAGAGAAATCATAGAGGTTTGGCGATGCATAGTCCCTAATGGACCTATTGCGATCGTTAGCCAGAAGGATTGAATTCGCCATGACGTTGTTTTCGTTTGGTGCTCCATTTCCAGGCTGCTCCACCATCTCTTCTTTATCTGATTGTTGTTGGCGGTCTCTTAATCTCCATCTAAACAATCTCTCAATCTCCTGGTCGTAATTCGCCAGAGATTGAGAGTCTGCAAAGAAATCAGAAACATTACCATTAGCACACTATTTTTCCCAAGTCCCCGGCAACAGCGCCAAAAACTTGATGCGTTATTTTACGAAGTGAAAATGTGGATGACATGCAATGGTGAAAAATGTGTTGAGCACTCAAGTTTCCTCAACGGAATCCAAGTGTAAACTCCACTAAGTTTCCTGGTAAGTCCAGGGTCGAACTCAGGGACTTGTGAAAATAGGTTGCGTCGGTAATTTTTAGAAAACTTTGTGGTAACCGGATAAATCAATAGTTGTTGAGGTTGTTGTATCGGATTGCGTGATAGATGCACTGAGTATGCGGATGAACGGGTTGAGAAGGTCTTTAGCTAGCATTACTTGGGAATGCGTTAAACTATGCGATCATTCTACAACTATGCACAGCAAGTCATTTTCCAATGCAAATGCGATGCTCCTAAGTCTAGGATGCATGTGTTGGATGCTAAAGTGTCCATAGAGCTTATTCCTAAGTCTCTACTCTTGTCCTATGCGATGATGCAAGATGCATAAAGGCAAGGTGACTGCACACAATCATATCCTATCTCTAAGATGCATGTGATGTGTTAATAGCAAACAGTGCTTATTTCTAAGCTCCTATCTCTTGATTATGCGTTCTAATCTGACTCTTCCGAGCCTAGATTCTAACCTGACTTTCCTAAGCCTAGATGGTGTCCTTAGACTACCCTCCCAAGTATCTCTAATGGACGAATGAGGCATACATAATACAAGATAATCGCATAGAATGAAGATCCCCAGTTAAGCTAACTAAGTGCTTCTCAACCCATTCAACAGATTTACCTACTCATGCGTAAATAACAGAGAGTGAACAGATATAGAGAAGGAAATTTCATTTTTATAAATAAGTTTGAATACAAAATAGCAATGGAAGATAAAGGTAGAGAGCCTGGTAGCAATTCCTTGCTGACCAAGGCTTTTACACTGTCAATCTCTATTCGGTTCAAAAGATATTCCTGCTTCTGCGGGCGTCGACCCTCTCTCTGTCCGTGAAGCTTCTGACGCTCTCCCAAGCTTACCAGAACGATCTGTCGACAAAACCTCCTTCTCTTGCGTCTGCCTTAAAATAAAAGAAAATCTAAAAACTAGGCTTAACTATCAACAGAACTGTGAACTCATAAAATGGCGAACTGGTGAACCGGTTAACCCCTTTTCTGAAGGATGCCTCTAGTATTTATAGAGCTTCGGGGTGAAGGCAGCTTCTCTCTTATGATTGCTCGGATGGGATGGCTTTAATTCCCTGACTGATGCGCTGAATATTTGTCACCGAAAAGCTGAATGTACTTGTTATCGTTAGCGGCTGTTAACTTAATTCGGATTCGACCGTCATCAACTTTCTGTCCCATTGCGATTAATTATGCCTTTCACCCAGATACGCCCACCAAGTTGCGCTGACCAAGTTGCGGCAATCCTTCTTGAGCAAATGTTTTCAAACACAATCACCACAAAGCCTTGCGGTAATGCTGCGCTCGACCAATGATTTTCTATGATTGCAATTTCCACCTTGCGTCAACGCATATTCTGCATAAAAACAAAAAAAATCAACTTTTTCTATGTGATGAACGCATGCGACCGCAATATTATGAATTTGACGCTTTTTGGACACAATCTAACATATTTTATCAACGCAAAAAAGCATTGTTTAAGAACTTAGTACTATGATAACGTTCATTTCTACCCATTATCAGTTGCACATGCAAGTTTTCCTAATAAGATCCAAGTATAAATCTCACTAGTTTTCCTAGTAAGTCTAGGGTCGAACATAGGGACTACTGAGTTACTATGCGACAGTAAATTTGATTCCTTTGCGGTGGCAAAAACAAATAAGTTGGATGGTGTTTTATTTGAGTATATTTCCTATGTGACGGATTCGAGTAAAGAGGTGATGAAATCGAGAATTACAATAATATGCGATGAACAGGTTGAGAAGGGATTTAGCTAACACTTCCTAAGATTGCGTTCAAGTTATGCGATCATGCCACACACACACAACAGCATGTCATCTCCCAATGAAAATGCCATAATTCCTATTTCTAGGACGCATGCGATGTATACGATAATGTCGATAGGACTTATGTCTAAACCTCTATTCTTGTCTATGCGATGATGAATGATGCACACACACACAAGGTGACCGCATACTATCATATCCTATCTCTAGGGTGCATGCGATGTGTTAATAGCAAACTGGACTTATTCCTAAGTTTCTATCTCTTGCTTATGCGATTCTAATCTAACTCTCCCAAGCCTAGATTCAAATCTGACTTTCCCAAGCCTAGATTCTATTTTTAGACCACTCTTCTGAGCATATCTAAAGGGTGAATGACGCGTACATAAGACAAAATGATCGCATAAAGTGAAGATCTTAGGTCATGCTAGCTAAGTACTTCTCAACCCATTCGGAAATTTAACTACTCATGCGAAGTATTGAGAGATTGACCACAAGTTGAAATGAGATTTCCATTGTCTATAGATTAAATGCAGAATACAGAATAACAATAGAATGTAGAGATAAGAAGCCCGGTAGAAATGTCTTGCTTCCCGTGGCCTTTTACACTGTCTTTTCACTCCAACTCTACTCAGATGAATATCCTTGCTTCCGCAAGTGTTGACCCTCTCTCCTTTTGTAGCACTTCCCGACAATCTTTCAAGCTGTCCGGGAATGATCTCTCGGCGTCTTCTTCTCTTCATTCGTCTCCGTCTTCTAAGTATGACTATGAAAAGACTAACAACTAACTATCTTGTATATGATCTTTATTCTATATGGAGAACTTGTTTAACGATGGTGGCCTTCGGTATTTATAGAGCTCAAGGTGAAGAAGCTTTTTTCTCTAATGATTGCAATGATGGGCGGTCATTAAATCTCTTGCTCTGATGCGCCGATTTATGGCCACCAAAAGTTGAGTGTACTTGCTACAGTGTATCGTTAACGACTTGTCAACTAAATTTGGATTCGACTGTCATTAGTTTTTCGTCCCATCATGATTTATAATGCTTTCACGTTGATGTGCCGTCTTTATGCGGCCACCTTCTTAAGCAACTTCTCGCGAGCGCATACGATCGCATGACTTTGCGATCGCAATCTTTTAATGCGCGCGAACGCCTAATTCCTTGGATCACAATTTTACTTGCGGCAATGCATTTTTCCTGTACAAAATAAGTAAATTAGCTACTTTTATGCGATGGGCGCATGCGATCGCAATATTCTCAGTTTAACGCTTTTGGACATTATTTTGTATATTTTTATCGTCGCATTCCCTCATTGTTTTACTTATTTTCGCTGTAATAACATGCATTTCTACCCGTTATCAGTGCACAATCTTGGGAAATGTTAGCTAAACCCCTTCTCAATCCCTTCATCGCATACTTATTGTAACTCTACGTTTTCATCACTCCGCGTTCAACTCCGTCGCGTAGGAAAAATCTAAAACAAAACACTATCCACTTTTTTTTTTACCACCGCAATAGAATCAAAGAGTCTGTCGCATATCTACCTAGTAATCCCTGTGTTCGACCTTAGACTTACCAAGAACCTAAGAAGTCCTCTACTTGGGCTTTGTTAGGAAAACTTGAATGATCATCGCATAACATACATCATTGCATACTCACACCATCGCATCATAATTTTACGCATCACCAGAATCAGGTATCCCACCTTAATCCTTATACTACAGACCTATCTAGGTTATCACTTAAGGCATGATCCACTTGTATATCACATATACATGCTTAAGTTCACATAAGATAACCAAGGAGCTTTGTTTTGGATATGAGTAAATGCAAGAATTAAATAACACTTATGTTATTCATTAAGAAATGTGTATCTTTACAAAACAACGAGACACCAAGAGAATTAGGACACCAATCCCAACAATCTCCCACTTGTTCTAATGACTCGGGAGACTAATGTACAATACAATATAAAAAATGTACAATATACAATAAACAAGGGCATACCCCAGTATCATTTCTCACTTGCACTAGACAAGATGTCGCATGTCCTGCAGATCCAGACTTTCCAGGTGACCCTAACACTTTAGCAGTGAGGGCCTTTATAAAGGGATCAGCAACGTTGTGCTCCGATGCGATTTTCGTGACTATCACATCACCGCGATCCACAATCTCCCTGATCAGGTGATATTTCTGTTCGATGTGCTTACCCCGACGATGACTCTGAGGCTCCTTCGAATTTGCCACAGCCCCGCTGTTATCACAATACAGTGTGATAGCAAATCCATATTTGGAACAACTTCCAAATCTAAAAGGAACTTCCTCAACCAAATAGCCTCTTTAGCTGCTTCACAAGTCGCTATGTGTTCAGCTTCCATAGTAGAGTCTGTGATGCATCTTTGCTTGATGCTTCACCATACTACAGCCCTTCCATTCAGAGTCAACACTGACCCTAATGTCGATTGCGAGAATCTCGATCAGTCTTAAAGTCAGAGTCTGTGTATCCTGTAAGGATCAGATCTTTATCTCCATACACAAGCATGTAGTCCTTTGTTCTCCGAACATACTTGAGGATCGTCTTGACTGCCGTCCAGTGATCAAATCCTGGATTAGACTGATACCGACTGATAATCCCTACTGCATAGCAAATTTCTGGTCTGGTACACAACATTGCATACATCAAGCTTCTTACAGCAGAAGTATAGAGAATCCGTCTCATCTCCTCACTTCTTGAGGTGTCTTAGGAAATTTATCCTTAGACAAAACGATTCCATGCCTAAAGGGTAATAAACCCCTCTTGGAATCCTACATCCTATACCTGATCAACATTTGATCAATGTACAATGCCTGAGATAGGGCTAACCGTTTGTTCTTACGATCCCTAATAATCTGGACCCTAGAACATACTATGTCTCACCCAAATCTTTCATTTTGAACTGGGTAGCTAACCAATTCTTAATGTTAGTAAGATACCCTACATCATTCCCAATGAGTAGGATATCATCCACATACAGCACCAGGAAAGCTACTGAGTTGTTGATGATCTTCTTGTAAACACAAGGCTCATCAACGTTCTGGTCAAAGCCAAACGACTTGACAGCAGTGTCAAATCTGATGTTCCAAGTTCTAGATGCTTGTTTCAGACCCATAAATGGATATTAAAATTGTAAACTCTTTGCTCTTGATCCTAAACTACGAACCCCTCTGGTTGAGTCATATAGATGATCTACTCAAGATTACCATTAAGCTATGAAGCACAGATACTTCAAGTGAGGCAAAGAATCAGTATCAAACACTTATCGGATACCGATACTTCCCAGATACGTATCTGACACGCGATTTGACGTATCTATTTCTATGCGTACATTTTTTTAAAAAAAAAAGAAAAAATATAAGTAACTCATCTAATCTTTCCCAATCTAAAATTAGGAAACTTATTTAAAAAGCTCACTACTCGAGTCCAAAACTAAAAATAAATAAATAAATAAATAACGGACTAAACCCTAGACTAGAATCATCTAATCTCCATCTTCACATTTGAATCCCCACAAAGTCTACAAAAATATAAACCATATGGATATCTTCAACAATAAGTTCTCTGTTTATCTTCATACTTCTCTCTCTAATCTTCTTCTTCTTCTTCTTTGCAATATGAGTCACTTTTCTATTGCACTTTATTAACTATTGTACTTCAACATCTTAGATGTTGCTTTTTTTGTATTGTATTTCAGTGTTTGTATTCTATTTTGTGCTATTGTTATTAACTTGTATGTTAAATTTATCTATATCCTATATTTTTTTAAAGAAAAAAATGTTCTTCGATGTATCGGTATCCTCGTTTTTTAGAAATATATATATTTAAAAAATATATAAAAAAAATGACGCATCCTTAGACGTATCTGTATCTTAGTTTTTTAGAAATTGGTGAATCGCCGTATCCAATCGTATCCGTATCGTGTAGTCGTATCTGTGTCTATGCTTTATATCCATTAAGAAAGGCAGTCTTGACATCCATTTGCCATATTTCATAATCATAAAATGTGGCTATGGACAGGAGAATCCTGATAGACTTCAGCATGAAAACAGGTGAGAAAGTTTCCTCATAGTCAACTCCCTCGATTTGGGTATAACCCTTTGCCACGAGTCTAGTCTTAAAGGTTTGCACCTTTCTATCTACACCTCTCTTTCGCTTATAGATCCAATTACACCCAATAGGTCTTACCCCATCAGGTGGATCAACAAGCTCCCAGACGTTATTGAAGTACATAGACTCTATTTCCTGATTCATGGACTTAACCCATTCATCTTTGTCAACATCCTCCATTGCTTTCTTAAAAGACAACGAATCCTCGACCTCATCATTAGTAATGACATTTTGGGCTTCAGTCAAACCCATATAGCGATCCAGTGGATTCATAACCCTCCCATTACGTCGAGGCAGTCACAACTCTTGAGCTGGTTGACTAGACGTTCCGACCTCAACAACTCTTGTTGATCTGTCGGCCTGTTCAATAACTCTTGTTGAACCCTCAGTAGTCTCAGTCTCACTTGAGATCTCACGTAAAACGAGCTTACTTCGTGGCTTATGATCCCTCATGTGGTCTTCTTCCAAGAAGATAGCATTTGTAGAGACAAACACTTTGTTCTCACTCGAATCATAGAAGTATCCACCTCTCGTTTCCTTGGGGTAGCCTACAAAGAGGCAAACTTTCGAACGCGGTTCCAACTTCTTTGGGTTAGTCGCTAGCACATGTGCCGGATAGCCCCAAATCCTGAAGTGGTGTAAACTACCTTTACTGCCTCTCCATAACTCAAAAGGTGTTTCAAAAACACTTTT
>NC_052360.1:20364313-20365694 GCF_009727055.1 Benincasa hispida
ATATATCTATCGTGGAAAAACAATTTCAAGTCTCCCACTGCTTCGGCCGAGACAACCTCTCATGTTCCAATCTTGAGGGTGATCTCACCTTCTTCAAGCTTTTTCCAGGAACTAGTTTCCTGAAAAAAGAAGCAAATATGATTAGTGGCTCCTGAATCCAATATCCAGGTTGAGGCATCATCGTCCACTAAATATGTCTCAGCAACTAGTAAATCATATTTACCTTGTGCTTCTTTCAAGGTAGGGGCCTGAGGACAGTCCTCAGTTAAGAAAAATCTCAGATCATTTATTACTAGTGTTGAATTCATATTGTTTTTCCATGTTGAGTAATTATCGCCGTTTAGTTTCTCGGAAGTTAAGAGTTGATCTAAAGAGCTAGTCATGCTGAAAAGAAAACATATCTTTTTTAGTAAAAAAACTTTAATCTTTTAAATCCAATCAATTTTAGCAAAAAAAACTAATAATGTACCCTTCATTATTATATTTTGCAACGATATTTCAATGGTTTAAAATAACCTCCACCGAAGGGTGATCGACTATTCCTCCGTTGAACCAAGTCTATCTTGACTAGATACTATCACCAGAATAACTCTTATCCCTATAGTAACTCAGTTATTGCTACTTTGGTCAAGAATTTACTAACACTTAGTAATTCTCGTAAGTGTGACCCTCCATGACCTCAAAGATCGGAATCATTATGCTTCTGAAGTTGGAAAGACAAGAATGAAAATGGACCTAAGAGACCCTATCAATTTCTAGAGTTCGTGGAGTTTCGAATCCTATAATACAGCCCTCCGATTGGTAAGGTCGCTCCAGGGTAGACATGCAGGCGCATTATAGGAATCTCAAGGTGCGGCCTAATGGAAGAGACCGTAGGATGTGTTGACACACTTCCTTCTCCCACTTACTATGAAAAACTTCCCTTATTCACCTTGGTATTGACTCATGAAAATACTCTCCTAATGAAGTCTGCTCTTAGGACGGCCCAAAGTCAAGCATGAATCTCACGGTGTGAACTCTTAGGGACGCTGGAGCTAGAAGTACATTACTTCTCTCCAGCTGAAGTGTTTTAGACGGTTAGGGTATAAAATACTTAGCCGACTAACTAAACATATCCTAAGTCTAGGTGATTCATCAGAGTATAACTTTTATATTGGATTTTTAACCTACGATATCTAGGTGATAAACAAATTTTATTACCTCACACCGCTCACGCATGCTCATAAAATCGATTTAACCTAACTCAGACACGACTATCTTGTAAAACCGAGTACAAGAAAACTCACGGCAATAATTCTTGGCAACAAAGTCAGATCTAAAAGCTAGAGTGAAGTTATTTAAGTTGATGGTTACGGACACACTCTACCTGGAAGATCGAGCG
>NC_052360.1:20369282-20372054 GCF_009727055.1 Benincasa hispida
GATCTAATTACACTCTAATTGCTTCTAATTTAAAGGAAATAAGCATGCAAATGGAGGAAAAAAACAGTAAATAAAAGTGGATAGCAAACAACCTTTGTAGCTTTCAAACACCACTTTTTCTCGCTGAATCTCGACTCGAACTCTTCCGAACCACCATTAAAGTTGACCTACTATCTTTTGGACTCAGAACCGGGTTGTGGGACCCAATGGATGAAGGAAACCGAGAGAGAGAAAAAAGATGGAAAATAAGAATGAATTTGGGTTTGGGTTTTTATTTCGCTCAAAGAAAAGAGAATTTTCCAGCCCAAATTTAGAAAAATCTTTTGGCAAAATGACAAAACTTTTTTCATTTAAAATGAAAGCCCATTTTATAGAAAAAAACCATGCAACAATTGCATGAATCAAATCCATAAAAACCTAACACCTATAATCCATTATCTTAGTGGGCTTAATGTCTCCACTATAAACCAACACCTAGCCCACTATTTTATTAGTGGAATTATCTAACAAAAGTTTGGATTTTCCCACTAATTATAGTCAAAGGGCAAAATAGTCATTTGGTCAAAGTCAAACTTTGACCAAAAAGTCAACATTTTGACTTTTTATGATTTTTTCCGTGTTGACTAATTTTGACCTCCCGAGCATGAATCCGTATTCATTTTCTCAAAATTCAAATCACATTTGAATATAAGGTCGATCAAAGTTTGACTTTTCAAAGTCAAAAGTCAATTCTTTGACTTTTTATATCTTTGACCATTTTCATTATTTCCGAGCTTCCGAATATGAACGTATTCATATTCTTGATATTTAAATCATATTACTAAACCATTTTACCCCCAAGACTACATCTTCTTCCTTAAGTTCCACTGATCCTCTAATGAACAATTGGTTTAAGGGCCAACCTATAAACCGAATCCCTCTCGAACGAAGGAGAGGGTGGGGCCCCTTGTTCAAGACTTGGATTCAGTACTAAAGGGAACAACCTATCTATTATCCCTATAACGGGTAGAAGTGAATTCCGTCTTGCACCCTATGTTTCCAGCTACCCACCCGATCTTATCCTTGAAATGGGAAGCTTATTGGGCCAGCGATATTTAGTTGCCCTCACCTATGCAGATATAAGGATAATTCTGAGTGAACAGAAGTTCATAGTTAGGTCAGGATTAAGATTAAGTTACCTAGGTCATCAATTAACAAAATAATCAGTTTTATACATAAAACGACATTTAGAATGTAAAAAGTGACTATTTCATGGTTCAGTCTTATGTAAACTCTTTACATAGGATGCTTCCACTCACATATCTCTATATGAACGATTCAAGATCAAATCATTTGTACTAACTACAAAGTGGGCCGCATCCATAGTGTCCCCAGAATAAGGCGTCCAACCTTATTCATATACTAGACCATTTTGGCTATATATTTGAACTTGATCCACATTTATGTCACTACATAAAGTTCAAACTACATTAAATAGCCCCAGGACCTTAGTTTATTGGATTCAAGATTACAATTTCAATAACAACTTTATCGAAAAACAAAACAGAATATGTTTATTAATTTACAAACTACGAGTTTTAAGACATAAAATCCAACATCTGCAACACCAAAATGTCGTTCTAAAGGATTACCTGCATCAGCAAACGCAGAGGAGTCAAGACTAGTTCAATTTCACGACGCAGTACATCAATCAAGTCTTGATGGTAACATTTGCCCTTCCTCCCCTACCACAACACTTGTGAAATCCCCTTAGATTAATGGATGAAGACTCTACACCTCAACGCGAGGATGATGCGCCAGACTCGTAAATAAATTTGGGGGTGTTGGCCTTTTTGATTTCATATTTATTTCTAACTTTTATATGTATTTGTACATTTTGAATTTCATGTATACATCTTTTCCAATGAATGAAATTTATATCATTTTGATCCTTGCATTTGTCTTTAATATTTCTTTTGTCTTTCCTTTATTACTTTTGTGTCTTGCATCAAAGCTTTGATACCTCAATGATAACACTAATGTCTGATAACTTAGATGTCTAAGATAGGTGTTAGAAATCTAAGCCAAAAACCTTACCAAATGAAACAAATTTTTTTATTTCCCACGCGTGGAAGCCTCACCTCAAACCTCTTTTGAAATTTCTAAGGCATTTTTATAGTTCTTTTTCAGCAATGAGGACCTTGCTAACCTCCAAAATTTGGGGGTGGGGAGGTTCGAGTTGATGTGTTCTCTAGTTTATAAAAATCTTCATAATTTCATTTAATTAATATATATAGTTCGAACATAATAGTTGGAAGTATTTCTAATGAGATTAGAAATAGGTTAATCTTTTAATTTATTTTAATAGGATTAAATTGAATTCCATCAAAAGATTAAATTTATGAAATAATTGCCCATAAGAGACCTTTATCTAAGGAACGTTCTGTCTAGGCAGGGGCTATTTAAGCTGACGAAAACGAAACACCTCCACTTGGAATCGACCTGGAAGGTAAATTGTGTTAGGATTGGTGTCCTAATTCTCTTAGAGTCTCGTAGTTTTTAAACCGTACACATTGTTATGAATAAAATGAGAGTTATTTTATTTGGCATTTACTCATATCTAATAAACAAAGCTCCATGGTTATTGTATGTAAACTTAAGCATGTATATGAGATATACAAGTAGATCATGCCTTAAGTGATAACCTAAAAAGGTTTATAGTATAAGGATTAAGGAGGGATACTTGATCCTGGTGACACTACGAATACGACCCACTTTGTAGAGGTTTACAAG
>NC_052360.1:20372079-20375255 GCF_009727055.1 Benincasa hispida
TGTTTACCCGGTAACTACTATAGAAGTTAGATCCTGACCATCATGTGGAGACAGCGAGCGAGTTCCTATACAAAGAGTTTGTATAAGACCGGACACGAGATGATTCGTCTCTTTATATAACATAGTTTATACCTTGAGACTTTACATCTCACCTAAACGGACCATAGATGACATTGACCTTATCCTGCAGTGTTTTGGGAACTCCTACCTTTGATGGCGGTCCTTTGATTAGTATTGGGTGGTAGAGTGGCCAGCTTGCCAACGCCAACATGCTTACCTTTTTGGGGATTTGTCTGATTTGGAGTTGGCGGAACTTCAGTTGATACAAGATGAAATTCACTATTTCCACCGAAGTAGAGGTATGTGGAAAAATAAATTGCTCCCTTAAAAGACTGATGCTGGCTCTCCAACATAGTGGCTATAACTTCTCGTTCGAATTAGAGGACTTAATGATAGTATGACTTATGACTTATGTTCAGTTAGAGTATTAGGTGCGACTTAAGGAGTTAGATGTAACAAACTATAGCGGGCAATAACAGTTATTGCCAACTGTACTTGTACCGAGCGAATTTGTGAAGGGTCTATCGCTGCTGTTGATTGTTATCTGGACAAAAAATATGTATGTAGTCAGAAGGAGTGTAGTTGTCGATCTTTTAAGTGGAGTAGTCTAATATTCAATGGATGGGTCCCCAGTGAACTAAAGAGTTTAGTCAGTTCTTATGTTCACAGTTACCGTTGGAGCTTCAAAGCTACAGGCCATAAGTTCCTTTGGCTGCTCAATGGATTCAAGTTTAGAATCAAGTTTCTTGGATGTGATTTGAATGTTCAAATGACAAGAGAAAATTCGTATTATATATTATGATCGGCGTGATGTATGAGATACATCAAGTGGAGGGATTAATGTAAATGAGATTTACATTTAAGTACCATGAAATAGAAAAAAACTATGATTTATATGTTTCATTGAGATGAAATATTTAAAACGATAGATTATAAATATAAAATTGAAAGCTTGATTAATCATATATATATTTATAATAATATTAATTATTTGGATAATATATCTTTTCGCTAACTAACCAATTGAGTGGGAGGTTATTGTGGTTTCATGGTAAACTGTGAGATAAAAGGAAATTGTTTTCTAAATTTAGTAGGTTTTTTGTGAAGAGTGCTATTCTCCGTAAAGCTACTCCACCGATCGTTTTCAAGTGAGAATTTGTTTTCACTAAACGATTAGCTAAAGAGAGACTAAACGATCGTGGGAGTGACACTAACGATAGTTCCACTCAGCTGGTCGTAGCCAACACGATCGTGAGAGCATTTGCTAATACAAACGCGGAGCATTTGCTATACGATTGAGCATTTGTCTACACGATAAACTGTTGTCATCTGCCCACATTGCTCAATCGTTTACACGATTGTTTATTCCTCCAGTCTCTTCCTCTAAACAAGTCCACACAGAGCCTTACACTTCTGGATCTCACCACCGGAGAATACAAGGTAGCCATCGTGGTTGCGTGGTCTTTACTCAACATCGACTTAAAGTTCGAGTTTTTGGAGGTTGTTCGTTGGGTTGTTGACTTGCTAGATCGTGTGGTTCGTGTTTGCGTTGATCGTGTTGTGTGTGCGAGTGCATGTGTTCGAGATTTGTGTTTACTGGTCTTGGAGACTGAACGAGCGTTTTCATGCATTGAGGGAGACCTAAGCAGAGTCTTCAAAGGTCTGTATAATCTTTCCCCTTGATCTCATTATCCTGACCATTCATGTGGAGACATGCGAGCGGAGGTGTCCTATACAAAGAGTTTGTATAAGACCGGACCACGAGATGATTCGTCTCTTTATATAACATAGTTTATACTTGAGACTTACATCTCACCTAAACGACCATAGATGACATGACCTTAATCCTGAGTGTTTTGGGAACTCCTACCTTTGATGGCGGTCCTTTGATTAGTATGGGTGAGAGTGGCCAGATTGCCAACGCAACATGCTTACCTTTTTGGGGATTTGTCTGATTTGGGAGTTGGGAACTCAGTTGTACAAGATGAAATTCACTATTTCCCCGAAGTAGAGGTATGTAGATAAATTGCTCCCTTAAAGACTGATTCTGGCTCTCCAACATAGTGGCTATAACTTCTCGTTCGAATAGAGGACTTAATGATAGTATGACTATGACTTATGTTCATTAGAGGTATTAGTGGTACTTAAGGAGTTAGATGTAACTATAGGGGCATAACAGTTATTGGCCCAACTGTACTTACGAGCGATTTGTGAAGGGTTATCGCTCTGTTGATTGGTTGATCTGGACAAAAAATATGTATGTAGTCAGAAGAGTGTAGTTGTCGATCTTTAGTGGAGTGTCTAATATTCAATGGATGGTAGATCCCGTGACTAAAGAGTTTAGTCAGTTATTCACATACCGTTGGAGCTTCAAGCTACAGGTCCATAAGGTTCCTTTGGTAGCTCAATGGATTCAAGTTTAGAATCAGTTCTTGGTGTTGATTTGAAATGTTCAAATTGACAAGAGAAAATTCGATTATATATGATATGATCGGCGTGATGTATGAGATACATCAAGTGGAGGATTAATGTAAATGAGATTTACATTAAGTACCATGAAATAGAAAAAGAACTATGATTTATATGTTTCATGAGATGAAATATTAAAACGATAGATTATAAATATAAAATGATAAGTTGATTATCATATATATATTTATAATAATATTAATTATTGGATAATTATATCTTTTTCTCTAATAACCAATTGAGTGGGAGGTTATTGGTGGTTTCATGGTAACTGTGAGATAAAAGGAAAATTGTTTTCCTAAATTTAGTAGTTTTTTGTGAGAGTTGCTATTCTCGTAAAGTACTCACCGATCGTTTTCAAGTGAGAATTGTTTTCACTAAACGATAGCTAAAAGAGAGACTAAACGATCGTGGAGTGACACTATACGATAGTTCACTCAGCTGGTCGTAGCCAAACGATCGTAGAGCATTTGCTATACAAACGCGGAGCATTTGCTATACGATTGAGCATTTGTCTACACGATAAACTGTTGTCATCTCCCACTTGCTCAATCGTTTACACGATTGTTATTCCTCCAGTCTCTTCCTCTAAACAAGTCCACACAGAGCCTACACTTCTGGATTCTCACACCGAGAATACCAAGGTA
>NC_052360.1:20675791-20834330 GCF_009727055.1 Benincasa hispida
TAAATGAAGAGGCTGTTAAGCCAGCATAGGATCCTGTTTTCCTGGCCGCTGATCGCAACATCCCCATGAGGAATTATGTGGCACCCAACCTGTATGATTTTTCGCCTGGGATTTCGAGGCCTATTATCGAGGAAAACACAAGGTTCAAAATAAAGCCGGTCATGCTACAAATGATCCAAAATGCAAGGCAATTTTGGGGTCTGCAAGGTGAAGACTCGCATGCCCATTTGACCAGCTTTGTCGAAAGGTGCGACAACTTCTCACTACCTGGCGTTACCCCGGAGAGTATTAGACTGTATTTGTTCCCTTACACCTTGAGGGATGAAGCCAAGAGGTGGGCTCACTCACTGGAGCCGAACGAGATCACATCATGGGATCAACTGGTGAAGAAGTTCTTCCCACCGACAGTCAATGCAAGGTGACGAAAGGACGTACTGAACTTCGAGCAAATGGAGAATGAGATCCTGAGCACCGCCTGGGTGCAATTTAGAAGATTGGTGAAAAACTGCCTGCGTATCGAGATACCCGATTGCATGTTGATGGAGACCTTTTATAACGACCTGAATAGATCGACGCAGGCTGTTGCTGATGCCTCTGCGGCAGGAGATTTTATGGACAAAACGTATACTGAGGCTAAAGTCATCCTTGACCGAGGCTATGGAGGCCGAACATGGATATCGCGGAACATGGATGACTGGATTGATGATGGCTATGGAGGCTGAGGCACCGAAGGAAGAAAGAATGAAACTGCCATTTTCCCTGGGGAGACAATGACCACGTTGGCCGCTCAGATGGCCACGGTGACCTTCTTCCTCTAATCGATGGCAATCAATCAAGGACCATCCCCCAACAATCAGAGCAACCCGCTATGCCGGCTCAAGTGGCCGCAATAAGTTACATTGATTGTGAAGGGGCTCATGTAGCAGAAATGTTCCCATCGAATCTCCAGCAAGTATGCGCCATCCAAAACAACCCCTTCAGCAACACCTACAATCCTGGCTGGAGGAGCCATCCTAACTTCGGTTGGGGTGGCAATCCTAACTAAGGGGGGCCAATCAACCATCAGAGTGGCAGTCGAGGAAATCCTCCTTTTCACCATAACTCGAACTAGGGGCAACCAAGGCAATCACATAACCAGCAACCCTCATCTTAAAACACCTCTGGAAGCTCATTGGAGGCCTTGCTTAAACAATATATGGACAAAAATGATTTAGTAATGCAAAGGCAGGCATCTTCAATTTGAAACTTAGAGATCCAAGTGGGCCAGCTAGCATCTAAGCTAAGAAATAGAGTACCAGGAACGTTGCCCAGCAACTCTGAAGCCCCGGGATACAATGGAAAAGAGCAATGTCCCTAGGATATTAGGCAGGCAAGTCGAACCGCCTGCAGGGATGTGGATTACGCTCACTCAAAGAAACGCATCTTTCGGTCCATATCTCACATCTATGTTTAATTCTTTCTTTAAACTCCTGTCTTATTGAATTCCTGAATTTTGTCTTTTCTTCTTCATTTAATTCGTTTCTTGACTTTATGAATTTAATTCTTCATTTACTTCCTTTTCATTTATTTTTGTACCATCTTTAATTCTTTTAAATTTTCTGTAGTTAATGCGTTAGTCCTTAATTGGTGAATGATTGAGAAATAAAGGGAAATTTATTGTCGCAAGTTATAACAACTTGCGTTGATGAAAAATAAATAAGATAAAATAAAATAAATAAAATGAAACAACCAATATCTAGTATGCAAGGTGATAATGGACGCATCTTGAACCAAGCAAGATACGCTTTGCATTCATCCAACTCAAATGCATTAAAACTGAGGGGTGTGCTGCGTGTGTGTATCCTTTGCCTGTCTTTAGCAAAATGCACTATGTTGAGGTAGTGTTGCGCTAGTATCAATGTCGTGTGCCCGATCCTCCAGAAATGTGTTTAGTTAAGGGGTGTGTTGCGGGGATGCATGTGTTGTTGCCCGTCCTCTGCGAAGATGCAGTTGCGTGGGTGAACACATTGCGTTAATCTTTACATTGCGTCCATTCAAATAAAACATTAAAGAAAGTTCTTTTTGTCATTTGAGGAGTCCAATCATTTCGTATCCCAAAGCAATGATGATTCTGTAGATGAAAGGACGTTTTTCTGAAATTTCATAAATGATGGAAGTTCGAGTGATTGGCCTTTTGAGTGTCTCGAGATCTGTCACCAAGAAAATCGCGTTGGGCCCACTACGGCCCAACCTACATATAGGAACCTTTCCCCGTCTGTGAATTCTTTACATCATTTTGGCAAACTGAAAGCCCTAAGCCTGTCTCTTATACACATCTAGATGTGTATAAGAGACAGCCTTTCCCCGTCTGTGAATTCTTTACATCATTTTGGCAAACTGAAAGCCCTAAGCACCCAGCATACGAAACTTTCTTCTTCCCAAAACCCTAGCGATTTTTCCAATCCTCCCAAGCTTATCATCCATGGCCGACTAAGATTCCCAACACTCTGTTTCACCATCAACTCCTTCCTCTGACCAAATCGCCATGCTAGAGGCAGCATTCCTTGCTTCCAGTCGCAGACTTGCTGCCCAACCCCACACCGTCCCGAGAATCGTCAGTAGAACCTGGAGAAACCCCTTAGCCGTCAAACCTCCTAAGTTCAAGAGGGGGCAAAGCACTGAGAGCACACCAGTTCCAACTCCTGCCGTCTCAACTGAGAATGAGAAGAAGAGACGCGGTGATATGGAGGTGTTTGGTAACATTCTGAGCAATCTGAAGCAAGGAGTGGGATTACCCGAGGCAAGGGTTAGAAACCAACCACTGTCTACGGCGGAGGTGGCGATGGTGGTGAATGAAGAGGTGGTGGTGACAGAGGAAGTGGTGAACGAAGAAGAGATAGAATGAGGCACTCTGGCCTTAGAGACTCTTGAGGTAACTACCAACGCAGGAACCTATGACGGAACCTCTAAAGTTGTGGTGGAGGAGGTTGTGGTAGAGGAGACTACCATTTAGTTACTGTTTTCGGTCAGGAACTTACTAACACTTAGTAATTCTTATAAGTGTGACCCTCCATTTTCAGATTTCATAGAACGGTATGAATATTCCCTCGAATAGGAAGACAATATTCAAGCCGAAACTAAGAAAACCTATTCATTTCTAAAGTTTGGATTGTTCCAAATAGTATGTTATAACCCTCCGAGGGGATCGCCGTAAAAACGACTAGCTAGTGCCGCCTAAAAACGACAACAGACGTAACATAGGAATCTCACGATTCAAACTAATGGAAGAGACCATAGGATATGTTGACACATTTCCTGCATCCACTTACTATGAACTAGTTCCCCTATCACCTTGATATTAACCCATGCAACACTTTCAGAATGGAGTAGTCACAGTAAAAGTGACACGAAGTCGAGCATGGATCTCACAGTGTATACTCTTAGGGATGCGAGAGCTAAAAATAATATATCGTATATATTATTAATCTCTCATTGAAGTGTTCTAATTATTTGGATATCACTTGTACTTGGGTATATTTTGGCTTAAAAACATCCTAACTCAATGTGGTTTATCCAAGTATAACATTTATATTTTGATTTAACCTACATTGTCTAAGTGATAAAACCATTTTATTACCACTCACTATTCATGCATGCTCATAAAACCGGTTAACAATGCTTAGTACTTCGATTAAAATACCCAGGTATGAGGTGTTACGTAAACCGTCAACTTAAGTACCTCCAACCTTAGACAGGATTATAGACCGATTGAGTTTGTAACCGTGTTTTATAAGATAATGACCTATTTTAACTATTAAAACAAGTTGTTATGAAACCTAAGTGAGCATGTATCTTATCTTTGTTATAGGTTTTAAATGTCTAACCCGTTTTATAACTCTTCTAAAAAATAGAGACATACTATAACAAAATGTTAAACATTCCACACATTAATATAACAATTATATTAATTTTATGAAACCCTACTCGTGCATACTATATACATTATAACTCATTTATAACATATATCAATCCATGAAACATGCTTTCTTATGGTGGGATTTTAAATCTACATGGCATATAATATGCACATAAATGTTCAAATTAAATATAGTAAACATCATATGCATAAAATATTTAAACACTACTGATGTGGACCAACTTTGGCATACTTAGCAAGTAAAAACTAGTTTATTAAAAAATTAATTAAAAAGCAGCTCCAAGTTGCCTCTGGACCACAGAACAGACCCAAAACGAATCCAAACCACGCGAACCGGCCCTATAAAGCTTCAAAAGAGGTTGAACAAGTCAAAATTAGGTTGAACCGGACCCTCATGCCACCAAACCGATTGAATCGCACCACTCCCGCAAACCAATCCACGGATGCATGCATTTCTGGGTTGGGATGAGTAGCGTTGCAATGCTCAATCCCAGCATTGCAATGCCTCAGGTCCATGAAGAACAACATGCCCAACGCTATCTGGTAGGGTGTGGCAAAAAAAAACCCGAGGGACCCGCCCCGTTCGGTGTGGGGATTCCCGATTTGACCAGGGATGGGGTCAAACTGAGAATTTATCCGGGCGCTCGTCAGCGATGGGACATATCCCCAACCCGACCCCGACCCTGATTAATCCCGATCCCGAATTTATATTATATATATATATAATATATATATATATTATCCCTCCTCAGTCCCCTCCCCGCTCTCTGCAATATGCAACAAAACATCCCTTCGCTCTCGCTCTCGTCCTCGCTCATCACTCCCTTCCATTGAAGTTTGCCATGAATGGGGCCCCGTAGGGACCTCGTTTCCCGATGGGAATCCCCGCCCCTGTCCTCGCCTCAAAATTGGCATTGGGATGAGAGCGGGGATGGGGGACAATTTCCCCTACGGGGCCGGGGATGGGGGACGCCCCGCCCCGGCCTCATTGCCAACCCTACTATCTGGGCAGCATCGCGGCACTGCATAGTATGGCTTCTTTTCCAATTTTTTCAAATGAGCTTGTTTGCTTCAATGTTCAATTACATCCTATTTTCAACTCTATTGACAATAATAAAATTACAAACCCTTAAACACACATTAAGGCCCATCACCAAGAGCCAATTACAAATTTAACAACTGAGACAAAAGAATTCTAATGCCAAATTTGATTTAGAAACCATATCAGTTACCAAACATGCATTGGTGTGTGAATTTTTAGCAATGCATGTTTGGTAACTGATATGGTTTCTAAATCAACATAAATTGAATTCTTAAATCATGCTCTGATACCAATTGATAGAGTAAAGATGCAAAATGCGAAAGCAAATAGAATTATTAGGTACTCTAACTACACTTAATTTGAGTTCAAAAACATACTTGAAACGGTTTTTCAAGTAAAACGGTTTCAAGTATGTATTCCTTTGTAGATTCCTTCTTGATCCTTCCTCTTTACACGAAATTGGATCTCCAAATCCTTAGTAGACCACCAAGGTGAGGTTCTCTACCATTCTTAGCCTTAGATTGAGTGGTGGAAACTCAAATTTTTAAAGAGGTTGAGAGGGTTTGAGAGACTTTGAAAAAAAAAATTGTTTTAAAATCTCAGAAAATTGGATTGCATGGCTTCAAAATTTTGAATAATGAAGTATTTTACAAAATCTAGAATGCAAGCACTCATACATTCAACTAATTGACACCTCATTTAGCACTAAGTGAGTGGGCAAGGTGTCAAAATGTAGAAAATCCACTAAAAAACTCAATGGAGGATTTTTCTACTCAACACAATTTCAATTTTTTAATTTAATTTAAATTTTCCAACTTAATTAAATTAAATTTCCTAAATTGAAATTTATTTAATTTAGATAATTAATTAAACAAATTTAATTAATTAATTACATAATAATTTTATATCAAATATTAAATTAATAAAACACCTAATTTAAACATGAATTCTTATTCATGTAATTGAAAGAACTCTTAAATAAGAGAACCATTAAGCAGAAGCAAGATTGTTCCAAACCATTGTGAAGAAATAAAGCATTTACAAATATACAACAACATTTATGCATCAAGGAGTAAATTACAACATGCTTTCAATTAAAAACAAAAGGGAATCGAGTGACATATCTTTGAAGAACTCTTCTTCAAGTATTCCCTCAATCAACACCAGTTACTCGTCCACGCAAACTCGATCCAATGCACGAACGCAACGAACAACCAGTGAATTCCACGAATTGTCTGATCCATGAACCCAATCGAGTAAGACTTGATCCTTGAACACAAATGCTCGACAGTACCACTCGGTTGCCTTGGTATTCTCAATGTGAGAATTCGAGGTGTGGGGTCTATGTGGATTTGGTAGAGGGAAGAAGGATGTATACGATCGAGTAAGTGGGAGAATGAGAACCTCTATCATATAGAGATACCCGATCGTCTAGCAAACGAGAAGCTATTGTTTAGTAACGAGAAGCTTGGTCGTTTACTCTCTCAAAGTCTATCGTATAGCTTTTTTTTTCACCGCTAAAAGAAATGAAACATTTTCACTTTTATTCATCAGTTATTAAAATTGATAGTAACTTGTCACTCATGAAGTTAAAGGTGAAAATAAAATAACTACCCACAATTATCTAATAATTGTTTTATTTTAAATAAATTTAATAACTAATTTATCATATTATATTTATAACCTATAGTTTTAATATCACATCATATGTAATATTTAAATTGTAGTTCTTTTCTCCTTTATGACATTTAATATAAATCATATTTATATTAATTCCTCCAATTAATATATCTAATACATCAAATCAATTATATCATAGATCGAATCAATTATATCACATATAATTAAAATAATTCAATCATATCATATATAATCAAATTCTCTCTTGTTAATTTGAACACTTCAAACTAACCCAAAAACTTATTCTCAACTTGAATCCACCGAGTTACCAAGAGGACCTTATGGACCTGTAGCTTGAAGCTCCAACGGTACGTGAATAACTGACTAAACACTTTAATGACGATATCCACCATCCGTTAACTGTCGGGCATTCCACTAAAGATCAATAGTTGCACTCTTCACACTATAGATATATTTCTGTGTCCATTGGATATAATCAATCAACAGTACAGTGAACCTTCACAAATCGCTCGTAAGTATAACTGGGCCAATTTACCATTTTGCCCCTGTAGTTACATCTAACTCCTTAAGTACCACTGAATCCTCTAATGAACAATAAATCATAGTTCTACTATGAGTGAACACTTCTCGTGCCATGAGAAAGTGTAGCGCCACATTGTTCAAGCCCCAGAATCAGCCTTTAAGGGAGCAATCTATCTACTTACCCCTACTTAAGGGAAGGAGTGAATTCCGTCTTGTGTAGTTGAGTTCCCAACTCCCCAATCAGACGAATCTCCAAAGTGGTAGGTTTGAGTCGGCGATCTAGGACTCGTACCCATGCAAATCAAAGGACCGCCCTCATAGGTAGGAATTCCCAACTCACTTAGGATTAAAGTCATGTTACCTGTGGTCATCCTAGGGAAATGAAAGTCTCTAACATGAACAGTGTCATATTACAAGACTAGACATTTCCTGGTCCAGTCTTATACAACCTTCTTTGTATAGGATACCCCCGTTCATATGTCTCCACACGAATGATCAGGATAAGATCATTAGTAGCACGTTACAACACTTGTAACATCTACAAAGCGGGTCATATTCATAGTGTCACCAGGATAAGGTTTTCATTCTTTATCCATATATTACAGACCATTTAGATTATCACTTAAGGCATGATCCACTTTTATGTCTCCACATACATGTTTAAGTTACAACGATAATCAGGGATCTTAGTTTATTGGTTTGTGGTTAATGTAACTAAAATATCTCATATTTCAAAACAATAGTGAAGAAAATATCTCATATTATTACATCACAAATGTTTGTTCATACACGTGTTTACAAACTACAGGAATCTACGAGATTTAGGGCATCAACCTCAACAGTAATCAATGTTTAAATCAACATTTAAATATTTGAAAACTCTCCAATTGAGTTTAATTTCAATAAATTTATACGTTAATTATATCGAATATAATTAACCAAACCCTAAAATTAAAATTGAACATTTAAAATTCTAAGCCCTAATTTCAAATTTGAACAATTCATATTCGCTCAATTTTCTAATCAAAGGTTTAATGTTTTACAAGCTAGTAGGGGAACCTTATAGACCTACAGATCATGAGCTCCAACGATTTGAGATTAATCGTTTAAACTCTTTAATCCAAGTCAATCGATATTTGTTAACCACCAAGACATACCACTATAGCTTGATGATTGCACTCTCCTCACTGTAGATATATTTCTGTCCACTTGATTTAACCTTAATCAGTAAGTCGATCCTTCATAGCTCGTTCATATTCACAAATAGATCAAAATTACCATTTACCCTTGTAAATACATCTTGCTCCTTAAGCTCCCATTGATCCTCTATTTAATAATTGGTTTATAGTCTAACTTATAAACCATGTCCCTCTCAAGGGGGCTCGTTTGTTCAAGACAAGGAATCAGTACTTAAGGGAACAACCTATCTGCTAACCCTAAAATGGATAGGAGCGTATTCCATCTTGTAGGATTATGTTCCCAACTATCTATCCAGTCTTATCCCCAAAATGTGAGGTTTGTTGATCAGTGCTGTTGAACTACTCTCACCTATGCAGATTAAAGGATAATTCTGAATAACAAGATTTCATAGTTATCTCAAAATTAAGATCGAGTTACCCTAGGTCATTGAATTGAAATAATCAATTTTAACAGTAAAAGTTGTTATAAAGAAAAAGTGACTATTTCGTAGTCCGGTCTTATCCAAAATTCTATTCTATAAGATGCTTCTACTCCATGTCTCCACATGAACGATTTTGGGATCACATCGTTTGTATCATTATACAAAGTTAACTGCGTCCATAGTGTCCCCAGGACGAGGTACCCAATCTCATCCAGATACTTATAGACCTTTTTGGCTATATACTATAACTTGATCTCTTTTATGTCTCTGCATAAAGTAACGGTATTCAAACTATAGTCATGGATTCGTTTATTGGATTTTTGTTACATAATGAAATCTCAATTACACTTTTATTGAATAAATGCTTCAACAATAATTTTATTGATAAATAGAATATGTTTCCATGATTACGAACTGCGAGTTTTACGACATTCCTAATAATCTCCCACTTGGACTAAAACTTCAGTGGATTACTAATATATACAAATAAATAATGTTGAGAAAAGAGAAAATACAATGATTACTTCTTAACTTCAATTAAATGAGATGTACATTTGAATAAAAATTTTCTTGAATTGAAATAAATAAGATTTCAACATATATATAATTACTTCTTGACTTCAATTAAATGAGACGTAAATTTGATGGAACAAGTGTAAACCATTGGCTTTGTGGATCGTCTTGGCATTGAGAATCATTCGAACACATGCACTTATTAGTCACAATTTGATGGGAATGAGAAGCTCTTTGCAAGCATAAGGCTTGTCCTTGTTTATCCATAGTGGCTAGTTGGAGTTTGGCATTTGAAGCATATTTCCATACACTTTGTTGGCTTGAGCAATCTTGAGAGAGAATTGGAGGGAGCCCATCTCCTACAGCTTTCAAACACAAAATAGATCCTGCCAACCTAATAGGAGCATCATCTTCTTCATGGCTCCAACGGTTAGAGGTCCTACAGCTACTAATTCCTAGTTGATATTTTTTGTTCATTCGCACACATCCACCACTAAGAGGATCGTACATTATGAACGTTGTGAGATTTGAACTTGAATCTATGTTAAGAGCAATCATTTTGATTCTTAAGTTAGTAAGGATAAAAAAAAATAGAATATAGAAAATTGGTAGAAATAAATCTTCTTCTTAAGATATAAATTGAAAATATTTCAGAAAAATAGTAAGTGGAGAAAAGTAACATATAACTTAAGAAGTCGTACCTTGAAGTTTGGTTTGCAAAAGTTGAAATCTCTGAAGAAATAGTTTAGAGTTTTTTGCTCGTGCAAAATTTGAGTCTAAGACACCAAAGGTTTCCTCAGCATTTTTTACACATTTTCTATAAAAGTAGCTACCTTGTAAAGCCCATAAGCCCCAATCAAAATCATTTTCGGTAAGATAGGTAAAAAAGCAACTTAAAAATCGATTTTGTCCCTCATTTATGCTTATTTGGTTGATCCCAAATTCACTCACGAATAGCGGCATTGGGTTTTGTCCTCTGACAAGAAACCCTACTCGGTCTTCAAATTCTTGGTTGACATTAGCACAAAAAGTGTTTAATGGCTTCGACATCCAAAAATCACCCATGTTATTTGTGAAGGAGTACAAGTGAGCCTCAAATACAAGTTTATTGTCCAAGTTGAAGCCCAACGACCTGTTCTTCAAGAAGCTCAGATCGGTGTCGTAGCTTAGTCCAGAAACTACTACTAAAGCATTTGGGTTAATTTGGTGAATAAGCTTAGCTCCTTGGCTCATGTTATTGAAACCACATCTCCAGCGTTTTGGTTTGGTCCGCGCGGTTCGTTTCTCAAGCTCATAGTTACCACCTTTTACATATATATAATCATGCAAATGGTTAGCATATTGAATAAATTCATGATAAACTATAGATGAAATACTATTTAGGCCCTATAATTTAAATACTTGTTCAATTTTAATCCTTATAGTCCAAATTTAGTTATAATGGTACTTTTAATATATCTTAGGATTAGTCACCATTGTTAATTTATGTAACATTTTTAAAAAAGATAAAAAAAAAAAAAAACTAGAAAAAATATCTTCTCTATATAATAAATTTTTAAACATTTCTAGTAGGGAAATTGTTCTTATTTTATAAAATTTGATTAAAAAAAAAAAAAAACCTTCATATTAACATTAATGATAATTTCAAACCTCGTGTAGGAAAAAAAGCAATGTTTTTTTTTTTCTTTTTTTTTTTTTTTGCCTAACTTAATAGTTAAAATGAAGCCATGAAGAAACTAAAAGGAAAATTTTAAAAATGTTGCATTAATCATCCATAAAACTACAGTTATTTAAAATCTTCTTAAAAAGAAAACATACTTGTGATTTGCTTTTTAAGTTTCGTGCTGCCAAACTGATTCCTTGTAGCCATTTTTGAGGATCGAAATACCGATCTCCAAAGAAGTCATTGTCATCATCATTGTTACAACACCATCTTGGCTAACTTATATGATTATCAGAAACTACCATGACTCCATGTGCAGCAAGTGAATCAATCACTGCTCCATACGCCTCAACGACTGTCATGTTCAATATAGAAGAATTGTTTTGAGCTATGCCTGCCATGGCATCCTTCATATTAAAATTCTCGAAGGATTGTTGAACAGTCAAATTAGCATGGCGTGTGAACATATGAATTGAGTATGTCAAACGCACACAATTGAACCGCAACTTTGCTACCAAGGCGGTGATATTATCAAGCGGCTTGAGATGAAGACCCTCTGGCAACATAGCTTGCATGTGTCCTGGCCAATTTATGCACATTAACTTCACACGTTGGCCTATTGTGGCATCAACAATCCATTTTCCATTGGTTGAAAGAGGCCATGGATAAGTCTTCAAAGTTAACAACGCAAAAACACAAACTAAAGAATATTTTTCCACTGTTGTCCTTCCACTTTTGTCTTGCTTCAAAATTGAATACTCTTAAGTTTGGATGATGATGAAAAAGGGTCACTTTTTCAATATTTATATAAGTCATCAAGCTATATTAAAATCAAAATAGCTACCAAGATAAGAACTTGTAATAAGTAAATGATGAAATGGTCTAACTAAAATTTGGTTTAAATTCTAAATTAAGGATGATAGTTTAGCTTAATGCTTAAAGTAGACTATAAGGTAAAGATTAGGATGTAAAGGTAAGTTTACCTGTATTTTTTCTAAGAACGAGTTGTATGTAAGATGTTTTTTTTTCTTTCCTCACAGTGATGTTAATAAATGGATCACATCAAGGGTTTGTTGTCCTTATTCTCTATCTACAGATTCGATAAATGGATTGCCAATGGTTTAATATTTTCCTTTGGTTTTTTCTCTTCTTGGACTTCTTGTCTGAATAATTATCACTTTTAGTTTTTTATTTATGGAAATTAGGTTTTTTTCTCCACAATTTCGATTATGATTATTACCTCACTTGACATGTCTGAATTTTTAGTCAAATTATAAAAATAACAAGTTTCTAAAAACTATTTTTCTTAATTTTCAAAATTTGGTTCCAATTTTTTTATACAATATTTAGAAAGTAGAGACAACAAAAGAAAAAAAAACCACTAGATGAAGTAGAGTGGTTATATGTTTAATTTTCAAAAACAAAAAATCTAAAACCCAAATTTGATATCAAATCGGGGCTTTAGTTTATGCCTTTGGGTTTTTAAGATTGCATTAATTTCCTTATAATTTCTTCCCAGTAGTTTTTATTTTTGCTCATAATACAATTTGAATGCATAGCCGAATTCTAAAAAGTAACATAAATGTCCACTTTGGCTTTATTTGACAGTCAAGAATAAGGTCTGCTGTGATAATAATTTGTTAGGGACAGCGAACCTCCACATATCTTCACAATGGTATTATATTATCCACTTTCGGCATAACCCTCATGACTTCACTATTGGTTTCACCCAAAAAGGTTTTATACTCGTGGACATAGTTGTCCTTTCTTATATACTCATGATCATCTCTTTATTTAACTGATAAAAGACCTTGATCACATACCCAATACTTTTATTATTTTTCTTAATTTTGTTTGGATTTTGGAATTTTTTCTATATATATATATATATATATATAGGATATTTTTAATGCATAGTAGAATAAGAGAAAAAATCTAAAAATATATTACATTTTAAAAATATTTGCAAATATGGATAAGTTGACTAGTCATTCTTTGAATTTTTTTTTAATTTCCAATTTCGCCCTCTCTTGTTTTATTTTGTTGTACAACTTTTTTTTACTCTTTTTATTTTATTTCTCTTCTTTGATTTTTGCTTCTTCCCTCCCTATTTTCATTTTTTTCATTTTATTTTCTTTCTTAGTTTTTGCTTCTTCTCCTTTTTTTTATTCTTTCCTTTATCCAATTTTTACTTCTTTCCTTTATTTTTTATTTTCTTTCATTTCCTTCTTTTTTCCTTTCTTTTTTTTTCATTTTTTTAATTTTCTTTTCTTTCTTCAGTTTTTTATTATTCTTTTTTTTTATTTTCTTTCTTCAGCTCTTACTTATTCCTTTTTTTAATTTTTATTTTCTTCCATTTCTCCGATTTTTTGCTTCTTCTCTTTCTTTTTCTTTTTTTTTTTTTAGTTTTTCTTTCATTTTTCCAGTTTTTGCTTCCTTTTTTCTATTTAATTTTCTTTCTTTTTCTTCAGTTTTTGCTTCTTCTCTTTCTCTTATTTTTAAAATTTTTCTTTCCTTTACTTGAATTTTGTCTTCTTCTCCTTTTTTTTCACAAGAATTATGAGGCTGAGTTCCATACGCATGACTTGAAAATATTCAATTCATAGTTGACTTAACACCAACAAGCCAATCATTAAGTTTGATTATTATAACAAATAATAAATATAAATAGGAAATGAAAGTCTATCAGTGATAGCCAATAATATTTTCTATCATTGGTAGCTTAATCTTTGATTATATTTTTGTAGTTAATAGCCACTTGTAGAAATCTATCATTGATAGCCAGCTTAGTGAATTTAATTAATAAAGTTGAATCTCGAACTAAAATGTAAGTGGAATGCCTAGAAGTTATCACTAATAGAATGTTTATCAGTGATAGAAGCTATCATCGAAAAGAAAAAAGACTTATAAATGTTTGGGAAGGACAAGAAAGGGGCAAAAAGGTGTTCAGTGGTTATGATTGATAGAAGCTACTACTAATAGCATGTTACCAATGATAGGAGCTAATACTAATAGCATGTTATCAATGATCGAAGTTATCTAATAACACGTTATCGGTGATAGAAGCTACCACTGATAGCACGTTATCAGTGATAGAGAACTATCACTGATAGCATGATATCAGTGAGATCGTTGATAGCATCTTATTAGTGATGTTATCAGTGAAAGAAGCTATCACTGATAACCACAATATGAGTGATGTTAGTGATATTGGTGATAAAACTTAAGTGATATCTATATATTGAGTTTCTTTCAAAGGTGATAACCAGTTATAGAAATCTATCATTAATAGCATTAAGTGTTAATATTTCAAGGTTGATTCTAATTGATGAAAGTCTATCAATGATAATGACTGATAGCTGCTATCAGTGATGGCCATGATAAAAGATTATTAGTGATAACTACTATGGTAATCAAAGTTATTGGTCTTCTTTCAAAGTTGATCACTAATTATAAATCTATCATTGATAGCCTTAAGTAGTAATATTTCAACGTTGATTCCAATTGATGAAAGTGAATAAATGATAGCTAATAATAATTGATAGCAAATTAAAAGTTAATATTTCAAGATTGTATTAATTTTTCTAAAATTGAAAGCTATCGCTGATAGCAACTATCATCGATAGCAATTGACATAAGCTATCAACGATAGCAGCTAATAGAACCTATCAGTGGTCATCACTGATAGCTGCTATTAGTGATAGCAGCTGATAGCAACTATCAGTGGTTATCACTGATAGCTGCTATCAATGATAGCTTTTAATTTGAGAAAACCGGGAAGAAGCGAAAAAAATGGTTGCTAGGCATGAGTTTTTTAGTCTTTTACCATTTTTTTATCTATATATGCAATTATTTTATCCTTGTACTACATATTCTATTATTTTGGGCTCAAATTCTATTTATGAAACTAGCCCATATATATATAATATATATATTTATATATATTATATACATAGTTTCGTTGATAGAAATAGTGTTTATAAGTTTTGATTTTTCAAAAACAACAAAAATTAATGGTTAAATGAGACCTTAGGTCTCATTTGATGACCATTTGATTTTTTATATTTTTAGTTTTTTTTAAATTTAAGCTTACAAACACTACTGTATTTTATAAGTTTTATGTTCTGTTATCCATTTTATACTAATGTTTTCAAAAACCAAGTAAGGGTTTAGAAAGAAAAAAAAAAAGTACTTTTCAAAACTTGCTATTTTCGTATTTAGAATTTAACTAGTCTCTCAAATGGTGTGCTGAGAGAAGTTGATATGGATAATCTCTTTGATCTGTGAAAGAAATTGAGACTCTAAGTGTCGTAATCGTTAACTAATAAAATCTACTAGAAATAAAAAGTGGTGTTGGTTATAAAATGGATCCGACAAAAGGTTTGGAAGAAAATATTTATGACTTTAATGAAATTTTTTTAGCAATACAACTACAAGGTAGAATATATAAGAGAGAATAAGACAGTATTCTTCTTAATTAAGTAGCTGAAAATACATAGAAATAAAAGGGCAATTAAATACTATTTGAGATATGTTGTACTAGAAGCACTTCATTCTATATAGAACTCTGAGTTTTTTTTTTTTTTTTTTTTTGTAAAACAGGGAAGAACTAGAAACATTATTTTTTTTAAGAAAAAAAATCTAAAAAGTATCTCTAAAAGTCCAATAAAGAGAAAAATAAAATCCCAAATATTACCTTCAATAAAATGAAAGAAAATATTGTTGGCAATTACTGCAAGAAGAAAGGCAACACTAAGTACGAGTATCTTGTTCTTAGAGGCAAAGACAAATTTGCTTGTTCAAAGGGTTTTGTTTTAGATGAAGCACCCTTATGAAATTTCTTTGGGAAACAACATTTGCTTCCCCTTCTTTTTTTTTTTCATTAAGGATTGGTAACTTTGGAGTTCATTGAGAAGAGTCATCATGTTGTAATCAATCTTGTTCATTACAACATTCGTACAAAAAGTTAGAAAACTCTTCGGAAGAGATTCCATTATCGTACTAACTTGGCTCTTCTCATCTATAGCAGTCCCATTTGCCTCCGCTATATTGAAGTGAATCTTCATGCTAGGACATGTTCTCTAACAGAGGTCTCATCCTTCACATGCAAATTATAAATGTATTTAATAGCATCATGTCATGCTGATGAGGACGGTTGTCCAAACATCCCTTGCAACGACTCCATGATCTCTCTCGCAGTGATCATGGTTTCATGCTTTTTGGTAAGAACATCAGATATGCTTGTCGAAATATAGGGTTTGGCTTTTTCATTAGCCCGGACCCATCTGTCATAGATATCCCAAATATTTTGGGTTGCGTTAAGATTGGGAAGAGGAGGATGTTCCTCCGTTAAAACAAATCTCAAATGATCAACTACTAGTATTGTGTTTATGTTCGACTTCCAATTTTAAAACAATATTCAAGCTGAAACTAAGAAACGCTATTCATTTCTAACGTTTGGATTGTTCCGAATACTATGTTACAACTCTCCGAGGAGAACACCGTAAAAACGACTAGCTAGTGCCGCCTAAAAACGACAGCGAACCCAACATAGGAATCTCATGATTCAAACTAATGGAAGAGACCGTAGGATATGTTGACACATTTCCTATACCCACTTACTATGAACTAGTTCCCCTATTCACCTTGATATTAACCCATGCAAACACTTTCAGAATGGAGTAGTCGCAGTAAAAGCGACAAGAAGTCGAGCATGGATCTCACAGTGTGAACTCTTAGGGATGCAAGAGCTAAAAATAATATATCGTATATATTATTAATCTCTCATTGAAGTGTTCTATTTATTTGGGTATCTCTTGTACTTAGGTATATTTCGGCATAAAAACATCCTAAGTCTATGTAATTTATCCAAGTATAACATTTATATTTAGATTTAACCTACAATGTCTAAGTGATAAAACTATTTTAATACCTCACACCGCTCATGCATGCTCATAAAACTTATTAACAATGCTTAGTACTTCGGCTAAAATCCCCAGGTAGGAGATGTTATATAAACCGTCAACTTAAGTACCTCCAACCTTAGACGGGATTATAGACGGACTGAGTTTGTAACCATGTTTTATAAGATAACGACCTATTTTAACTATTAAAATAAGTTGTTATGAAACCTAAGTAAAACATGATTTCTTATGGTGGGATTTTAAATCTACATAACATATAATATGCACACACATGTTCAAATTAAATATAATAAACATCACATGCATAAAATATTTAAAACTACTGATGTGGACCAACTTTTGCATCCTTAGCAAGTAAAAACTAGTTTATTACAAAATCAATTAAAAAGAAGCTCCAAGTTGCCTCTGGACCGCATGAACAAACCCAAACTGAATCCAAACCACGCGAACCGTCCCTCCAAAGCTCCAAAAGAGGTTGAACCAGTCAAAATTAGGTTGAACCGGACCCCATGCCACTAAACCGATCAAACCGAACCACTCCTGCGAACCAATCCACGGACGCGTGCATTTCTGAGATGGGATGAGTATGGAGCGTTGCAATGCCTCGGGTCCATGAAGAACAACATTGCAACGCTATCTGGGCAGCATCGCAGTGCTGCCTAGCAGTGGCTTCTTCTCCAATTTTTTCAGCTGAGCTTACTTGTGCTGCCTAGCAGTGGCTTCTTCTCCAATTTTTTCAGCTGAGCTTACTTGCTTCAATCTTCAATTACAACTTATTTTCAACTCTATTGACTAATAAAGTTACAAACCCTTAAACACACATTAAGGCTCATCACCAAGAACCAATTACAAATTTAACAACTGAATCAAAGAGAATTATACTGCCAATTTTTATTTAGAAACCATATCAGTTACCAAACATGCATTGGTGTGTGAATTTCTAGCAATGCATGTTTTGTAACTGATATGGTTTCTAAATCAACATTCATTAAATTCTTAAATTGTCACACCCCACCCTGAGCCCGCCTCCTGAGCCTGAGGAAAGGTTTGAGAGACCGTAATACCACCCTTTTGTGATACCTACTGCCCAATTGAACATCTTTACTCCCATAAAACTTGAAGCCAAAGATGTAAAAAACAACTGTTTAATTAAGCTCATTTATTACCAACAGTACAATGTCTGAAGTGTTTGCACCATGTTTTGCAACCACCTACTTCCTATTGCCATTCATCTACTCCCATGCGACACACATACTTGTGTTGTCTTCCTCATGCATAAGACTCTCTTTGCATAAAACTTTATTCGCCCAAGTTCTACTAACTCTAGTCCAACCACCTCTCGGTATAGCCATTTATCCAGATGAGTTCATAAGCCTTACCTAACGTAAGACTCAGCACCACTGATCGTTTAGTCCATCGTTCAGCTTTTGTACTTCATCTCTTAGCTCCATCGTTTAACAAACATCTCGTTGTCGCTTAACATTCAACCTTCTCGCTATCTTTCACTATAATCATCCAGTGCCTGCATCCATCGCATAGCACCAACGCCCCATCATGTAGCTCAATCGTTTAGTAATATCTCGCTCTCAATGATCTCGTGCATAGCCTAGCACATAGCTTCTATGCCTATCGTTTAGCTCCATCGCATAGTGCTGACGCCTTATCATCTAGCGCATCTGCCTATCGTGCAATGCCATCGCTCAGCATCTACATCCATTGCGCAACTCCCATTGTTTAGCATTCTGCCTATCGTGTAGCGTTGATGTTCATCGTATAATCTATCGCTCAGTGCCCACGCATCGTCTAGTGCTCAGCTTATCATCTAGCGCCCACTCAACACTAAACACTGTCGTATAGTGCTATCACTTAGCTCTATCATTTAGCTTTCACGTTTATCGTCTAATGCGTATGTTGATCATATAGTGTTATCTCCTATCATGTAGCTCCATCGTGTAACGTATTTCTTCACATCGTTTAGCACCGCCTACAGCTACACGATCGTCTAGCGCTTCACTCAACGCCCACACATAGCTATACGATCGTCTGTCCAGTGTCTTGCGCTTAAGCTTCTCTCACTCACGCAGCCTCAACACATGAGAAACTATTGGCAACGCCTCTTGCCAACGCTTTGGCAACCTTGCATCCAACTTAACAATGCATGGTTGCCTTTGGCTTTAATGCTTAATTCTTTTTAAGCTTCTACAAATTCAGCCTCATCTCATGCATTAATGTTTCTTAATACTCAATGCATGGTTTCTTTTGACTTCACACTTAGCCAAGTTTCACTAATTAAGGCTAATCTTCAAACTACTCGAGGAAATCTCTTCAACACTTAGAAATTTTTCTTCTCTTAACATAAGATTTAACTTATACTTAGTTATTTCCCTTAATTACCTGCTTAAGTAGGGAAATTGAGATCCGGGTTTCACAATTACTTCTCCCTTAAGAAAATTTCGTCCTCAAAATTTACTCATACTTACTCTAGTTAAAGGTTTCATAACAATCTTTGTTGTAAACTCTTATAACCTTATCTATCACTACGCTTCCACTATGCTACTCTGATATTAAATTCTTAGTTTATCCAACGATACTTCTCCTAGCCACCTCTTAGCTAGTCGTCAAACCAAACTACCAAATAACATTTCAAACTCAAACTCTAAATGAGAATAATTAAATTCATACTTACCTTCCTCGACAGATCTTTAGGTAGCATTGTCAGTTCCAGCTCCGGTTGCCTACTAGGTCCTACCACTTCCGCTATTCCTCTTAGTCTCCGTTTGACTAACTCTTAGGTTTCTATTTAAACCTTTACTCAACCATACTTCCCTCTAGTTTCATGATGCGTTATTTTATTAAGTGGAAATATGGATGATATGCGTTGATGGATTGTGTTATGCACTCAAGTTTCCCCAGCAAAATTCAAGTGTAAATTCCTCTGAGTTTCCTGGTAAGTCCAGGGTTGATCACATGGAATTGTGAAAATAGTTGCGTTGGTAATCTTTATGAAAACTTTGTGGTAACCAAGTAAATAAATAAAGTGTGGGTGTGTTCTTGAGTTGATGAAAAAAAGAAGTAAATAAAGGTGGCGGATTTGAGAAAGATAGTTGCGTTGATAGATGCAATGAGTATGCGATGAACGAGTTGAGAAGATTTTTAGCTAGCGTTACTCGGGAATGCATCAAATTTGCGATCATGTTACAACCATGCACGGAAAGTCATTTCCCAATGTAAATGCGATGCTCCTAAGTCTAGGATGCATGTGTTGAATGCAAAATGTCCATAAAGCTTATCCCTAAATCTCTACTCTTGTCCTATGCGTTGATGCAAATGCATGAAAGCAAGGTGACTGCATACAATCATATCTTATTGCTAAGATGCATGTGATACGTTAATAAAAAATAATGCTCATTCCTAACAACCTATCTCCCGTTTATGCGTTCTAATCCGGTTCTTCCAAACCTAGATTCTGACATGACCTTCCCAAGTCTAGATCCTGTCTTTAGACTACCCTCTCAAGTATCTCTAATAGACGAATGAAGCATACATAAACAAGATAATCATAAAGATGAAGATTCCCTCATTATGGTAGCTAACTACTTCTCAACCCATTCAACTAATTTAGCTACTCATGCATAAATAACAGAGAGTGAACAGATATAGAGAAAGACATCCATTCTTATAACTGAGTTGAGTAAAAAATGACAATGGAAAGTAAAGGTAGAAAGTCTAATAGCAATTCCTTGCTGACCAAGGCTTTTTACACTGAATCTCTATTCTGATCTACAAATGTTCCGCTTCCGTAAGCGTCGGCCCTCTCTCTGTCTTGGAGCTTCCGGTGCTTTCCCAAGCTTACCGGAACGATCTACCGGTACACTTCTTCCTCGCGTCCGCCTTAAAATGAAAGAAAACTATGGACAGAGGCGTGAACTCATAAAATGATGAAGTAATCGACTGCTTAACCCCTTCTCTGAAGAATGCACTTGGTATTTATAGAGTCTCCATGGTGAAAGGCGGCTTCTCTCTCCCGGTTGTACAGATGGGATAGCTTTAATTCCTGACTGATGCGCTAGATAATTGTCACCAATAAAGCTGAATGTATTTCGTGACCGTTATCGACTGTCAACTTAATTTGGATCCGACTGCCATCAGCTTCTGTCCAATCGCTCTTAATTGTCCTTTCACCCGAATGCGTCCACCATGTTGCACTGACCAAGTTGTGATGATTCTTCTTGGGCAAATGTTTGCAAGGACGATCAACGCAAAGTCTTGCGGTGAAGTTACGCTCGACCAATGTATTCCTATGATCGCAATCTCTGCATTTCGTTAATGCATATTCTGCACAAAAATGTAAAGATCAACTGCTCTAATGAGTTAGACGGATGCAACTGCAATATTATAGAATTTATGCTTAATGGACGCAATTTAACATATTTCATCAACGCAATCCAACATTGTTTAAGAACTTAGTACTATGATAACGTGCATTTCTGCCTGCTATCACACTCTCAAATTTAAACAATGCTTGTCCTCAAGCATAAGCTAAAGATTCCTTTAGCAAGTTAACCGCAAAGTTGTCTTTCCTAGATTTCTCAAGGATACTTCGTTCAAATCCTATATGCCAGAATTTCCTTAAGTCTTATTCAAGTCTCTTCCTAAAATATTTCTAAGACTTAGGAATTGCAAGCTTAACTTTCAAATGGACTTTACTAAATTTTGGAACATCGCATGACTTATTTTAAAAAGAAAATTTTCCTCAAGAGGTGTCAAATGATTTATCCTTGCACAAAAAAAATTTCTTTATTGCTATTTTTTTCCTAACCTTACGCTGATCCCAGTGCCTTGTCTTCGTTTTGACTTGCCCCCACGTGTCTCATGCGGACATCCAACTACAAGCAATGCACTCTTTCTCAGACTAAACTCATACCGATTTGGCAATGGAGTTGCGGTCATTGGTTTATGCATTGATCCTGGTGACTTACTTTCGTTTTGGCTTGCCCTCACATGTGTCATGCGAACATCCAACTACGGGTAAGTACCTTTCACAACTTAACTCTTATCAACATGGGTTTTCCATTGCGTTGATAGTGGAGTTGGTATTCTCAAAAAAAATATTTTTTTATTTTTTTTTTTTTTTATAGCAAGGTCGAAAATAAATATCTCACCCCCAAATTTAAAATGCGGCAATGTCCTTGTTGCCAAAAGAAAGTAAAATAGGTCATGCGATGGTCATAGAATGCTTGTAAAGAGAGTTTGAAAGAAAGCTAGCAAATCCCTAACTTCTAGAAATGTTTCATGAGGTGACTATTTTAAGACTAAGTTGACTCTAGTGTATACGAAAGAAATAGAAGCATATTTTTCATCATTAAAATCATACATGGCAAAGAAACAACATGTGGTGAACTACTAAATTTATCTACTTGGCAAATGATTGTGGTAATTAAGGAGGATGCAGTGATAAAACTTAAAATGCAATGTGATAGCACAAAATTTGAAATAAAGATAAGGAAGAGTACACCCCAAAATTTTGCATTGTCACCCGCATTGTGTATTGATGCATCCATCCTTGCGGCGATCTTTGCTCCTGTGGATTGAGGTGATGGAATGAGATCATTTGCTTCTTCGAAATCCTGTGCCTTAATCCTTGTAAATAGACAAAGAGATGGTCAAATGATTTTAAAACAAAACAACAAGTTTTTTTTTAATAGAAACATAAGTGAAATACTGATAATAGTAAAATGAAAAAGAGTTTCTAGCTGGAAATCTCCTCCACAATATACCTTTATCCGTTGTCCATTAACTTTAAATGTTTGACTGCCATCCTTGGTGATCAGTTCCACCGCACAATGTGGAAATATTGCCTTGATGATGAAGGGACCGGACAAGCGCGATTTTAATCTTCCCAGGAACAGCCGCAATCTCAAATTGAAGAGTAAGACCTTTTGCCCGACTTGGAGGTTTCTAGCGCATATGTGTTTATCATGCCAGTGCTTGGTGCACTCTTTATAAATCTTTGCATTCTCATATGCGTTGACCTCCATTCTTCTAGCTCGACCAGCTGCAGCTTTCGTGCTTCCCCTGCTTTCTTCAAATTAAAATTCAGTTTCTTGACCACCCACAATGCTTTATACTCCAGCTTCAAAGGCAAATGACACGCCTTGCCGAATACCAACGCATAGGGGGACATACCTAGGTGTTTTAAATACAGTCTAGTATGCCCACAATGCATCATCAAGCTTCATTGCCCAATCTTTCTACGAAGGTTTTACCACCTTCTCAAATATCAATTTAATTTCACGATTGGACACTTCAACCTGGCCATTTGTTTGCGGATGGTATGTGGTGGCCACTTTGTGAAGGATATTTTACTTACGCAGCAGCTCCTTTATATTGTGGTTGACAAAGTATGATCCTTCATCACTTATGATGGCACAAGGACTACCAAAACGAGTGAAAATATTTTTCTTGAGGAACTGGAAGACTACCGTCACATCACTTGTGGCGCATGCAATTGCCTCTACCCACTTGGAAACGTAATCGACGGCCAATAAGATATAATGCTTGCCATGCGAAGGAGGGAATGGTCCCATGAAATCAATCCCCCATACGTCAAATAGTTCCAGCTCCAAGATAGTGTTCATTGGCATTGCGTTCTTCCATGAATTGTTGCCTATGCGTTGACACCAATCATATTTCATTGTATAGTTGGCAGCATCCTTAAACAATGAAGGCCAAAAGAATCCACTTTGCAAAACTTAAGCTGCAATGCTTTGCCCTCCAAAATGGCCTCCATATGGCGAATCGTGGCACTGTGACAATATGCATTGTTAAGCAGCATTTGGTACGCATAATCGAATGATTTGGTCTGCACCTCTTCTATAAAGATTCGGCTCATCCCAATAATAGTGTTTGCATTCATGCTTGAGCTTCTTCTGTTGATGGTAGGTGAAATATTCAGGGAATTGTTCACAAACCAAAGAATTAACGATGTCCGCATACCAGGGCAATTCTTCTATGTGGAATAGTTGCTCGTCTGGGAACACGACATTCACCTCGGATTCATTACGGTCAACCTCAGGATTTTCCAATCTGGACAAATGATCCGCAACTTGATTCTTTGTCCCCTTCTGATCAATTATTTCAATATCGAATTCTTGAAGGAGGATAACCCATCTGATCAACCTCGATTTTGCATCCTTCTTTGTCATTAAATATTTAATTGTCAAGTGATCCATGTGAATGAGTACCTTTGTTCCCAACAGATATGCTCTGAATTTCTCCAACGTAAAAATCACAGCCAGGAGTTTTTTTTTTCAGTAGTGGTTTAATTTATTTGAGCAGGGTTTAGAGTTTTACTCACATATGTGATGGGGTACAAAATAGTTTTCTTCTTTTGTGCTAATGTAGCCCCCATCGCATACCTGCTTGCGTCACACATAATTTCAAATGGCATTGTCCAATCCGGTGCAGTTAGTACGGGCGTGATAATCAGTACATCTTTTAATACTCTGAATGCGTTGAGGCAATTATCGTCAAACTCAAATTTTCTATCCGCCTCTAATAACGCATTCAGTGGTCGGGCTATTTTAGAAAAGTCTTTGACCAATCGTCTGTAAAATCCATCGTGCCCCAAGAAGCTTCGCACAGCCTTCACGCTGGTTGGAGGTGGGAGTCCTTCAATTGCTTCAATCTTTGCTTTGTCCACCTCCAACCCTTCTCGGGAGACTTTGTGTCCCAACACTATACCCTCTTTCACCATGAAGTGACATTTTTCCCAGTTGAGCACCAAGTTCGTCTCTTCACATCTTTTTAGAATTTTCTCCAAATTGGCCAGGTAGACTTCATAAGTGTTCCCATAAACAGAGAAGTCATCCATAAATATTTCCACTGAGTCCTCGAGAAAATCTGAAAAAGATCGCCATCATGCACCTCTGGAACGTGCTCGGTCCATTGCAGAGGCCAAACGGCATGCGGCGAAAAGCGAATGTCCCATATGGGCAAGTGAATGTGGTCTTATCTTGGTCTTCAGAAGCTATCGTGATTTGATTATAGTCGGCATATCCATCCAAGAAGCAATAAAAATTGTTCCCTACTAATCTGTCCAGCAGTTGATTGCAGAGGCCAAACGACATGCGGCGAAAAGCAAATGTCCCATATGGGCAAGTGAATGTGGTCTTATCTTGGTCTTCAGAAGCTATCGTGATTTGATTGTACCCGGTATATCCATCCAAGAAGCAGTAAAACTCATTCTCTACTGATTTGTCTAGCATTTAATCAATGAATGGCAAAGGGAAGTGATCTTTCTTTGTGGCTGCATTCAATTTGCGGTAGTCCATACATATGTGTCATCTAGTGATGGTTCTTTGCGGTATTAATTCATTGTTCTCATTTGGGACTACTGTTATTCTGCCCTTCTTCGACACACATTGCACGGGGCTGACCCACATGCTATTTGCAATGGGATAGATAATGCCCGCATCCAACCATTTGATAATCTCCTTATTGACGACCTCTTTCATCGCAGGGTTAAGTCTGCATTGATTTTCGATAGTTGCTTTGTGGTCGTCCTCAAGACGAATGTGGTGCATGCAGTACGCGGGGCTAATTCCTCTGATGTCAGCGAGCGTCCAGCCAATTGCTCGCACATGTTTCTTGAGAATGCTCATCAATGCATTCTCTTGATCTTCGTTGAGCGCAGAGGAAATTATCACTGGCAGTTTCTCATTCTGCCCCAGAAATACGTACTTCAAATGTGTTGGTAGGGTCTTCAGTTCAAGTGTTGGTGGTTCCACAGGGGAAGGTTGCGTTGTTTTTCTTTCTTCTTTTGGCTCTTCTTCTTGTGTTGTGATCACTCCTTCTTCTTTTTTTTTCTTTTTTTTTCTGCTACGATCGCATTTAGGCAGCTACGGATGCATTGGCATCCTCTTCTTCACACTCTTCATCAAACTTTTCTTCTTTAATCAAATTCAGTTATCGTCAGAATCTTATAGGTCTTCCTCATCCAGGAATTTCATAGCACAAATTATATTAAATTTGAGCTTTTGTTCATTTATGCTCAAAATGATTTCTCCCTTGTGCACATTAATTTGAGCACGACCCGTTGATATGAAAGGTCACCCCAAAATGATGGGCACATCTTTGTCAGCCTCATAGTCTAGGATGATGAAGTCAGCTGGAAAAATAAATTTATCAATAGTGATCAGCACATCCTTCACCTTACCTTCTAGATGAACCAGAAACCTGTCAGCCAATTGGAGAGTCACTGATGTGGGCACGAGTTGCCCCACATTTAATTGTCTAAAAATTGACAGCGGCATCAAATTTATGCTAGCCCTCAAGTCACACAGGGCTTGCCCAATATAGAGTCCTCCTATAGAGCAAGGAATAGTGAAGCTCCCAGGATCGTTCATCTTCGGTGGAATAATAGATCTGAAACTTTGTGTTAATGCCACCGTGGCAAATTTCCCAATGCCTCTTTTCTTAGTTACCATGTCCTTCAGAAACTTGGCATAGGCAGGCATTTCCTCAATCGTTTCACTGAAAGGAATGTTAACATGTAATTTATTTAACATAGATAAGAAGCGTTGGTACTGTACCTCTTCGTTTTTCTTCTTTCTTAGCCTCTGAAGGAAAGGTGGTAACTGGACTTTCACGGTTCCCGTTTCATTTGACTTTCAGGTCGATGTAACCTCAGGTTCCACTGCTTCATTTTCTCTTTCTTCTTCTTGCGTTACTGCAATCTCAGGTTCAGCTGCGATGGAGGTTGATCTGTTCTGCTCCTTCTTTTCTCCCTCCACAGTCTTTCCACTGCGCAATGTCTGTCTCTTATACACATCTAGATGTGTATAAGAGACAGGTACCGCAATCTCAGGCTCAGTTGCGATGGAAGTTGTTCTACTCTGATCCTTCTTTTCTCCTTCCACAATCTTTCCATTGCGCAATGTCACAACCTGACATTACTCCTTACCTAATCCCCCTGGGTTGCGTGGAATCTCGGTTGAACTTGGCAACGCCCCTTGCGGTCGACTCTTCAACTCATTTGCAATCTAGCCCATTTACAATTCGAGGTTGCGGATGGACATAGCCTGACTTTGAAGCACTGTCTCGTTTTTCTCTATATATTGCTTCAATAGGCTCTCTAGAGAAGAAGATTGTGTTGGTTGTTGTGAGATACTTGCTTGGTTGCTCTACTGACCGTTGTTGCATTGGAAGAATCTTGGTGGCCCTTCTTTTTGCACCACAGATTGAAAATTTTGTTGTTGATTCTTCCAAGCAAAATTGGCATGGTTTCTCCACTCAGGGTTGTAAGCGTTTGAAAAGAGGTTATTCTTTACAAAATATAAAGACTGTGGATTTTGCGGGCAATCTTCGAACGCATGCCCATCACCGCAAGTCGCACACCTTGCGGTGTTTTGATTTATTGCGTTAACTTGCCCACCTTGCGGTGTTGGGCTGCTAATCGCCATTCCTTGAATCAAGTTTATCATTGAGGTCATTTGGTTTTGTAATGAAACTATGGCACTGTTATTTGCATCAAAATCTTTGAGTCTTAATCTCTGGTCACTCTCCCTCTAGTCTTCATGGTTCTTGGAGATGTGGTCCAGAATATTCTTCGCCTCCTCATAAGTTTTGTCAAGCAGACCACTAGCGGTTGTCGCATTGTCAGCGGTCTGCGAAGCAGGATTCAAACCGTGATAGAAAATTTCCATTTGAAAGCAGTCTGGTAGCCCATTATGTGGACAATCTCGAACCAACCTTTTAAACCTCGCCCAAGCATCGTTGATCGATTCGCCTATATCTTGTTCAAAATTAGTAATAATCTTTCTTCGTCTTGCGTTCTCGGTAGGCAAAAAATACTTTTTCATGAATTTTTCCACTACCTGCTCCTAAGAAGTAATCTCTCCTGGTTCAAGCGAATAAGCCTATTTCCTAGCCTGATCACAGAGAGAAAATGGGAACAACGTTAGTCAAACTTCTTCAGCAAAGATGTTCGAGAACACAAAAGTATTGCAGATTTCAATAAAAATTCGAAGGTGGGCGTGTGGATCCTCGCCACGCCTTCCTCCGAATTGACCTGCAGTCTGGATCATTTGCAGCATCACCAGTTTCATCTCGAATATACTTCCGTTGAGGGCAGGCCTCATGATTCCCGGAGAAAAATTATAGAGGTTTGGCGATGCATAATCCCTAATGGGCCTATTGCGATCATTTGCCAACAGAATCGGATTCGCCATGACCTTATTATCATTTGGTGCTCCACCCCCAGGCTACTCTGCCATCTCTTCTTTATCGGATTGTGGTTGCTAATAGCGGTCTCATAGTCTCCTGTCTCTTATACACATCTAGATGTGTATAAGAGACAGGACCTCATGATTCCCGGAGAAAAATTATAGAGGTTTGGCGATGCATAATCCCTAATGGGCCTATTGCGATCATTTGCCAACAGAATCGGATTCGCCATGACCTTATTATCATTTGGTGCTCCACCCCCAGGCTACTCTGCCATCTCTTCTTTATCGGATTGTGGTTGCTAATAGCGGTCTCATAGTCTCCTTTGAAATTTTCTTTCAATCTCCGGGTTGTAGTTCGCTAGAGATTGAGAGTTCTGCAAAGAAATCACAAAAATTACCGTTAACAACTATTTTGCCGAAGTCCCCGACAATGGCGTCAAAATCTTGATGCGTTATTTTATTAAGTGGAAATATGGATTATATGCATTGATGGATTGCGTTGTGCACTCAACTTTCCCTAGCGAAATTCAAGTGTAAATTCCTCTGAGTTTCCTGATAAGTCCAGGGTCGATCACAGGGACTTGTGAAAATAGTTGCGTTGGTAATGTTTATGAAAACTTTGTGGTAACCAAGTAAATAAATAAAGTGTGGGTGTGTTCTTGCATTGATGAAAAAAAATAAGTAAATAAAGGCGGCGAATTTGAGAAAGATAGCTACGTTGATAGATACAATGAGTATGCGATGAACGGGTTGAGAAGATCTTTAGCTAGCGTTACTCAAGAATGCGTCAAACTTTGCGATCATGTTACAACCATGCACAGCAAGTCATTTCCCAATGTAAATGCGATGACGCATATGTTGAATGCAAAATATCCATAGAGCTTATCTCTAAGTCTCTACTCTTGTCCTATGCGTTGATGCAAATGCATGAAAGCAAGGTGACCGCATACAATCATATCTTATTGCTAAGATGCTTGCGATGTGTTAATAACAAATAGTGCTCATTCCTAAGCGTTTATCTCCCGTTTATGCATTCTAATCCGGTTCTTCCAAACCTAGATTCTGACATGACCTTCCCAAGTCTAGATCCTGTCTTTAGACTACCCTCCCGAGTATATCTAATAGACGAATGAAGCATACATAAACAAGATAATCGCAAAGATGAAGATTCCCTCGTTATGCTCGCTAACTACTTCTCAACCCATTCAACTAATTTAGCTACTCATGCATAAATAACAGAGAGTGAACAGATATAGAGAAAGACATTCTATTCTTATAACTGAGTTGAGTACAAAATGACAATGGAAAGTAAAGGTAGAGAGTCTGGTAGCAATTCCTTGTTGACCGAGGCTTTTTACACTGAATCTCTATTTTGATCTACAAATGTTCCCGCTTCCGCAAGCGTCGGCCCTCTCTCTTTCTTGGAGCTTCTGGTGCTTTCCCAAGCTTACCAAAATGATCTACTGGCACACTTTTTTCCTCGCATCTGCCTTAAAATGAAAGAAAACTATGGACAGAGGCGTGAACTCGTAAAGTGATGAAGTAATTGAATGCTTAACCCTTTCTCTAAAGAATGCACTTGGTATTTATAGAGTTTCCATGGTGAAAGGCGGCCTCTCTCTCCCGGCTGTACAGATGGGACAGCTTTAATTCCTGACTGATGCATCGGATAATTGTCACCGATAAAGCTGAATGTACTTCGTGCCGTTATCGGCTGTCAACTTAATTTGGACCCAACTGCCATCAGCTTTCTGTCCCATCGCTCTTAATTGTCCTTTCACCCGGATGCACCCACCATGTTGCGCTGACCAAGTTGCGGTGATTCTTCTTGGGTGAATGTTTGCGAGCACGATCAACGCAAAGCCTTCCGATGAAGTTGCACGCGACCAAAATATTCCAATGATCGCAATGTCTGCATTGGGTTAACGCATATTCTGCATAAAAATGTAAAGATCAACTGCTCTAATGTGTTAGACGCATGCGACCACAATATTATAGAATTTATGCTTAATGGACGCAATTTAACGTATTTCATCAACGCAATCCAACATTGTTTAAGAACTTAGTACTATGATAACGTGCATTTCTACCCGTTATCATTTTACTAAACTCAAACCTCAGGTTTTCTAAACTCAACCCTTCGGTTTTCAAGAAACTCATGCTTTGATACCAAATGGGTATCGATTCAAACTTTATACTCACCCTTCTCCCAGATTTTACGTAAACCTTTGCTCTGATACTAGGTTAACTCTTCAACATTCCCAGAAACTTATGCTCTGATACCAAGTTATCACACCCCGCCCTGAGCCCGCCTCCTGAGCCCGAGGAGAGGCATGAGGGACCACAGATACCACCCTTCTGTGATACCTACTGCCCAAATGAACCTCTTTACTCTCATAAAACTTGAAGCCAAAGATGTAAAAACAATTGTTTATTTAAGCTCATTTATTACCAACAGTACAACGTCTATACAACTCTCAGGCTTAACTACAAAGTTTACATCAACAACTCTAAAACCCCGGAAGTGTGACTGTGGCTTGTGGCAGACATTGACCTTAGCAGCATCCTGGAACTCCTCACCTTTGCTATCTGGGAAGAAAAAACATGGAAGAAAATAATGAGCTTCACAAAGCTCAGTGAGTGGTATGAAACTTCTAGAGTCTATTTTAACTCATAATAAAAAGAATATCATATATACAAGGTTGATACTCAAACTTCAGCTTTTGAATGAGTCTTATCTCAAACTCTACCTATGCACACGGTAGATAGTTAATCGATATTAATCATAAATGCTTACTTTGATGCATTCCTTTTGTCCTCTATGTTTCCTATGTCCTCTATGTGCACATAGCTCCCCGCTTATGGACTCGGAAACTAGGCCTATCGGTCCTCTAACCATCCCACACGAGGTTCCTCCCACAGGCTTAGGAACTAGACCTCTCGGTCCCCTGACCATCCCATGAGGTTCCATTTAGGGCTCAGGAAATAGGTCTATTGACCTCATGACCATCCCGATCATATAATCTCATTCTCATGCTAAAAACTCATTCACAACATAAGCAATACAATTTACTCTAAAGATAAAGACTTTAAGGAAAGTTACCACTCACCTTGGTAAGGTAGGAATCTTCCTTTCTAGAAGTTCCTTCGTCTTCTCAGGCTCCCTTTTGGACCCTAGAATCCAAATTCAACTTCAAGCTTAGATTACTCATAGTTATAAGCATTATTTCGAGATATTTCCTTCTACAAATATACTCTACAATGTCTCAGGAAGCTTACCTTAAACCCTTAGCTCAGAATTCTTCGTGGTTTGGCTGGAATCCTCAAAATATCAAGACTTGCTCAAGCTTACCCGATAGCTCGACCCTTTTGTCTTTTCCTCACTCTCCAGCCCGATTCCTTGGAGCTTCTTCTCCGACAGCCCTACCTTGAAAACTAGACTCTCTTAGCTTTCAGGTGGCTTTGAAATCACTCAAAACACATGACTATTTTGGAGGAACTTCTCATCCCAAATTGATGTTACTTCTAGACTTCACTGTTCGATAGCATCTCCTCCTCTTGGAACTTCATGATCGACGCATGGTCTTGCTACCAACGCATGTCCTTCATGATCAATGCATAGTTTCCTCCAAATATACCTTCTAACACTCTTCCTTACATTCTTTGAAGAGGATTTGGCTTATGAATAGAAGAATACCTTGTGGTGGTATTTATAGGCCTAAGGAAGTGATCCTTCTCATCTTTACTAAGCCTCTAACACATGACACCTCCTACTCTTAAAGTGTTTGCACCATGTTTTTCCACCACCTACTTCCTTTACCATTCACCTACTCCCATGCGATACACATACTTGTGTTGTCTTCCTCCTGCATAACACTCTCTTTACATAAAACTTTATTCGTCCGGCTTCTACTAACTCTAGTCAAACCACCTCCCGCTATAGCCATTTATCTGGATGAGCTCATCAGCCTTGCGTAACGCAAGCCTCAGCACCACTCTATCGTTTAGTCCATCGTGCAGCTTTTGCACTTCATCATTTAGCTCCATCGTTTACCAAACATCTCGTTGTCGCTTAACATTCAGCCTTCTCGCTGTCTCTCACTGTAATCATCTAGTGTCTGCATCCATCACATAGCACCAACGCCCCATCATGTAGGTCAATCGTTTATTAATATCTCACTCTCAACAATCTCGCTCTCAACGATCTCACGCATAGCTGCTGCGCCTATCGTTTAGCTCCATTGTGTAGTGCTGACGCCTTATCGTCTAACGCATCTGCCTATCTTGCAACGCCATCACCCAGCGTCTGCGTCCATCGCGCAACGCCGATCATTTAGCATTCTTCCTATCGTATGGTGCTGACGCTCGACGTGTAGCGCCATCGTGTAGTCTATCGCTTGGTGCCCGCACATCGTCTAGCGCTCAGCTTATCATCCAGCGCCCTTTCAACACTTAACGTTATCGTATAGTGCTATCACTTAGCGCTATCGTTTAGCTTTCACGCTTATCGTCTAACGCATATGCTAATTGTATAGTGCCATCTCCTATCGTGTAGCTCTATCATGTAATGCATCTCTTCACATTGTTTAGCGCCGTCTACAGCTACACAATCATATAGTGCTTCACTCAACGCCCGCATATAGCTATACGATCGTCTATCCAGCGTCTTGCGCTCAAGCTTTTCTCGCCCACGTAGCCTCAACGCATGAGTAATTCTTGGCAATGCCTCTTTTCAATGCTTCGGCCAACATGCGTCCAACCTCACAACGCATGATTGCCTTTGGCTTCAATACTTAATCCCTTTTAAGCTTCAACAAATTCAGCCTCATCTCATGCATTAATGTTTCCTAACACCCAACGCATGGTTTCTTTTGATTTCACACTTAGCCAAATTTCACTAATTAAGGCTTATCTCCAAACTACTCAAGGAAATCTCTTCAACACTTAGAAATTTTCCTTCTCTTAACATAAGATTTAACTTATACTTAGTTATTTCCCTTAATTACCTGCTTAAGTAGGGAAATTGAGATCCGAGTTTCACATAAATCATGCTCTGATACCAATTGATAGAATAAAGATGCAAAATACGAAAGCAAACATAATCATTAAGTACACTAACTACACTTAATTTCAGTTTAACAGCATGCTTAAAACAGTTTTTAAAGTAAAAAGGTTTCAAGTATGTATACCTTTGTAGATTCCTTCTTGATCTTGGCTCTCTATACGAAATTGGATTTCCAAATCCTTAGTAGACCACCAAGGTGAGGTTCTTTACTATTCTTAGTCTTGGATTGAGTGGTGGAAACTCAAATTTTTATAGAGGTCGAGAGGGTTTGAAAGACTTTGAAAAAAATTGCTTTAAAATCTCAGAAAATTGGAATGCATGGCTTCAAAATTTTGAATAATAAAGTATTTTACAAGTTCTAGAATGCAAGCACTTATACATTCAGCTAGTTGACACCTCATTTAGCACTAAGTGAGTGAGCAAGGTGTCAAAATGTGGAAAAATCCACTAAAAACTCAATGTAGGATTTTTTCCACTCAACAGAATTTCAATTTTTTTTTAACTTAATTCAATTTTTCCAACTTCATTAAATTAAATTTCTTAAATTGAAATTGATTTAATTTAAATAATTAATTAAACAAATTAATTAATTAACTAAATAATAATTTAATATCAAATTTTAAATTAATAAAACATCTAATTTAAACATGAATCCCTATTCATGTAATCAATGTTTAAAATAAAATTTAAATATTTAAAAACTCTCCAATTGAGTTTAATTTCGATAAATTTATACATACATTATATCAAATATAATTAACCAAACCAAAAATTAAAATTGAACATTTCAAATTCTAAGCCGTAATTTCGAACTTGAACCCTTCATATTTGTTCAATTTTCTAATCCAAGGTTTAATGTTTTACGAGCTAGTAGAGGGACATTATGGACCTACAGATCATGAGCTCCAACGATTTGCGACTAATCGTTTAAACTCTTTAATCCAAGTCAATCAATATTTGTTAACCACCGAGACATACCACTATAGCTCGATGGTTGTACTATCCTCACTATAGATATATTTCTGTCCACTTGATTTAACCAATACTCCACAGGTCGTTCATTTTTACGATTAGGTCAAAATTACTATTTTACCCTTGTAAACACATCTTGTTCCTTAAGCTTCTACTGATCCTCTATTGAATAATTGGTTTATAGTCTAACTTATAAACAATGTCCCTCTCGACCATGAGAGGGTGGGACTCCTTTGTTCAAGACAAGGAATCAGTACTTAAGGGAACAACCTAACTGCTAACCCTAAAACGGGTAGGAGCGTATTCCATCTTGCAGGATTATGTTCCCAGCTATCTATCCGGTCTTGCCCCTGTAGTTACATCTAACTACTTAAGTACCACTGAATTCTCTAATGAACAATATATTATAGTCCTACTATGAGTGAACACTTCTCAGGCCATGAGGATGGTGTGGCGCCACATTCTTCAAGCCCCGAAATCCGCTCTTAATGGAGCAATCTATCTACTTACCCCTGCTTCCGAGAAGAAGTGAATTCCGTCTTGTGTAGCTGAGTTCCTAGATCCTCAATCAAACGAATTCCCAAAGTGGTAGGTTTGAGCTAGCGATCTGGCCACCGCACCCATTCAAATCAAAGACCACCCTTATAGGCAGGAGTTCCCAACTCACTTAGGATTAAGTCATGTTGCCTGTGGTCATCCTAGTGAAATGAAAGTCTCTGTCATGAACAGCGTTATATAACAGGACTAAACATTTCCTGGTCCGGTCTTATATAAACTTCTTTGTATAGGATACCCCCGTTCACTTATCTCCACAATGAATAATCAGGATCAGACCATTTATAGCACTTGACAACACTTGTAATATCTACAAAGCGGTTCGTATCCGTAGTGTCACCAGAATAGGTTTCATCCTTTATCCATATACTACAAACCATTTAGGTTATCACTTAAGGCATGATTCACTTGTATGTCTCCACATACATGCTTAAGTTACAATGATAACCAGGGATCTTAGTTTATTGGTTTGTGGTTAATGTAACTAAAATATCTCATATTTCATAGACAATAGTGAATAAAATATCTCATATTATTACATCAAAAATGTTTGTTCATACACATGTTTTACAAACTATAGGAACCTATGAGATTTTGGCATCAACCGGAAGATAATCAATGTTTAAATCAAAATTTAAATATTTAAAAACTCTCAAATATGAGTATTAAAATTTCAATAACTTTATACGCTAATTATATCGAATATAATTAACGAAACCCTAAAATTAAAATTGAACATTTAAAATTCTAAGCCCTAATTTCGAATTTGAACACTTCATATTCGCTCAATTTTCTAATCCAAGGTTTAATGTTTTACAAGCTAGTAGAGGGAACATATGGACCTAGCTCCAACGATTTGAGATTAATCGTTTAAACTCTTTAATCCAATTCAACCAATATTTGTTAACCACCGAGACTGTAGCACCCTAAATTTTGTTCTTAAATGTAATTTCAATATTTTCTAGTAATTACCATTCTTTGATTACAAATTAGACATTATGAAGAATTCAAACACACGCATCCAAGAAGTATCTAATTGTCTTCTGACATGTTTGGCCGTTGTATTGAAAACAATGTATAAAAAAAAGTGTCCTTCAACCATAAATTAGCACATCCTTTAGAATTTGAAATTATTTGATTCCATTTGAAATCATCAGTCTCTACTTTAGTATAATACAAAAGTGGTTGTAGTTGCTCTTTACACCATTTAATTTTTAAGATTTTGAATTTAATAAACCATCTATTCATTACAACATTAGCACACATTTGAAGTTTTTTAGAGTTCAAGTTTTTAAGTTCTCTATAAATATCAATTTCATACAAATTTTATAAGTTGTATGAGTTATCTAATTTGATTATTGTAATATTTTTTTGAAGTTCCAAGATTAGCTTATTATAAGTATGGATAAATCATGGATGACGAATAGTAGATTATCTAAAGAGTTTGAGTTGGGTGTGGAAAACTTCATCAAATTTGGATTTTCCAATACAAATAATACTACTATACGTTGTCCTTGTTTGAAATGTGGAAATTGTCAAAGACATAATAGAAATGATATTAGAGATCATTTATATTTTAATGGGATTGATGAAAGTTATGAGATTTGGTTTTGGCATGGTGAGAAACTTCCTAGTTCATCCTTGCATGGAAAATCCTCTGAGTGTAGGTATGAAGAGAATGATGTTAGAAATATAAAAGAAATGGTTGAAATTGCACATGAGCAATATTCAAAAGATCCTAATGAATTCGAAAAGTTGCTTAATGATGCTGAGAAGCATTGTATGAAGGATGCAAAAAGTTCACCAAGTTGTGTACATTAGTGAAGTTGTATAACTTAAAAGTTAGACATGGATGGAGTGACATTAGTTTCTCAGAACTACTAAAAGTATTAAAGGATATCTTACCTTCTACTAATGACCTCCCTACATCAATGTGTGAAGCAAAGAAAACATTAGGTACACTAGGAATGAAATATGGAAAGATTCATGCATACCCTAATGATTGTTGCTTGTATCGAAAGGAATATGTCAATGCAATTGTGTGTCCTGAATGCGGTGAGTCAAGGTGGAAATATGGTAAAGACACAAATAATAAGAATAAAATCCCTGCCAAAATAATGTGGTATTTTCCCCCTACACCACGTTTTCAACGAATGTTAAGAAGTGTTGATTGTGCTAAAAACCTAACTTGGCATGCTAATGAGAGACAAATGGATGATAAATTACGTCACTTTGCAAACTCCTCAGCTTGGAAGTTCGCTAACACCATCTGATTGAACTTTAGTTCTGAACCTAGGAATCTTCGTTTAGCATTGTCAGCAGATGGAATAAATCCATATAGTGATATGAGCTCTAAGTATAGTTGTTGGCCAATTGTGATGGTCATTTACAATCCTTCTTCCATATCTCCTATAAATTTTGTGTATATGGCTACATGGGAATGCCCAAATTTTTTTTTTTTTTTATGTGTAAATATTTTGTTCATCCATTATAGATTATATACTTCAAAGAAATGCGTGGTGGAAGATAGAATTTTAGTCTTCTGATTTTTGGAATACATAGCACATATAGATTGGTCTTACAATTTTAGAATTATCATATATTGGAGTGGGTTGATAGAGTATATACTATTGTACAATTGGTCTTGTAAATTTTGAAATCGTTCATATAGACATGAATAATAGAAGAATGAAATTGTTTATTTTAATATTCTGAATCGTTACGTTGGATATATTGAGCTGATATGTAGACCTAAAATATGTACAAATGTTTATTTTAGTTGATGAAATTGTCTTATTGGAACAAATGTAATGCAGGAAATGAGAAATGGAAATTAAATTTGAATATTTAATTTAGAAAAAAAAGCATAGATAACATTGAAAATGTGTCAAGAATTAGATTACTTGACCATTATTTTGTATCAAGATAAAAATATATTTGATAAATAAAAAATGTCAAGAGTAATCACAATAATAAGTGTCAAGAATTAATACACTTGACATGTCATCAGTGTCAAGTGTATAATATTTCTTGATACGGAAATTGTGTCAAGAATTATTTCTCTTTGACGTTTTTACAGTATCAAGTTATGACATTATGCTTGACAGTCGAATACACGATGCTTTTATTAGCATCAAGTATACCCTCTACTTGACATTAGAAAAACGTAATTCAATTTCAGTAGTAGTGTAAATTCAACAATTTTGTAGCCTATATAAACATCCAATGGGTCTGATAGTGTTTAAATAAAAAAATAAGCTAATATCATAGAACTTTCAACCAGAGCTATCTAATACCTTACAAACAAGACAGTTATGACTATTTGTAACATATCATTTCATAGTATGGCCTTTCATTAGTATTTACGATAATATAGTCTCCAGTAGCATAACATTTTGGTTCATACTTGCCATGACATAACCTTTATACATATAACAACATATATTGTAATAACTGACTTTCTGCAAAATTAATGTTAGTTGACAGTGTGAAGCTTTTCACAAAAAATCACATACTAAGCATTCACCTAAACATAACATATTATGTATTCACATCAAGGCCACATACTACACATTCATTTAGCAACATTCCAAGCATTTCCATAACAGTTCTTTACCAACCATTCTCATAGCAATCATACCCTAAGCATTCTCATGGGAGTAATAGCATTCAATACGTCTCAAAACAGAATGTCCCTTTCCTCAAATTGAATTCCAATGTAACCAACACCACCAAAAACCTTTTCGCTTATGAAACGCTTGGGCTAAACCCAAACACGTAGGCTCCAAACTTCTAACACCCACCAACACAAAACCAAACCGAAAAGGAAACACTAGAAAACTTTAAATTTCGACTAGACAGCGACAAAGTTCTGGGATATCGAGACCGAATGACGAGAACCTAAGGTGAGCAATGATGCTGGCAACTTTAGCATTTGTGGCTCGACAAAGGTATGTCAGCGGCGAGCGTTTGCAACGTGAACGAGGAGAGACGATAATTTATGGCACCGTGTGAGGGAGATAGATATAACATGGTTGGCAAACCATTCCAGAGAGAAAATAAAAAAATCGTGAGGGAGGGAACAATTAAAAATATAGCAATCAAGCCTAAAGTATGAACAAATGTAGCATAGAGTTTGTCACTATTAGACTATATTGCTAGTAGAATTTGATCGGTAATAGAGTTTATCACTATTAGGAGTCTATCAATGATAAAGTGATTTGTCCCTGATAGGTTTTGCTATATTTTCAATTCTTTTAAAATGTGGTTATATACTGGATTATTGTCCCTAAAATGCTATCCAACGCAACTATCCTTTTTTAATGAATGTCATGTGTTTGAAAAAAAAGAAAAATCACCCTGTCTTTCCCTTCCATTCCCCTCTTACCTCTCACTGATAGTTGCTTGTGATCGTCGACAACTGCCCCTCGCCAGTCATCGATAACTATCACCAATCAAAATCAGTTGGCCACTCGTGATTGTTTGCAACCATCGCTGGCTAGCCATAGTAACCTTAGACAACTGTTCCCTGATCAACCATCAATGACCGTTGTCAACTATCAACAACATTTTTCTCTTCGTTCTTTCTTCCTCCCTCCTCCCGTTCTCTTTCTCTCTCTCTTAATCATTTAAAAAAACAAAAGCAAAAAGAAAAAGTAAACTCCCTCATTCTAGGAGTTTCAATGCCAAAGCATGGTGTCAATCGTGCTAGTAATGGGTAGTCGAATCTTCTTCGTCCACCACCGACCACCCACTACTGGCTGCTAGCTACTAGTTTTCGCTGATTCCCTCCTTTTTCTTCCTCCCCCTCCCCTTCTTCTTCTTGCTTCATCTTTCCTTTGATTTCTCCTTCATTTCTTCCTTCATTTTTACACAAAAAAACAAAACAAACTAAACAAACTAAAGGACGGTTGGAGGAGAGAGAATTTAATTATTTATTATTATTCCAAAGAACTGCTCGAAATATATTGGTCTATCTTCTCATACTTTGGCATTCGACACTACCGTCCCAAGAACTTACCCTTTTTCCTCCATGAATGTGCAACTCCAAAATTGTATAGACCCAGAATATTATTGTTGGGATTAATCCTCTAAATGTTGTGGGTCTTGTAGTTTGTATTTTGTAAATAACGAATTATTTATTTAATAAAATTAAAAATATTTTATTATACATTTAGATTGAATTAAATCAATCTAATAAACTAAGATCTTAGGTTGTTTAATGTAACTTGAACAGTATGTGGTTGACATATAAGTGAATCGTGTTCAAGTAAATAACCTAAAAAGTCTGCAGTTATATGGATAAGGTTGAGTACTTTATCTTGGTACCACTGTGGATACGACCCACTTTGTAATTGCTACAAGAGTTGTAAGTGTTACAAACAATTTGATCCAAATCGTTCATGTGGAGATATGTGAGAGGGGGTATCCTATACAAAAAGTTTGTATAAGATTAAACCACAAAATGTTTCATCTCTTTTTATAACACTGTTAATTGAAAAGACTAACATTTCATATGATGGCCATAGGTAACTTGATCTCAATCCTGTGTGAGTTATGGACTCCTGCCTACGAGGACAATCCTTTGATTTGTATGAGTGAGATTGACCCGAGTGGCCGACTCAATAAGCCTACCATTTTGGGGATTTGTCCTAGTAGTGAGCTGAGAACATAGCTACATAAGATGGAGTTCACTCATTCCCGTCTTTAGGAAAAATAGATGAATTGCTCTTTTAAATGCTGACTCCGAGTCTTTAACAAAGGGTCCCTCCCTCTCATTGGCCTAAGAAGGATTTGTTTATGGTAGGACCATAAACAAGTTGTTCATGAGAGGATTAATGGGACTTAAGGAGAAAGAAGTAATTACAAGACTAAAACAGTAATTTGACCAAACTATAATTACGAGCGATTTGTGAAGGGTTGGCGTTGGCTTACTAATGACTGGATATATCTATAGACATAGAAATCTATAGTGCGAATAGTGCAACTGTGGGTCTTTAATGGAGTGAACTATAGTTACTTAATGTTGATTAATTTAATTAAATAATTTAATTAATTTAATCTTAAATCATTAAAACTTCTAATGTATAGGTCCATTAGGTCCCCTGCTACCTCATTAAAGATTAAAACAATTATTAGTCAATTTTGGAATAATTTGAATTGTTCAAATTATTTAAGGAAATTTTCATATTAATATGATTAATATAAAGTATAATGTATGGTGATACAGTATAGTATATAATTATTTATAAATTCGATTTATAGTTAAAACTATAATATAAAAGAATAAGATTTGAATAAGATTCATATATTAAATTAATATGAATTGGATTCATACTAAAACTATGAAATAAAATTAATATGAATAAAATTCATATTAAAACTATAGGTTAAGAAAGATATGTGCATTTTTAATATGATTTAAAGAGATATTTATATTGATTAATTAACTAATATCAATTTATTAATTATACATTGTATATTAATATGATTTAATTTATATTTATTTAAATTAAATTAATGATATTAAAGAAACAAATAACTCTCCTGTAGATGCAACGGGAGTGGTTAATGGGAGTGAAGGGAGTTAACTCCCCTCACGTATCATTTTGTGGATTTCGGCATGAGATACAGAATTGTCAGAAGCACTCACTTGTTTTTGCAAACAAAAATTTCAAAGGAATTGTTTTTCCTTCTCTCTTCCCTTAATTCTTTCAAAACAAGTTGGATTCCGAAATCCAATTTCTTATTAAAGTCAGAGCAGGGAAGCCTTTTTTGGTGGTGTCTTGTCATTCAAAGTCTTGGGAGATCGTGCAAAGGGTTTTCTTGAAGAATTGGTCTTTAAAAAGTATTTTTTCTAATCAACGGAAAAATCTTGCTTATCTCTATGTTTTGTTTATAAATTTTGTTATTTTTCTTATCCCAATTCAAAAACAAAAAGCGTTAAAATGCTTTTGCATTGGGATTCAATCCCTTCAATTGGTATTAGAGTCTAATTAATTTGTCTTTGATTTTGGTTTGGAGAAATCAGAATTGATTAGGTGGGTGCAAATTTTGTCTTCATGTGATGAATGCTATGAATTTATTTTGGGAATTGCATAATAGATGTTTCTCGATTTACAACAATTTACTTTGATTCGATCAACGTAAGAGTCTGTTGTTTTTGGCAAATTGTTTGTAAATCGAGTCATGTAAATTTGTGCCATTCGTGGCTTTTTTTTTTTTTTTTTTTGCTATGGAAAATCCCAAAAGTATAGCAGAAAATCGAAATTCGAAGTGCAGACCCAAGAGGATTTTGTGCAAGGTGCTATTTGGCAGTCATCTTTTGTGCATCATAAAAACGTCTGAATGTCTGACTGTCATTGTTTGTACATCATGGATTCCCATATGAATTACTAGTCTTGGAACCCTAATTAGAGAAGTTGATGTCATATTAATTACATTTTTTAGGAAATATTAAAATCATTGTAATTTTTTATTTCCTAGTTTTTTTAGGATGCCAAAATTTCAATCTATTATTCATATATTTCAATAATGCATGTCATGTATGTTTTAAATGATATGAATTAAATGTTGCATAAAGTATAGTATAAAATCCTAGCATAGATTAAACATGACCGTGCATCATATTTAAATATAATTGTTATATTTAATAATATATACATGCATGATGTATACTATTTAATTTACATGATTATAATTTAGTTTGTATATTATAATGTTTTAATGAATGATTACAAACATGTATACTATATAGTTGTCATTAATATTAATATAATAGTTATAGTATGAATGTTAAATAAAAGTAAAATGCATATATAAGATTTCAATTCATTATTTTTAATATAAGAGTTATATTGTATGATTAAAGAATAATGATAATTAAAACAAATGATGCGTGATGCATGATATTACTTAGTTTAAAGATAATTGTTATATTGGTAATGTCTTTAGATGCATGTTATAAGTTTTAATTTCATTAATTATATAAAAGTTATATGACATAAAAATTAAGATCTATAATAAAGATTTGTAAGCAAACAAAGGGTTTTCATTCGTGATTTTTAAAAGGTTTAGTAATTGGAGATTAAGATTTTGTGATAAAATATTTCTATTATGATTAGAAATAGGTTAATCCTTTTTTTATAGGATTAAAATGAACAAAATAAAAGACTAATTTATAAAATGTTTGCTTATAAAGGATTTATGTCTAAGGAAGGTTCTGTTTATGATTGGGATATTTAAGTTGATCATAAGAGAACACCACTACTTAGGAACTGACTTAGGAAGTGAATTAGTCAAACATTTTATATGCATGCAAAAAATGATTAAAATTTATTAAATTGTTTAATAAAAAGTAATCATATATTGTTAATTATACAATATATGTGTTATATTGTGTCAACTCATAGCCGAATTTTACATAAGTGTAATCAACCCTATTTTTCAAAACACTAAATGGGAGAAAAATGAAGTATATGATATGTCAATTCTTCATTCACGCTCTTCCTTGAGGCGAGCTTATTGGGGCGGTACTATAGAGTTGAAAATAAAGGGTTACACTTACAAGAAAACATTAAGGAAGTTAATGATTTTTTCACCAAATCAATTGTAACTAAACATTATAGGGATAAGAGTTATTTTGGTGTAATTCGTGGGTGCGATTGTCTCAATTCAGTGGAGGAGTAATTGTACACCCCAAGATGACATTTATTCTAAATTACTGAAGTATCATTGCAAAATAAAATGACATTAAGGTTCATTATTTTTTTTTGCTAAAACTTGATTGACTTAAATGAGTTATGCAAACATATCTAATATAAATAATTTGTTTGTGCTTCAACATACTTAGAAATATGACTAGCGTTATTATCTCATTGCTTAGTACCGAAAAACTTACCGGCGAAAACCATACAATATGGAAAAATATGATAAATACTATATTTGTCATATACAATCTCAAATTTGTTCTGACGGAGGAGTGTCCTCTAGCCCTTGGACTAAACCCATCACAAAATATTTGTGATGTCTATGACAAGTGGATCAAGGTCAATGACAAGGCCAAAGTCTACATTTTTACAGGCTTAACTGAAGTCCTGGCCAAAAAGCATGAGAACATGATAATTGCACGTGAGATCATGGAATTATTGCGTGAGATGTTTAGACAATCGTTCTCACATATCAAGCATGACACTCTTAAGTGATAGAGTAAAGATGCATAAAACTGAAGCTAACAGAATCATTAAACACTCTAATTACACTTAATTTGAGTCAAAAGCATGCTAAAACAAGTTTTTAACAGAAAGAGGGTTTCATAGTGTATACCTTTAAAGATTTCCACTTGCTCCTTGCTTAATCCACGAAATTGAAACTAAGAGAATCTTCTCTACTATTCTTGGCCTTGGATTGAGTGGTAAAACTAGCAATTGAGAAGGATTGAATGGGTTTGAGTGGGTTTGAGAAAGTTTGAGAGCAAAAACTATTTTTTTTCCTAAGAAATTTTTCAAAAATTAGAATGCATGAACATTAAATCTCTGAAAAATGAAGTATTTAACAAGTTCAAGCATGCAAGCACTCATTCATTCAGCTAATTGAAACTTTAATCAATATTAAGTGGGTGGCCTATGTGTTGAAATGTGGATTACTCCACTAATAAATTGAAATCTTGGACAATTCCACTAATATGTTCATTTTTCAATTTAAAATTATTTAATTTAAGAAAAAAATTAAATCTTAATTCAATTTCTGTAAATTTAATTTAAAAAATGAAAATTTGATTTAATTTTAATTAATAATTTAATATCAAATATTAAATTAATAAATCACCTAATTCAAATATAAATCCTAGTCATGTAATCAATATTTAAATCAATATTTAAATATTTTAAACTCTCCAATTACATTTAGTTACAATAAAATTAAACGTTTAATTATATCGAATATAATTATCCAAATCCTAAAACTAAATTTAAACATTTCAAATTGCAAACCCTAATTTCAAATTTGAACACTTCAAATTCGCTCAATATTCTAATCCAATGTTCAATCTTTTACGAGCTAGTAGGGGGACTTTATGGAACTATAGATCATGAGTTCCCACGATTTGAGATTAATCGGTTAAACTCTTTAATCCAAATTAATCAATATTCGTTAACCACCAAGACACACCACTATAGTTTGATGGTTGCACTCTCCCCACTGTAGATATATTTCTGTCAACTTGATTTAACCATAATCAATAAGTTAACTCTTCACTAGTTGTTCATAATAACGATTGGGGCTAATGTTGTTTTACCCTCGAAATTACATCTTGCTCCTTAAGTCCCACTAATCCTTTAATGAACAATAGGTTTGTGATTCAATCACAAAACCGAGTCCCTCTCGAGCCAAAGAGAGGATAAGACCCCTTGTTCAAGATCTAGAATCAGTACTTAAGATAACAACCTCTCTACTATCCCTAAAGATGGGTAGGAGTAAATTTTGTCTTGCATCCTATATCCCAACTATCTACTCGGTCTTACCCCTGAAATAGGAGGCTTATTGAGCCCGCGTTGTTGAGTCAACCATCACCTATGTAAATCTAAGGATAATCCTGAATAAACAGGAGTTCATACTCAGGATTAAGATCAAGTTACCTAGGTCATCGATTTGAAACAGTCAGTCTTAAACAGTAAACAACGCTATAAAGTAAGAGTGACTTATTTCTTCATTCTGCTCTTATACAAACTCTTTGCATAAGACATCCCCACTCGCATGTCTCCATATGAATGATTCAGGATCACATCGTTTGTACTAGATACAAAGTGGACCGTATCCAATAGTGTTACCAAAATATGGTACCTAACCTTATTTATATATCGTCTTAGCTATTTACTCGAACTCGATCCATCTTTATGTCTCCACATAAAGTCCAAGTATTCATGTAATAGCCATGGATCTTCGTTTATTGGATTTAGTCATTACAAGTGCAATTTACAGACTCAACAACAATTTTATTGAATAAATGTGAATAACATCTTGATTACAAATAGAATATGTTTGACATTACAAACTGCGAGTTTTAGGACATACAATCCAACATCAAGTTCATCTTCAATGGCAGGATAAATGAGAGATCATCTATTAAGAAGTATGTTCTTTATATGATGGTCAACTTCAATATGGCATAAATGAATGGGGCTATCATAGATGAGTCCAACCAGGTGAGCTCTATTTTGGAAACGACTGAAAGTTTTCTTCAATTTCGTAGCAATGCTATTGTGAACAAGATTGACTACAACATTGTCACCCTTCTAAATGAGCTACAAACTTACGAATATTTGATGAATGTCAAAGGTAAGAAAGGGGAGGCAAATATTACCTTCTCCAATAAAAAAAATTTCCATATAGGTTCGACCTTTGGAACAAAGTCTGTGTTTTCTTCCTTTAGCACAAAGAAATGGAAGAAAAATAAATGTGGAAAGAGGATTAAAGCTACCCCTATAGTTGCTGCCTAGAAGGGCAAAAAAGCTAAGGTTGCAAAGAGAACCTATTTTCATTGCAACCAAGACAGCCACTAGAAAAGAAATTGTCCAAAATATTTAGCTGAGAAGAAGAATGAAAAATAAGGTATATATGATTTACTAGTTTTAGAAACTTGTTTAGTGGAAAATGACTATTCTACCTAGATACTTGATTCAAGAGCCTCTAACCACGCTTTTTCTTTTTTATAGGAAATTAGTTCCTGGTAGTAGTTGGAGACTAGAGACATGACTCTTCGAGTTGGGATAAGGCAGGTCATCTCGACAGTCGCAATTGGGAGCTTAAAGTTATTTTTCAATTCAAAATTTATATTGTTGGACAATATATATTTTGTTCCTCATTTTAAGAGGAATATAATTTCTGTATCTAGTTTATTAGAAAAATTTTATAATATATTGTTTATTCGTAGTAAAGCGTTTATTTCAAAAAATGGTATTGGTATTTGTTCAGCAATAAACAAAAATAAGTTATATGTGCTAAGCTTTTAGCTTAAAAAATGCTCCATAATGTTGAAATACTCAACACTACAACAACATAAAATAAAAAACTAAAAATTTCTCTAAAAGAATATGTTCGTGTTTGGCATCTAAGACTGGGTCACATGAATCTCAATATCATTGAGAGATTGGTCATAGTTATTGGTCACAGTTAGAAGAAAATTCTTTACCTGTTTGTGAATCTTGTCTAGAAGGAAAAATGACAAAACGATCTTTTACTGGAAAGGGATATAGAGTTAAAGAGCCCTTAGAGCCTGTACATTCAGACCTTTGTGGTTCGATGAATGTTTAGATAAGAGGAGGGTATGAATATTCTATCACATTTATGATGATTATTCAAGGTATGAGTATGTATACTTGATGCAACAAAAGTTTGATACACTTGAAAAGTTCAAGGAGTACAAGGTTAAAGTTAAGAATTTATTGGGTAAAAATATTTTTAAAAAAAAAATTATCAGATCGAGGTGGAGAGTATATGGATTTGAGATTCTACAAATATTTGATAGAGAATTGAATCACATCTCAACTCTCAACACCTGATACACCTCAACATAATGGTGTATCAAAAAGGAGAAATAGAACCTTGTTAAACATGCTTCAATCAAGAATGAGTTATACTTCATTACCTAACTCATTCTGGGTTATGCAGTGGAGACTACCACTTACTTTTTGAACCAAGTTCCATAGAAAAGTGTTTCTAAAACACCTTTTGAATTATGAAGAGGTGTATAAGTAGTTTATGACATTTTAGGATCGGGCGATGTCCATCATATGTGCTAATGGCTAACCCAAAGAGATTGGAACCACGTTCAAAGTTGTGCCTATTTGTAGGGTACTCATAAGAAACGATAGGTGGTCTCTTTTATGATCCAAAAAAGAATAAAGTATTTTTTTAAAAAAAAAAAAAAAAGAAATACTACTTTTTTAGAGGAAGACCACATTAGGGAGCATAAACCATGGAGTAAAATTGTATTGAATGAGCTTTCTAACAAAACTACTGAAACTTTAACAAGAGTTGTTGAAGAGGCTAACATTTTAACAAGAAATGTTAATGTTGGTTCATCTAGTAAAGCACATCCTACTCAAGAGTTAAGGGTACCTTGACGTAATGGGAGGGTTGTAATCTAACCTACTCATTATTTGAGTTTAATTGAAACTCAGGTCGTCATACCATATAATGACGTCGAGGATCTATTGATCTATACCCAGGCAATGGGTGATGTAGACAAAGATGGATGAGTTAAAGTCAGAAATCTAAAAATGGATTCTATGTACTTCAATTCTGTCCGGAATCTTGTTAATAAACCAATGGGGTAAAACCTATAAGTTGTAAATAGATCTACGAGAGAAAGAGAGGTGTAGATGAAAAAGTGCAAACTTTTAAGACTTGATTGGTGTCAAAGGATTATACCCAAGTTGAGGGAGTCGATTATGATGAAACTTTTTCATCTGTTGTGATGTTAAATCTATTCAAATTCTCTTATCCATTGTCACATATTATGACTATGATATATGGAAAATGGACGTCAATACTGCTTTTTTTTTAAGGGTAATCTTGATGAGACTATCTACATGATTCAACTCGATCAAATCTTATGACTTTGACCAGAGTGTTGGTGAACCTTGTGTATACATGAAGATAATCAACAGTTTAATAGTTTTTTTAGTATTATATATGGATGATATCTTACTTATTGGGAATGATGTAGGTTTATTGATCGATGTTAAAAAGTGGTTGGCTGCTCAATTCCAAATGAAAGCCTTGGGTGAAGCACAGTTTTTTCTAGGAATTGTAAGAACAAGATGCTAGCCTTGTCTCAACCGTTGTATATCGACAAAATGCTTGTTAGGTATTCGATGTAGAATTTCAAGAAGGGTTTGTTACCTTTTAGGTATGGAATAATATTGTCTAAGAAACAAGTTCCTTAAACACCTTAAGAAATTAAGGAGATGAGACAGATTCTCTATGCATCTGCAGTGGGTAGCCTTATGTATGTCATGTTGTGTACTAGGACAGACATTTGTTATGCAATAGAGATAGTCAGTAGACATCAATCCAATCTAGGATTTGACTAGACTATGATTAAGACCATCATCAAGTATCTTAGAATGAGGGATTATATGTTTGTGTATAGAGCTAAGGATTGATCCTTACAAGATACACTGACTCTGATTTTTAGACTGATATGAATTCTAGGAAGTTCATATAAGGATCAGTGTTCACTCTTAATGGAGGAGTTGTAATATTGTGTAGCATTAAGCAAAGTTGTATAGTTATTTCTACCATGGAGGAAGAATATGTAGCTGCTTGTGAAGTTGGTAAAGAAGCTGTCTAGCTTAGGAAAGACTTGAAAGTAGTTCTAAATATGTCAATACCAATCACCCTATACTGTGATAATAGTGGTGTTGTGGAAAACTCCAAGGAGTATTAGAGCTATAAAAGAGGAAAGCATATCGAGCGCAAGTATCATCTCATACAGGAGATTGTGGAATAGGGAGATGTCATCGTCACAAAGATTGCTTTGAAGCACAATGTTGCCGATCCATTTACAAAAGCTCTCACAGCTAAAGTTTTTTAAGGTCACATAGAGAGTTTGAGCCTATGGAATATGTGTTATCTTGTCTAGGGCAAGTAGGAGTATTATGGGGTATATAGTATGCCCTAGTTTCTTATATTGTGTATTTGACTTTATATTGTATTTGTATTGAACACTCCACTAGCTTTATGGAAAGTGGGAGATTGTTGAGATTAATGTCCTAAAGTTTGTGGTTCTCGTAGTTTATATTTTGTAAATAAAAAAATATTTATTTAATAAAATAAGAAGTATTTTATTCGATATTTAGATTGCATTAACTCCATCCAATAAACTAAGATCCTAGGTTATTCAATAACTTGAACAGTATGTGGTTGACATACAAATGGATCATGTTCAAGTAAATAACATAAAAGGTCTGCAGTATATGAATAACATTAGGTACCTTATCCTGGTAACACTACAAATACAACACACTTTGTAATTATTTTAAGAGTTGTAAGTGTTACAAACGATTTGATCCAAATCGTTCATGTGGAGACATGTGAGTTAGGGTATCTTGTACAAAGAGTTTGTATAAGACCGGACCACGAAATATTTAATCTCTCTTTATAACATCGTTGATTGAAGAGACTAACATTTCATAGGATGATCGTAGCACTCGATCTTAATTCTGGGTGAGTTATGGACTCCTGTCTATTAGGGCAATCTTTTGGTTTATATGAGTGAGATTGGCCCGAGTCGTCGACTCAATAAGCCTACTATTTGGGGGGATTTGTCCAAGTATGGAGTTGAGAACATAGCTACACAAGATAGAGTTCACTCCTTGCCGCCTTCAAGGAAAGTAGATGAATTACTCTCTTAAGTGTTGACTCTGGGTCTTGAACAATGGGCCCCTCCTTCTCATTGGCCCGAGAAGGATTTATTTGCGATAGGACTATAAATAAGTTGTTTATTAGAGAATTGGTGAGACTTAAGGAGAAAGAAGTAATTATAGGGACAAAACGATATTTGACCTACTTTTAGTTACGAGCGATTTGTGAAGGGTCGACTTACTGATGACTGGATATATCCATGGACACAAAAATATATTTATAGTGCGAAGAGTGCAATTGTGGGTCTTTAGTGGAGTGACCCATAATTAATGAATATTGATTAATTTAATTAAAGAGTTTAGTTAATTTAGTCTTGAAGCATTGAAGCTTCTAATCTGTAAGTTCATCAAGTCCCCTTACTAGCTCACTAAGGGTTAAAACAAGGGTTTGTTAATTTTGGAATAATTTGAATTATTAATTTTATTTAAGAAAAATTTTATATTAATATAATGTATAGTGATACATTATAGTATATAGTTATTTATAAATTTGATTAATGACTAAAAATATAATATGAAAGAATAATATTTGAATAAGACTCATATATTTAATTAATATGAATTGAATTCATATTAAATCTTTAGAGTTATATTAATATGAACGAGATTCATTTTAGAACTATAGATTAAAAGAGAGATGTGTATTTATGATATGATTTAAATATATGTTTATATTGATTAATTAATAGTTAATTAACCAATATTAATTTATTTAATTATATATTATATATTGAATATGATATAATATATAACTGTTTAAATTAAATTAATAATATTAAATAAAAAAAATAACTCCTCTACAATTGTAAGAGAATAGTTAGTGAGGTGAGTGGAGTTCGTATCATTTTGTGGATTTCAAGATGAGATACAGAACTTATAGAAACACTCACTTGTTTTTTTAATTCTCTAAAAAATTCTCTCAAACAAAAATCTCAGAGAAATTGTTTTTCCTTCTCCCTTCCTTTAATTCTTCTAAAACAAGTTGGATCCCACAATCTAATTTCTTGTCGGAGCCATAGCAGAGAAGCCCTTTTTTATGGTCTCTTGCTGTTTAAGTTCTTGGAAGATCATGCAAAGGATTTTCTTGAAGAATTGGTCTTCAAAAGGATTTTTTCTAATCAACAAAGAAATCTTACTTATCTCATAAGTTTTGTTTATAAAATTCTATAATTTTTCTTATTCCAATTCAAAGATAAAAAGTGTTAAAATACCTTCGCATCGAGATTCAATCCCTTCAATTATCCCTTTTAAACACCTTAATGATCAAGATAAATAAACTTTTCTATATCGACAATGGCCCATATATCATTATCATGAACAATTCTACATGTAACTAGACCTCCATTTCGCAACAAATCCGAGACACTTCTAATCTTCTCAGGAGATTGTGCCACCTTATTCCTCAATCACCTTCTTACTTTGTCTACTCAAATATATAGTCCTTCCACCACACAATACATACCATTTTCCTCCCTCAAACGATAATTTCTAATGTTATCTTCTCATTTCCTTCCTCAGTACAAAAATAGTGTTCTATTAAATAAAGTACCTTACTCCAAAAATCCTAATAGTTCATATATTTTGCAAATCCATTCAATCATCCTTTCTCATTGGCCAAAAAAAACCCTTAGCACTTTGCTTTCTAAAGAATTTTGTCCAAGCCAAGAACTTTTTAAAAAATATTGTGGTATCATCTCATACTTTAGTCTTTAACTCCTTCAGTCCCAAGAAAACTTTTTTCATCCATAAATACACAAGTCCAAAACTATACAATCCACAATATTATCACTTTCCAACACCCTATTTACCAAAATAAACCAACTTTTCTATACCAATCATGGTTCTATATCATTATCACCTAAGAAGCACAGACACCGACACGTGACACAGCGACATGCCGATTTTTAAAAAAGTAGGACACGACATGTCAGGGACACGTTTTGTATTAAAAAAATTAAATATATGTCGTGCAATAAACACATTGTGAAATATTCCATTTAAAGACATCATTAACAACCATACAATTCATGAAAATGATGATAATAGATAAGATGACTAACGGTCCAATGTCATAAGTCATAAGATGACTAACGATCCACTGACTAACGGAGGTTTGGCAATAGAGGTGTAACCGACTATCGTGGAGTTTTGGGTGTGGAGGTGTGGTCGACTTCGTGGAGTGTCTTTGGGCATGGAAGGTCGAAGGAAGGGCGAAGGAATGAAGGTTTTGGGCGTGGAGTGCTTTTGAGCATGGAGGTGTGGAGATTGTTGGTTGGAAGGTCGAAGGAATGGAATGAAGGCTAGGCAGAAGTGGAATCTGATTTGAGATTTTGAGAAATTAAAAGAAAAAATAAAATAACCCTAAAAGCTAATTTTTGGGGTGGACTGATATAATAAGGTTTTGGACTGGACTTTGGGCTTAAAAATTGCAATTTCCTTGTTTTTTTCATTCTAATTTTGCAAGTGTTGTATCCTGAACGTGTCGCAGTTGTGTCAAGACGTGTCGAAAATTAAAAAGTAATAATAAAATACCCGACACGCCACACATGTCGGTACCATGTCGAGACGTGTCGGTGTCCAACACCGATACTTCGTCATCTTAGAAGTGTCAGTGCTTTATAGATTATCACCAATAATCCTACATGTCATTGGATTTCCATTTCACCACAAATCTAGGACACTTCTAATCTTCTTAGGGTATTATTCCACCTTATTCCTTAATCACCATCTAGAAGAATTCTTAGTCATTTCGTTGAATGAAAGAAGAATTAAATATGGGCAGAGGATATTCAAAGGCAGCAACTTCTGTTGCAATAATAACATTGGATGGAATCTGATTAAGCAACCCAAAGTTATTCAATGCATCCATAATGATCTTCTTAGAGAGTTTCAAAGGCGCTATTCTACATGAAGTTGTTCTTATGTTGGGTAAAATATGTTGTTAGTGGCACCAGAATATCTTTTGATTCAGTTCGAGGTTTCATAAATCAAACTTTGCTCAATAGAATTGGTTTGAGCTTGCTCGGTTTTGGCCATTTCTTAGTGCTTTCCATCCAAGTCTTATACAAGATTCTTTATTCAAGATTTATGTTTAGTCTAGAATATTATTGTTTTCTATTTTGTTCTTATGCTCATTGGTCTAAGTTTTCTCATTGTCTTGTTCGTCTCTGTACTTTGAACATTTGTATTTCATTATATTATTGTTTTCTCATATTTTGAGTCTTTGAATAATAATCTCTTTTAATTTATTCAACGAAAAGTTTCGTTTCTATATACTTTATTCAAATATATAGATCTTCTACCACGCATCCATTCAAATACCTCATTGACCAATAAATCCAAAGTTTTCCTCAGCAACAAGAGCTCTAATCATTACCATGAACATCCAGTCCAACTTGCTTATGGGTCTCCATTTCATCACAAATCTAAAACACTTCTGATCCTCTTAGGACATTATAACTCCTTATTCCTTAATCACCTTCTTGAAGAATTCTTTGTTCTACCGTCTTAATATTTCTACTAAAACATATAGATCTTCCACCACACAATAATATAGTTTCCTTCTTAAACGACATTCTCTAATGTCGTCTTTTAATTTCCTTCTTCATGGTACAAAATTAATGTTCTATTAAAGTACCTTCCTCTTATAATCATATATTTCATATCTTTCGCGAATCTTTACAGACATTTTTCCTCATTGGCCCAAAAACAACCTTAGACCTTCAGTATGTACGGAATTTTGTCCAAGCCAACAATTCTTATGGAAATTATTGAAGTCTCATCTCATACTTTAATCTTTGACTCCTTCGTCCCATTAACTTATCTTTCTCCTCCATGATTGCACAAACTCCAAAATTGTACAATTCCACAATATTAGTCCTTTCAAACACCTTATTGACCAATAAAAACCAACTTTTCTCTAGCAACAAAGCACCAATGGTTGGGGTTGTTGCCCTAAATCTCGTAGTCTTGTAGTTTGTAATTATATTGTACAAATATTTTATTTATCTAATAAAATAAGAGATATTTTATTTAACATTCAATTGCATTAACTCACAAAAACTAATAAAATAAGATCTAGGGTTATCTTTCATAACTTAAACATGTATATGGAGACATACAAGTAATCATGTTTAAGTGATAACCTAAACGATTTGTTGTAGATAGATAAGGTTGGGTACCTTATTTATCCTGGTGACACTATGAATGCGACCCGCTTTGTAGTTGTTACAATTGTTGTAAAGTGCTACAAATTATTTGATCTTGGTCATTCATGTGGAAGCATGTGAATAAGGGTATTCTATGCAAAAAGTTTGTATAAGACACAACTACGAAATGAATAGTCTTTCTATATAACACCGTTTATAGAAGAGACTTACATTTCATCAAGATGACCACAGTTGACTTAACCTGAATCATGAGTGAGTTGTGAACTCCTACCTATGAAGGTGATCCTTTGATTTGCATGGGTAAGAGTGGCCAGTTTCGTTGACTTAATGTGCTTACCATTTTGAGGATTTGTCTGATTGAGGAGCTGGGAACGTAGCTTCACAAAAAAGAATTCACTATTTCCCTGCAGTTAGGGTAAGTAGAGAAATTGCTCCAAGGCTGATTCTGAGGCTTGAACATTGTAACGCCACACTCTCTCCTGGCCCAATAGGGGTTCGGTTATAGTTGGACTATAACTTATTGTTCATTAGAGAGATTAATGGTACTAAAAGTGTTAGATGTAACTACAAAGACAAAACGGTAATTTTGGCGCAACTTTACTTACGAGCATTTTTTGAAGGGTCAATGCACTGTTGATTGGTTATATCCAATGGACACATAAATATATCTATGGTGCAAAGAGTGCAGCTATGGGTTTTTGGTGGAGTGACCTATATTTAATGGAAGTTTGTTAATTTAATTAAAGAGTTTAATTAATTAATCAAGTACCATTGGAGCTTAAATCTATAGGTCCATAAGATCCCCTTGTTAGCTCAATTGTGATTAAATAAGAATCGAATTAATTTTGAATTACTTTGAATTGTTCAAATTAATAAAGATAATTAATTATACAATATATAAAATTAATTGTATGAGATATAATTAATATGATGTATATAATACATTATAATATAAAGTTTTATTTGAGAGAAAATAAATATTTGAATATGATTCAAATATTAATTATATGAATGTGATTTATATAAAAACTATAGGATATATTTAATAGGAATATAATTCTTATTAAATATTATAGGTTAAATGAGAGAATATTAAATTATAGATTTATTATATGTGATATATTATAAACTATAGGTTATATGCTATATTAGATATAACATATGTTTATATATATTAGATTAATTAAAATTTGATTTTTAATTAATTAGTTATAAGGGAGGAAATTATTTGATAACTCCCCCCTCCCCCTCCCTTTTTCTCTCCTTTACGTGTGTGGGTGGGAGTAGCAGAGGAGTGGGATATTATGATCTTCTTTCTGCATTCTCAAAATAACACAGTAGAATAAAACTCCAAATATCTTAATTGAAAAAATTAATAACTGTAATTTGCTCTAAAAAATTCATTCCTTCCCTCTCCAAATTAATCTTGAAACCCATAAAACTCTCAGAGCTTCTCTACCCTTCAAGAATAATGAGGTTTCTACATAGTAATGTCCGGTTTTGGATTATGTGTTTCTATGCTCGTGAGTTTGAAGGGAATTCGAAAAGTTCGTGACTTAGAAGGGGAAACATGAAGAATTCAATCTTCAAAGATAAGTGATCTTTTGATCTCTTCTTCCTCTTCAACTTCTATATAAAGCATGCTTATTTAGAATTTTAATTCCCATTTTCTCCCTCTATATGAATTTAATGTTCTATAAAATAAAATTGGGACATCGATCCTTTCACAGCGAGTATTTACATACTCCTTTCAATTGGTATCAAATTGTGGTTGAGCTTCAATTTCATTTTTGAACATTATTCAAAGTAATGGTGGATTACCAAAGCTTCCCATCATTCATACCACTAAGGCTGAGTTTGTGAAAGAATTTTACCCTTTCGACAGTGATGAAGAAGATGTTTATTTCCCGCCATGTCAAAAACAAGATTTATTTGATAAACTTCTGCAAATAGTGGATGGATGCTAAATGAGAGAAATCGGCTTGGCTTCAAAATGGATAATGATGGTGTTCCTATCCCATTCTTGATATTTCCAATGCCACCACGCATAGTAAGGGAATTGTTGCCTCAAATATCTATTTATTAATGTGGTCTATAGATCTCTTCTTTCACACCAATGATTGAGCGTTCTCTGTGTGATTTTCTCACCACAATGATTTTCTCGGTATGATTCTAATCATGATAAAAATTCAATTTTCAAATCTACTAAAAGATATTTTGGTTGGTAATTTTTTCCACAAATATAATTTAAATGATTGATTTTTCTCTTACTATTTTTTTAGTGAACTTTACCTAGGTTGCTGTGCCTTTAATTTAAGCTCAATGACATTTCAAATTTTGTATACATAGTATGAAAGTTTAATGATCTTATTTCATTGATATTTTATAGCATGATATTTAATATATATTTGAATATTTCATAAGTAGCAAATTGTCTCACTGACAAATGTAATAAGAAAATAATATTGTTAATGTTATTGTGTTGTTTTTCATATCATTAATGAGATGCTATTGTGATCTATTTGAGCATGTCTATTAGCATGTTAACATGAATGGAAATAATATTTCATGTGTGTTATATTTGACAAAGTTCATGCATGACTAAATTGTCATGTTTGGTCATTAATTTTTATGAAGTTGAAAAATATTATTATTTTTAAATTGCATTTGACCCTATAACATTATTTTTATGTGGAAGCTTGTAGAATTGATGATAATTTAAGATATTGTCTAAGCTATAAAATATGTGGATATTTTATAAGGACCTTTCATGAGTATACAAGTTAAACAACTATCTCCGTAGGTATGAGGCTTTTTGGGGTCAAACCCAAAAGCAAAACCATGAGAGCTTATGTCCAAAGTAGATACAATATCATAATATTGTGAAAATATTTTGAGATTTGTTATCCCTAATAAGTGGTATCCAAAGTCGTTTCCTAACTTGGCCATGTTGATATAAATTCTCAGGTGTCAAACAAAGATGTAGTGGAGCCTCGAAAGTGGTCATGGTATGATCCATAGTTGAACTCTATTGGATAGGAGGCATGCTCTGGTGAAAAAGAGTTTGCCTAGATAAGAGTTAGATGGATGGATGGCTACTTGAGGAAAGGTTCAGTTGGTCTTTTGTTCAAAGGGAGAATTGTTGGGAATGCGACCAAAGTCCCACATTAGTTTAATAATAAGATGATCATGGGTACATAAATGTGTATATATATAATTTCAATGATTAAAAGTATTAAGTCTTTATTTTATTGAGCATGTCTAGGATCTTGAAAAGAGAAAATGAAAATTGATCTTCATGGATTTAGTAGCATTTCTTAAAGGAAATAAACCAGTTAGGTTTAAACGAATCTTCAAATGTTTACGCATATTCTCATATGACTAAAATAGCTACTATGAAGTCTTGATAGCATTTGTATAATATGTCAAATAGATGTAAAAAAAAGTCATTTTTCAATGTTGACCTAAAGGAAAATATATGCATGACACAACTGAAAGGCTTAATTAAGTAAGCTCCCAAATAATGGTGTGAGAACTTTAACAATGCATTAGTAAATATCCTTTGATACATGTGTTTACTCAAAATTATTTTAGTTGATTGTGTGATTATTTGTTTTTATGCTTATTTTTTTGTATAAATATAGATGTAATTAATGATACCATGTTGTTATTCTCATCATATTTTGAAATGAAAAATTTAGAGAAAACTTAAGTGATACTTGGTATTAAGATAAGAAAAACTGAAAAATTAATTTCAATCAGATTTGACTATTTTGATAACGCTCCTGTAAGAACATCTTATGATACTATCATGAATCTTCAGAAAAATAAGAAAGATAGTGTTTCTCAATCAGAATATGCAAGTACTATAGGAAGTGTTTTGCTTTAATGAATTATACTAGATCTATTATTTCATATGTTGTGAGAAGATTGAGAAGATATACACTTAATCCTGATAAAGATCATTCAATTGCTCGAATAGATTATTGTTTGCATTTAATATTTTCTACCATATCAGAAGGGTAACGTATACAAACTAGGCTACATAGAATGATGAAGTAAGCTTTACTTATGGACATGTGTTCTTATTGAGTAGTGGAGCTATCTCATGGAAGTCTGTCAAATAGACTTGTATAGCAAAGTCCACCATAGAGTCTGAATTTATTACTATAGAATTAGTAAGGCATTAGTATGAGTGGCTTAGAAGCCTACTGGGAGATGTAACATTGTGGGGGCTTCAATACCAATCTCTTTGCACTGTGATTCACAGGTTGCCTTAGGAATTGTCAAAGATAGTATGCATAATGGCAAAATGCCTCATACATGGAGCTATGAAATAATTGTTGAAAGGAGAAATTATCTACTTCGTGTTTGTGAGGTCTGAGAGAAACTTGATGAATCCTCTAACCAAAGGCCTAACAAAGAGAATAATTGATGAATCCTCAGTGTGCATGGGACTCAAACCCATAAATACTCCATAACCCTTTCTTTGAGTGGTCCTAGTATGGACTTGATGGATGAACTTAAACCTTTAAATTTCATAGCCCCTTCTTTGGGTGGTCTTGATATGGACTTGATGGATAGTTGTAAAATCTTCATAGCTCAGTTTTTGAGTGGTTTGTCTTTGACAGACTTGATGAAGTTGGTTCTAGTATGGACCAGATATGAAGTCTTCATATCTTAGTTTTTTAATGGTCTATGTGATAGACTTGATGAAGAAATAAATGTGAAGGTAAAGGCGTGGCCGCCTTTTCTGAAAAAATTTAAGAATCTTCTTCTAGAGCTTTCATGTTCACCTGAGGTTCTATGTGCATGGCCTTAAATAACACGCTTTTATCGCAGAATTAATGGAAATTTAAGGAGTAAAATGTGTTGTTGTGGTTCGAACCATAGTTATTGAAAGCTCAAGAGTAACTCACTCTCTCTATCAAAGTTGTTGCCTCATTTCATGAGGCATCAATGTCAAGATATTGATGTTTAAGTTTGGTCTCCAAACTTTGCTTAGAAAACAGGTTTTGTAAAAGGGTAATACTTGGGTGCATCCTACTATGCACCCATCTCTATGCTTCCTTTCTCATCACTTACATCAATACATGAATTAATATATTTCAAAAAAATAAATAAAAAGAATTTGCCTCATGACAAATTATGATTAAATTACTTAGTAAGAGCACAAAGATAGGTGATGCCTAATGCGTTGTAAATGTGATGAAATAATGGTGTATAATTGCGATGATGATTTATGCGTTGCACATACAAGTTTTCCTAGTAAAACCCAAGTATAAATCTCACTAGGTTTCCTAGTAAGTCCAGGGTCGAACACAGAGACTACTGAGATACTATGCGTTAGTAAATTTTGATTCCTTTGCAGTGGCAAAAACAAATAGTTCGGTTGGTGTTTTGTTTAAGTATAAATTCTATGCGACGGAATTGAGTAAAGAGTTGATGACAGCGAAAGTTACAATGACTATGCAGGGAACGGGTTGAGAAGGGATTTAGCTAACACTTCCAAAGGTTGCGTTCAAGTTATGCGATCATGATAGATACACACAACAGCATGTCATCTCTCAATGCAAATACCATAGTTCCTATTTCTGAGACGCATGCGATGTATACGATAATGTCGATAGAACTTATATATAAGCCTCTATTCTTATCCATGCGATGATGAATGATACACACATACACAAGGTGACCGTATACTATCATATCCTATTTCTAGGGTGCATGCAATGCATAATAGCAAACAAAACTTATGTCTAAGTTTCTATCTCTTGCTTATGTGATTCTAATCTGACTCTCTCAAGCCTAGATTCTAACTTGACTCTCTCAAGTCTAGGTTCTTTCTTTAGACTACTCTCTCAAGTATCTATAAAGGGCGACTGACACATACATAAGACAAGATGGTCGCATAAAGTGAATATCTTAGATCATGCTAGCTAAGTACTTCTCAACCCATTCAGGAATTTAGCTATTTATGCGAAATGTGAAGAGATTGAACAGATGTTGAGATGAGCATTCTATTTTATAAATAAAGTCAGAATACAAAACAACAATGGAAAGTAGGGATAAGAAGTCTGGTAGCAATGTCTAGCTTCCCGAGGCTTTTACACCGTCTTTTTACTCTACTCTGTCCAGAAGAATATCCTTGCTTTCGCAAGTGTCGGCCCTCTCTCTTTTTACAATGCTTCTCAGCAGTCTTTTGAGCTAACAAGGAATGATCTCTCGGCATCTTCTTCTCTTTACTCGCCTCTGCCTTCTAAGTATATGAACAACTATAGATTAACGGCTATCTACTTTAACTAAGATCTATCTTCTATATGTATGTGGCAAACTGTGTCGAACTGTGTCTCACTCTTTTAACGATGGTGGCCTTCAGTGTTTATAGAGCTCAAGGTGAAGAAGCTTTTCTCTCTAATGATTGCAATGATGGGAGGTCATTAAATCTTCTATCTGATGCACTGATTAATGGTCACCGAAAAGTTGAATGTACTTGCTATAGTGTGTCGTTAACGGCTTATCAACTAAATTCAGATTCGACCTTCATCAACTTTCCTTCCCATCAGGATTTATTAAGCTTTCACCTTAATGTGTCGTCTTTATGCGGCCACCTTATTGAGAAAATTCTTGCGAGCACATACGATCGTATAACTTTGCTGTCGTAATCTTTTAATGTATGCGGTCGCCGAAGTCCTTGGATCGCAATTTGCTTTGCGCCAACGCGATTTTCCTGCACAAAATAAGTAAATTAGCTGCTTTTATGCAATGGGCACATGCGATCGCAACATTCTTAGTTTAACGCTTTTGGACATGATTTTGTATATTTTTACCATCGCATTCCCTCATTGTTTTACTTATTTGTGCTGTAATAACATACATTTCTGTCCGTTATCACACCCCCAAATTTAAAACAATGCTCGTCCTCAAGCATAAACTAAAGATGTTCCTTAGAGAGTCAACCGTCTTTTCCTTACCTAGATTTCTTGAGGTGCCTTATTTAAATTTTATGAACCAAAGTCTTCTTAATTTCTATCCTGATCTCTTCTTAAAATATTTCTAAAACTTAGGGACCGCAAGTTTAACCTTCAAAAAGACTTTACTTGTTTCCAGGACATTGCATGATTTATTTCAAAAAATTTTCCAACTGGGGTGTTCCCAAATGATTTTTATCCTTGTGCGGTTTAGATATCTTTTTGTGACCTTACGCTGATCCAAGTGCCTAGCCTTCGTTTTGGCTTGCCCCCATGGGTGTCATGCGAGCATCAAACTACAAGCAAGGCACTCTTTCTCAGNTCTTCTTAAAATATTTCTAAAATTTAAGACCACAAGTTTAACCTTAAAAAAGATTTTACTTGTTTCTAGGACATCGCATGATTTATTTTTTTAAAAAAAAATTCAACTAGGGTGTTTTCACATGATTTTTATCCTTGCGTAGTTTAGATATTCTTTCTATGACCTCACACTAATCCAAGTTCCTAGTCTTCATTTTGGCTTGCTTCCACAGGTGTCATGCGAGCATCCAACTATGAGCAAGGCACTCTTTCTCAGTCTAAACTCATGCTCATTTGTCAGCAGAGTTGCGATCACTTTATTTATGTGTTGATCACGATTCCTACCTTCGTTTTGGCTTGCCCCCACAGATGTCATGTAGACATCCAACTACGAGTAGAATCCGACCTCAATGTTATGATTTTTTTTTTAATGTCTAAAAGTAACAAGGTTGAAAATGAATACCGACACCCACAAATTTAAACGCAACAATGTCCTCGTTGCTAATAGACTGAAAGAATTCATGTGATGCTCTTAGGAAGTTTCATAAAACTCATTTTGAAAGAAAACTGGTGGACCACTAACTTCTAGAAATGTTTCATGAATTGATCGTCCTGAAATTAAGTGGAGTCTAGTACATGCGATGAGAAATAAAGGCATGCGTTTCATCATTGAAATCATAATTGGTACAGAAAAGAAATGTGATGACTAATTAAAGTAATCAATCATTTAATGATTGCGCCAACTAAAGAGGATGCGATGATAAAATTATCAATATTAAAGATGAAATGCGGTAATGCAAAATTTGGAATAAACAAAGTCAAAGAAAGATACAGCCCCCAAATTTGCTATGTTGCCCGCATCGTCTGTGATCACATCCTTCTTTGCGGCGAGCTAATTTCTTCGATTGTGATGAGTTAAACGAACTGATCGCGTTTTTCGGTTATTGCGTAGCTCCACCACAATCGTTTACCACGATCGTTGCTAAAAAAATCGAGAGGGTCAAAAATATAAAAGACATAGTTGATAATTTTTTTCTTTTTTTTTTTTTTTTTGAAATGGTGGTGTAAAAAGGATATAAAAAGGTAGAGTGAGTTCATGAAATAAAGATATGAAAAGGATACTTCAACAAAATTGCGTCCCTGATGAGTTTGTATCACGTACTATTGCAAGGACTACTCGTTTCTTCTTCAGTCAGGAATTCCTCAAGTCCACGGAGGTTTTCCCGCGATGCAAGTCTCCTCCGTGATATATCTTGACTCTTTGCCTGTTGACTTTGAATGTGTTGGTCCCGTCCTCATTTGTTAACTCAGCCGCTCCATGCGAGAATACCTCTTTGATTATAAATGGACTGGACCATCGTGAATTTAATTTTCTGGGAAAAAGTCGCAACCGATAATTGTATAACAAGACCTTCTATCCAACTTGGAGATTCTTCTTACATAGTCATTTGTCATACCAATGTTTTGCGCACTTCTTGTAGATCTTGGCATTTTCATATGCTTGAGTTCTCCATTCGTCAAGCTCAGTCAACTGAAGTTTCCTTACCTCCCTTGCGGTCTTCAAATCAAAATTGAGCTTTTTTACTGCCCACATTGCTTTGTGCTCCAATTCAAGCGATAAGTGGCATGTCTATCTAAATACCAACACATACGAGGACATGCCTATAGTTGTTTTATAGGTGGTTCTGTATGCCCACAAGGCGTCATCCAGCTTCATGGCCCAATCTTTGCGTGAAGGCTTCACCACCTTCTCTAGGATCAGCTTGATTTCCCTATTGGACACCTTGACTTGGCCGTTTGTCTACGTATGGTATGCGGTGGCAACCTTATGGTGGATATTATACTTGAGCAGCAATTTGTTGATGACGCTATTGACAAAGTGGAAACCTTCGTCACTTATTATGGCACGTGGGGTGCCAAAACAAGTGAAAATATTTTTCCGCAAGAATTTGGAGACTAGCGATGCAACGATACCGCTTCAACCCATTTGGAAACATAATCGACGGCCAACAGAATGTATTTTTGACCATTTGATGGTGGAAATGGTCCCATTAAGTCTATGCCCCATAAGTCGAATAACTCCAATTCTAAGATAATATTCATTGGCATCGCATTCTTCCATGAGATGTTTCCCGTGCATTGGCACCTGTCACATTTCATCGAACAGTCTCTTACATCCTTGAATAAAGTTGGCCAAAAATATCCACTTTGTAACACCTTTTCTGTTGTGCGTTGGCCTCCAAAATGTCCATTATACGGTGAGTCCTGGCATTGGGATAGAATGCGCTGGTGAGGAGTCTCTGGTACACATAGACACAAGATCTGGTTTGACCCCCTCTTGTAAAGATTTGGCTCGTCCTAATAATAGGATTTACACTCGTGCATAAGCTGCCTCTTTTGGTGGGCTGTGTAATTTTTCGGGAATTGTTTGCATACCAGATAATTGATCACATCTATGTACCATGGTAACTCTTCAATTTTGAGCAGCTGCTCATCTGGGAAAGTTGCGTTCACCTCCGACTGGTTACGGTCGACTTCCGGATTTTCTAATCTTGATAGGTGGTCCGCAACCTGGTTCTCCGTCCCCTTACGATCAATGATTTCCATGTTGAATTCTTGAAGGAGAAGAACCCATTGAATCAACCTCGGTTTTGCATCTTTCTTTGTCATTAAATATTTGATTGTCAAGTGGTCGGTGTGAATGATTACTTTAGATCCCAGCAAGTAAGGTCTAAATTTCTCCAGCGCAAAGATCACCGCAAGAAGTTCTTTTTCAATGGTAGTGTAATTCGTTTGGGTAGGGTTCAAGGTTCTACTCGCATATGCGATGGGGTGTAGCATTGTTTTCTTCTTTTGCGCTAGCACCGCCCCCATCGCATAACTGCTAGCATCGCACATCAGCTCAAATGACTGTGTCCAGTCAGGTGCGATCAACACAGGTGCAGTTATCAATGCATTCCTTAGTATCTTGAATGCGTTGAGGCATTGTTCATCAAAGTCAAACATTCTCTCGGCCTCCAACAATGCACTCAATGGTCAAGCAATCTTTGAAAAGTTCTTCACAAATCGACGATAAAATCCTGCATTTCCCAGGAAACTCTTGACATCCTTCACATTTACTGGAGGTGAGAGCTTTTCAATGGCCATAATCTTCACTTTTTCCACCTCCAGCCCCTCCTTGGAAACTTTGTTCCTGAGCACAATACCTTCATTCACCATGAAATGGCACTTCTCTCAGTTCAACACAAGATTTTTCTCTTCACATCTCCTCAGTATCTTCTCCAAATTTCTTAGACAGACTTCATACATTTGCCCATAACCGAGAAGTCTTCCATAAAAAACCACTGAATCTTCAAGATACTTAGAGAAGATGGCGATCATGCACCTCTGAAACGTGCTTGGCACATTGCATAATTCGAATGGCATGCGGCGAAAAGCAAACGTTCTGTAGAGGCAAGTGAATGTGGCTTTCTCTTGGTCTTCAAGAGCAATCATTATTTGGTTGTAGCCCGCATACTCGTCCAAAAAGCAAAAGTAATCATTTCCTGCTAGGTAGTCTAGCATCTGGTTAATAAAAGGCAAGGGAAAATGATCCTGCTTCGTCGTTGCATTGAGTTTGCGGTAGTCCATGCAGATTCGCCAGCCAGTGATGGTCCTCATTGGTATTAATTCATTGTTTGCATTGGGAACAACCGCCATTCCTCCCTTCTTGGGCACACATTGCATGAGGCTGACCCACGTGCTATCGGCGATTAGATAAATAATGCATGCGTCCAGCCATTTGATTATCTCCTTCTTCACAACCTCCTTCATCGTAGGGTTTAGTCTGCGTTGAGGTTCGGTAGACCCTTTTGACTTTCTTTGAGGTGTATCCTGTGCATGCAATTTGTGGGGCTGATTCCTCTTATGTCTACTAGCGTTCATTCTATTGTTTTTATATAATTCTTCAGGATGCTAAACAGCGCATTCTCTTGTTCTTCTTGAAGCATAGAGGAAATTATCACTGACAGAGTTTCATTTTGCCCCAAGAAAACATACTTCAGGTGGCTTGGCAAGGTTTTCAATTCCACGGTAGGTGGTTATTTTAAGGAAGGTTGTTGTGCTTTTCTCTCTTCATTCACAGTCAATTTTTCTTCTTGGTTTGTTGTTTCCATGATCGCATTGCAGGTTGCTACGGATGCGGTCGCATCATCTCTTTCATCTTCATCTTTGGACTCTTCTTCTTCATTACAACTGGTTCATTGTCAGAATCTATTAGGTCTTCTTCTTCCGGATACTTCATGGCTTTCATGTCAAACTTAATCTTCTTTCCATTCACACTCAACGTGATCTCTCCCTTGTACACATCAACTTGAGTGCGACCAGTGGATAAAAATGGTCGTCCCAATATGATGGGTACATCTTTGTCCGCTCCATAGTCAAGAATGATGAAGTCAGCCAGTAAAATAAATGTCAATTGAGACCAGGACATCCTTCAGCTTACCCTCTGGATGAATTAGGGACCTGTCTGCCAACTAGAGAGTCACCGTCGTGGGCATCAGCTGCCCCACATTCAATTGTTTAAAAATTGAAATGGGCATTAAGTTGATACTGGCCCCAAGACCGCAAAGCGTTTGACCTATATATATCCCGCCATTGAGCAGGGTATCGTGAAACTTCCGGGGTCACGCATTTTCAATGGAATAATGGTGCTTGACTTCTGGGTTAACGCCACCGTCATGAACTTCCTTGTGTTACTCTTCTTTGTCACCATATCCTTCAAAAACTTAGCATACTTTGGCATTTGTTCAATCGCTTCAATGAAAGGGATGTTGATATGTAATTGTTTTAACATGTCCATAAAGCGATGGTACTACACTTCAGCATTTATTTTCTTCTTTAGTCTCTGAGGGAATGGTGGCAGTTGTACCTTCACGGTTCCCTGTTCCATAGGCTCAGAAGTGGACGCAACTTTTAGTTCCATCGTCTCATTTTCTTCTGGTTCCTCTTGTGTCAACGGGGTCTTGGATTCCATCGCAACTGGAATAGTCCTACTTGGCTCCGTCTTTTCTTCAGCTACTGTTTTTCCACTTTGCAAAGTCACAACATGACATTGCTTCTTTCCCGTGTTCCCCTGGTTACAAGGGAGCTCGGTTGAACTCAGCAACGCCCCTTGCAATCTACTTTTAAGCTCGCCCGCAATCTGTCCTATTTCGATTTCGAGATTGCGGATAGAAGTCACCTGATTCTGGAGTACTATTTCATTTTTCTCAATATACTGCTTTAATAGGCTCTCCGGAGAAGAAGATTGCGGTGCCTGTGAGCTGCTAGCTTGATTTTGCAAATGACCATTTGTTCGCGGAAAAAATCCTGGTGGCCTTCTTTTTGCACCATCGGTTGATAATTTTATTGTTGATTTTTTCACGCGAAGTTGGAGTGGTGTCTCCAACCAGGGCTGTAAGTGTTAGAGAAAGGATTATTCTTTACAAAGTAAACAGATTGCGGGTTCCTCGGACATTCTTCCATCGGATTGGCATCTCCACAAATAGCACAACTTGTGCCTGTCTGCTCAATTGTGTTGACTTGCCCTCTTTGTATTCCTGGTTGATTGTGATTCGCTGTATCAGATTCATTATCTCATTTATTTGATTTTGTAAGGATGCAATGGCCCCATTGCTTAGTCACCTTCTCGAATTTTAAGTCGTTGATCGCTTTCCCTCCAATCTTCGTGATTTTTCAAAATGCAATCATACGTTTTATCAAGCAGACCTCTAGTTGCTATCGCATTGGCAGCCGTCTGTGATGCATGGTTCAAACTGTGATAAAAAAATTCCATTTGAAGACAATCGGGTAAGCCATTGTGCGAACAATCTCACTCCAATCTTTTAAACCTCGCCCAGGCATCACTGAGCGATTCGTCAATATCATGTTCAAAATTTGTAATCAACTTCCTCCTTCTTGCGTTCTCGGTTGGGGGGAAGTATTTCTTCATGAACTTTTCTACTACTTATTCCCAAGACGTTATCTCCCCTAGTTCAAGAAAATAGGCACATTTCCTTGCTTGGTCGTATAGCGAAAATAGGAACAACGTTAGTCGAACTTCCTCAGCTGAGATGTTTAGGAACACAAAAGTATTGCAGATTTCGATGAAACTTCAGAGATGGGCGTGCGGATCCTCGCCACGCCTTCCACCAAACTGTCCGGTCGTTTGAATCATCTGCAACACAACCGGCTTCATATCAAACCTCAATCCGTCCAAAGCTGGCCTCATGATTCTTGGGGAGAAATCATAGAGGTTGGGCAGCGCATAGTTCCGGATGGGTCTATTGCGGTCGTTAGCCAGGAGAATAGGGTTTTCCATGATGTTGTTTGCGTTTGTTGCTCTATCTTCCGATTGTTCTGCCATGTTGGGATTTCTCTTTTGTTGTTGTCGGCAATTGTTTCTTCGTCTTCTTCGGAAAGTTCTTTCAATCTTTAGGTCATAGTTGGGCTCAGAAACGTGTCCTTCGCTTATACGACACCCACTTCTTCCCTTACCAAAGAAGAGGCAGTGCACAGAGGTTGAAAGATGCAAAGAAAATCAAAAAGTTACTGTTAGCGCAATATGTACTACTGTGGTCCCCAGCAACGGTGCCAAAAACTTGATGCGTTGTAAATGTGATGAAATAATGGTGTATAATTGCGATGATGATTTATGCATTGCACATACAAGTTTTTCTAGTAAAACCCAAGTATAAATCTCACTAGGTTTCCTAGTAAGTCCAAGGTCGAACACAGAGACTACTGAGATACTATACGTTAGTAAATTTTGATTCCTTTGCGGTGGCAAAAACAAATAAGTTCGGTTGGTATTTTGTTTAAGTATAAATTCTATACGATGGAATTGAGTAAAGAGTTGATGATAGCGAAAGTTACAATGACTATGCGGGGAACAGGTTGAGAAGGGATTTAGCTAACACTTCCTAAGGTTGCGTTCAAGTTATGCGATCATGATACATGTACACAACAGCATGTCATCTCTCAATGAAAATGCCATAGTTCCTATTTCTGGGATGCATGCGATGTATACGATAATGTCGATAGGACTTATGTTTAAGCCTCTATTCTTGTCTATGCCATGATGAATGATACATACATACACAAGGTGACCCATACTATCATATCCTATTTCTAGGGTGCATGCGATGCATAATAGCAAACAGAACTTAGCTATTCATGTGAAATGTGAAGACAAGATGATCGCATAAAGTGAAGATCTTAAGTCATGCTAGCTAAGTATTTCTCAACCCATTCGGGAATTTAGCTATTCATGTGAAATGTGAAGAGATTGAACAGATGTTGAGATGAGCATTCCATTTTATAAATAAAGTCAGAATACAAAACAAAAATGGAAAGTAGGGATAAGAAGCCCAGTAGCAATATCTTGTTTCCCGAGTCTTTTACACTGTCTTTTTACTCTACTCTGTCCAGAAGAATATCCTTGCTTTCACAAGTGTCGGCCCTCTCTCCTTTTACAGCGCTTCTTGGCAGTCTTTCGAGCTAACCAGGAATGATCTCTCGACGTCTTCTTCTCTTTGCTCGCCTCCACCTTTTAAGTAAACGACAAGTATAGACTAACGGCTATCTACTTTGTATAAGATCTATCTTCTATATGTATGTGGCAAACTGTGTCGAACTGTGTCTCACTCTTTTAACGATGGTGAATTTCGGTATTTATAGAACTCAAGGTGAAAAAGTATTGCTCTCTAATGATTGCAATGATGGGAGGTCATTAAATCTTCTGTCTGATGTGCCGATTAATGGTCACCGAAAAGTTGAATGTACTTGCTACAATGTGTCGTTAACGACTTGTCAACTAAATTCAGATTTAACCGTCATTAGCTTTTTTATGCTTAATTTTATGAAGTGGAAATGTGGATGATATGCGTTGATGAAATTGTGTTGTGCACTCAAGTTTCCTCAGCGGAATCCAAGTGTAAATTCCTCTGAGTTTCCTGGTAAGTCCAGGGTCGAACATAGAGACTTGTGAAAACAGATTGCGTTGATAATTTTTATTAAAGCCTTGCGGTAACCAAATAAATAAATTGTTGGTTTGTTGTTGATTTCATTACTGAAGAAAAATAACAATTGCGGCGAAGTTTGAAAAGAGTTGGTAAACGGGAGATGCGATGAATATGCGGTGAACGGGTTGAGAAGGGTTTCAGCTAACACTTCCTAGAATGCGTTCGTGCCTTGCGACCATGCAACATGCATACAATAGTAAACCATCTCTCGATGCGAATACTATGGCTTCTAATGCTAAAACGCATGCGATATATGCGATAAGTCTACAGGACCTACACATAAGTCTCTATTCTTATTTATGCGATGACAGAATAACACACACACAAATAAGGCGACCACATAATATCATTCCTATCTCAAGGATGCATGCGATGCAAGTTGACAAACAGAGCTTATCTCTAAGTCTCTATCTCTTGTTTATGCAGTTCTAATCTTGCTCTTTCGAGTCTAGATTCTAACCTAGCTCTCTCGAGTCTTAGGTTCTTTCTTCAGACTCTCTCTCGAGTAGCTCTAAAGGGGTGTTTTGCACAGCATAAAACAAGACGATCGCAAGCAATGAACTTCCTAGGTCATGTTAGCTTAGTTCTTCTCAACCTATTCGACTAGTTTAGCTACTCATGTGTATTAAGAGAGTGACCATATGTAGAAATAAGTCTTCCATTGTATAAATATGAAGTTGAAGTACAAAATAACAGTGTCAGTATAGAATAAAGAGCCTGGTAGCAATCTCTTGCTGCCCAGGCGTTTACATTGTTTTTCTACTCGTACTCAAAAGATAATCTCGCTCTCGTGAGAGTCGGCTCGCTCTCTGCTTCTACGCCCCAAGGTTCTCTTTCGAGTTGCCCTGAGCGATCTCCGGCGTCACCACTCTTCTCTTACTTCGCCTTAAAATGAAAGAAAACTATGAACAAGGGCGTGCGAACTTGTGGAACTGATCAACCCCTTTTCTGAAGGTCACCCTTGGTATTTATAAAGCATCCTTGGTGAAAGGTGGCTTCTCTCCCATGATTGTACAGATGGGACAGCTTTAATTACTGACTGATGTGCCGAATAATTGTCACCGAAAACCTTAATGTACTTGTGATTTTTATCGGCTGTCAACTTAATTCGGATTCGACTGTCATCAGCTTTCTATCCCATCGCGATTAATTAGCCTTTCACCCAGATACGTCCACCATGTTGCGCTGACCAAGTTGCAGCGATCCTTCTCAGGCGAATGTTTGCGAGCACAATCATTGCAAAGCCTTGCGATGAAGTTGTGCTCGATCGATGATTTCCTATGATCGTAATTCTTGCATTGCGTCAACGCATATTCTGCATAAAAACACTAAAATCAACTGTTCCTATGCGATGAACGCATGTGACAGCAATATTATAAAACCGATGCTTGATGGACATAATTTAACATGTTTTATCAACGCAATCCAACATTGTTTAAGAACTTAGCACTATAATAACGTGCATTTATGCCCGTTATCACTTTCCGTCCCATTAGGATTTATTATGCTTTCACCTTGATGCACCGTCTTTATGCGACCACCTTCTTGAGCAAATTCTTGCGAGCGCATACGATCGCATGGTTTTGCGATCGCAATCTTTTAATGCGCACGGTCGTCGAATTCCTTGAATCGTAATTTGCTTTGTGCCAATGCATTTTTCCTGCATAAAATAGGTAAATTAGCTGCTTTTATGCGATGGGCGTATACAATCGCAGTATTCTTAGTTTAACGCTTTTGGACATGATTTTGTATATTTTTACCGTCGCATTCCCTCATTGTTTTACTTATTTTCGTTGTAATAACGTGCATTTCTGCCCGTTATCAATGCCTAAGATGCACCTACGTATTTTTCTTTATAAAATGTGTTTTTGTTTTATTTGCTATATCAGTCATTTGTGGGGGATTATTGGGAATGACTAACATAGAAAAACAAAAGAAAACCGAAAAAAGGTTTTATTATCATTTGAATTAATTCTAAGAATTAATTGTTTGTGATTAATTCTAAGAATTAATCTCAATTAATTCTAGAACAGTTTTAAAATTAATTTCAAAATAGTTTTCTTTTTTGTTTTAAAAATGGATCTTATCTTTCCTTTAAAATGCTCTTGGTTATTGGAAAAAATATGTGAGAAAATCGATTCCCTCTTTTTTTTGTTTCTCTATGTGGTCTGAACATTATTTCCAACGATTTCATTCCTTTCTCTAGTGAATGCATGCTGAGCTTGGAAGTTGTGTTAACCTTGGGGATCAACAGGCATACGCGATTTAGCACTAAGGTCACGTCAAATTTTGCTTTCAAGGCAATGGATTTTCCATGACATAACAATAATCGACATTTGGTTCCAACATCCATAAATCACTATCATGTAATTCAATCAAAAACTCACAAATTTGTGTAGTTCTCTCCTTTTTTTTATATTATTGGGTGAAATTAATGGTTAAGGATCTTGTATTGAAAAATTAAGGAACGTCATAATTTTTATAAGATATGTGAACTACACTCTATTCTTTGTCAATTGGTTTTGAGTTAAGACTTCATGTTATTCATTAGATAAAAATGTCTAATTGCCTTGATCAGTTCTCCAAATATCAAAGTAACTATTCATGGAGAGAGGCTATACATACAATCGAAAGTTTATTTATTCTAAAATCTTCTAGGACTTAAAAATGTTCATAATGTTTGAGAATACTTTTGAAAATAAACAACTCCTTCAAATTGAAATAGAGAGTTCAGTTAAAAGTATCGTGGAGAAAAGGTAAACACTTCCAACTTGTTCTCGTTCAATCTTTGTGGTGATTTCAAGAAATCTTTTTGAATTAAGAATTTTGTTTGCAACCCAGGCACAAACAAAACATAGTTAGAAAAATCAACAAACAAGGACAAAACAACCAATCAAACATAGAGAAGAAAAGCTCATACAACACAACTAATCAAGAAAACCATGTCCCAAAGAGAAGTGATGCGTTTAATCTCCACGACTATAATCTATAGTGTCCTTAGAATAAGATATCCAATCTTCTCAAAAGTTCTTAGATGCAACTCTTTCAAATTTTTTGGAATCGAAAATAGCAAGATAACTTTGTTGGCGGTGTCAACTTTGTTGGTGGTGTCTTTCTTCATTAGAGAAATTTGAGGTCAGTGATAACGATGGAAGTGGAAAATTAAAAGAATCAACAAAGATAAGTTTTGATTTCTTCTTTTCTTCCTCTTTTTGAACATGTTTATAGTTTTGTTTGAATGTTTATCCTACAAATACATGTTTTATTTTACTGTTTTTGCTTCCATAAAAATCGGATATCTAAATACAAGGCATTCACACGCTTTCGCAGGAATTTGATTCCTTCCAAAGATCTTAGGGATTGAAATCACAAGAGATAGAAATTCCTCAATTTATTTTATTAATGTGACATCTTTTATTAATGTATTTCAATTATATAAAAATATAAAATTTTATCTTCGTAATTATATATATCTGATATGTTATTTAATTCTCTGACAGCCTCTAACGAACAATATCAATACATTTATGATCTCAATTAATCTCCTAAATAACAAGGGAACAACATTATCATTCCAATTGATTTTCATTCTGAATCCAGTTAATTTCGATTTCTAGTAACTAAATAAGTTGCAAAAATGACCCAAAGAACCAAGTTCATAAAATGTATGAGAGGTTGTTAGATGATATAATTAAATCTACTGGTTTAAGCTTTTAAGTCAATCGATGATTTAAAATGGTATTAAAGCAGGTTGGTTCAAGAGAATCTGTGTTCAAACCACTTTAAGATGGTATAAGTTGCACAATTTATTGAGTCTTGCACATATTTCAAATCCGCAATTGGAAATAAATATTAATTGAGGTGAATTTAGGAGAGTTTTAATATAGAAAGTACATCAAGCATTTGTATTTTGTAATTAGAATGATATAGTCCTGGAAAATTGAAAAATACAAAGTTAATAATATATAAGATGGTGATTTAAATTTCTGGTATGTAATTGAGTTATACTCACCCAAATACATTAACATATGAGTTGTAGGATTCAATCAATTAATCACTATCACGCAATTTAATTAAAAAAAGAAAATTTCTTATAAATAAAAAAAATTCCAAAAATATTTATACTTTATAGTAAGAAGTTTCAAAATTACGAACATTTTTTTAATTTTTTTTTTTTTGCTATAAATTATAAATATTTTAAATATTTTTAGAAAATAAGGAAAAAATTGTAATGTGGCAAATTTTTCTAATTAAATTATTTTTATTTATTTTTTTCTTTTATATGAGATCGTCTTGATGCCTGGTGGGCCGTCGTTGCCAAGTATTCAAGCAACTATACTATACATGATGAGAGATACTTTACAAAATCAAAGTTGTTTTCTTAATAAAACTTCCATGTGCAAGAGAGAGTTTCAAATCTCATCTTGCAAGGACCAGAATCACTCAAATTTAGTGATGTTCAAAGTTACTTTGAGATAAGATTTGATGACATATTTGCAAGTAATTTTAACGGTTTTAAAATTATTCTCAAACATGCATTGGATCTTCATTCAAACCAATTTTAATTGTACAAAAGTAGCGTTTAAAAAGTATAAAACCAAATATCAACTATTAATTTGGAAGGACTAAAGTCATTTTTAGAGTTGTTTTATTTATGTTTTAAAAAAGACTTCCAAACACATCTTAAATAATCTCTTCCAAATGTCTCAAAAATAAAATAATCTATTCTAGAGTTGGATGGAGATGATGAGGTGAGAGCGTCGCAGACAGAAGGAATCAAGTATCTCTAATCTCTCTAAAATCTCTTGTTTTCATTGTTGTTGAAAAATGATGTTCTATTCGATTTCAAAATTATTTGACAATGGTAACGTGAGATCCTCCATATAACCTTTTAAAATTGTATCTTTTTGCGTTTTTTCTATTCTTAGGTCAAATTCCAATTTTTATTTTTTTATTGGTCAAATTCCAATTTTTATTTTTTTATTGAATGCTTATTTGGTTCATGAGCTCTGATACTATGTTAAATAATATGAGGTCTATCTCAAAATCAATAAGCAATAAGAGTACATATATCTTATAAACATTGTGAGGTCTCTCGATTTTTTCAATGTGAGATCATGATGGATCGAAATGATAGAACCTTCCTAACAACTTCTATTTTTCCCTTTTTAGTTCAACATGTGGGAGATCCATCTCAGGAAATTAAATTTGAACCTCATTAAAGAAAGTATATAAGTAATTAAGAGAGCTCAAGATCAGGGGATGAATTCAATAAAGAAAGTTGAACCCCTCAATTTCAATGTGTGTTTTTATTTTAGTATAAAACAAAGTCATTTTAGTTATTAAAATGCAATCAGCACAATAGTAGCATGCTCCAACCTCTCTTAGAAGACCAAATCCCTCAAACAAAAATTTTGGATTCACCACTTAAGATATTTGAATAATATTGTTTTGGATCCCTCAACATGTGGCCGAATTAAAATTACAAAATAAAAAACTTTTAAACAAGAAAAAAGTTCATAGAACATACAGTTTGCACACTGCATTAAAACAACATTTTCTTAAATGAATTGTAAGAAAAACAAAACGTGAATAAAATAGATGTACAAAAAAAGCATAGTTCAATTAGCATCATGTATATGCTATATCAACATTCAATTTTTCCACTTCACATTGTCAAAAAAAAAATTTAAATAAAACGGCATTTAAGTAGCTTTGATCAAGTTTAATTTTACTTACATTGACGTAAAAGATTAATAATCGTAATATCACACTACAGTCAAATTAGTAAATAAGCATTCTACAGTTTTTTAAACATATTAAAATATTTATTATTAGTATTATTCACATCATGGATATTTTGTTGTTTACTTTTAATGTTACATAGATTTCTTGATGATACATCAAAAAATATTATTTCACCAAATTTAATGTTTAATTGGCGTAACCTTTCTAGATTTTCCCAAAGGGTAAGGTAGACTGTTATCATCTCAATTCTCAAAGCATTAGTAAAGCAAAGCCCTCTTTTTTCCATTCTCCCCAAAAAAGTTCCCTGTCCTTATGAGCCAATATGATTACATTTGAAAGAAAGTTCACTATAACCATGTTGGCTAATATTTACAACGTTGGTACCTAAATGTTTATTGGTAATAGTAGACACTGAAGTTTTTGGCACAAGCTCATTTCATAACTTAACTAAAAGAATATGAATGACAAATACATCTTAAATATCAGACAATAATTATTATCAAGTTCCTGCAAAATCTCATGAAAATGGAAATTGTCCATTGGGGGGTCAATTTTGGGTACACTCCAAGTAAAATCAGCCATCCTGCAGCCTAGAAGGAAAGTGGGTTTCAGCCTTTCATCTTGAAAAATTAATCTTCTAGCCAATTTCAACAATGGCATATAGTGTCAAAACCACAAAGCTTTGGATCTCTATGAAATTGGTTAGGAGCTGTCAAGAAATACGAAAGACGACTCTGCAGTCATAATGTGAGCCTTAGATTCACCATCATTGGATGACATGGTTGAAACTATAAACAGTTGTACAAAGCTTGTTACAGCTTTTTACCCAAATGAACAGACAGAGCAGTCATGTTTGGATTCGGTTAGGGCCATCATACAGTTGCATCCGAAAGTAGACATTCATTCATCAGAAGTCGCCGATTTGGGACGCCTGAAACTCTCACAGCCAGGACAATTATGCAAGCTCTCGTGGATATAAATATCACAATCAAGACAGAAGTGTTGTTTGCACTTTGGGCAAGAAACACGGATGCCTGGGCTGTTACCTGTGCCTAAAATGAAAAGTACATTTGAATAAGTACATAGTAATTGTAGGGTCAAAAGTTCAGTTCAGTAAATTACAATAGGGACAAAAATCATCCATATTTATTCATACGTGCATGTCACAGGTGTAAGTAGCTCCCTATTGCCTATATGAACAATGTAATAGAAGGAAGTCACCGAACACAGAGAAGGCAAAATCAATTCACATCGATAACACTGTTTCAGCAGTACTGGTGCTACAGTGCTAGACATAATTAGTACTGAAAAATTACCAAAACACGAACAGGAAATGTGGAAGTCTTCTTTTATGCAACATTCTTTGCTTTAGGAGTCAGATTATACAGGGCATTAATAAACTCCTAGTAGTAAAGAGGATAATGGATTAAGATATCCTGACACAAAATGCTGACTAATTAGACATGTGCATTATACTATTAGATGACAACAAATGCCATAAAAAGAAGTTTCATTTGAAAGCTTCCAAATATCATGTTTATTTGAGTTCTTACCAGGATTCATGAGGCTTTCTTGGCAGCCAAAACAAACTTTTGGAAGTTGATTTCGTGGATCATGAAGTACTTTATCAGAGACTTCATCAAATGGTATAATTGGAAAGAGATGGTGATATGACCTAGCCAAATGGGGTGAGGAGATAAGTGTTAATCCACAAATCCGACACTCTGTGGGCAGCTCACAAACTCGTGCTTTGCATCGAGGGCAAGTATAGCCCCCTCCAACTTTAGCTTCCTTGTGACATGAACATATTGCAATAGAACTCTCTGCTGCTCTTTGTGGGAACCCCATCTTGATTAAATTAGGCATTGCAGAGTCTGCTATTGCTGGGGGTGGGGGTGCATGCTCCAATAGCAACTCTTTGAAATGAGACTGTACATAAAAGGCAAGTATTTCACAAAGATTTAGGAAACAGAACTTCCATATATAAAAACATCAAATAAAATCTTGCTATAGTAATTTTACTTATAACCGTGTTCTTTGTTAAACGTCCTTCATGGTCAGTTCAATTAGTTGATCATCTACACAGCTTTCAATACAACTTTCTTTACACACACTTTCTTATCCTTCTTCCTCTCACACAATTAACTCTTCTCATCAACCATTAGCATCTGGCCCTCCGACCAACACCATGCCTTCGACAAATCCTTAACCCATTTGCGGTCCATTGACTATTTTCCACCCAAGTGTAAAGCATTCTACAGCCATTGTGGCTTTGCCTTCTGATGCCGATACGGGCCATTATTTATCCAGCCCAATCCCTATCCCACCCATCTCTCCTCATCCTTCATCCGTTTATGAACCTCTTGAAACACAATGGTACATTTTCATTCCTCTTCTGACAAATGAGTTTTTGAATTCGGGTCCTCCCTTCATTGCTTTGGCTCCATGGTTCAGAAACAAACAGGCTTTCTATAATAGCCACCCCACTAAGAAGGGCAACAACAAGCATATGGCAAAACAAAGGAAATGCATTAGAGAAGTTCAGAACCTAGAATGCTCTCTAGAATGCTCTATCTCTTATGAGAAAAAAGCTAAATCTAAGCTTAGAGAGGGGTCTTTGTCAGCTTGGTTGTGGTTTTTGTATTTTTTGGGCCACACCATGCGTTGTTTGTGGATGTTTGCTATCTACTATATCATCGCTTTCCCTCCATATTGAAGACTGTTTCCTGCTCCAGGGGATTTGTCAACATGGTTATTGAAAAGAGAATAACAACACGATTACGTGGAAACCCTAGTACAGGAAAAAAAAAACCACGATATAGAGACTTTGCTTATTATTTTAATCTGATACACTGAATACACAGGGACACACTGTATAGACAGTAGGAAACCCTAGGGGTCTACACAATTACATAAATGCCCCTCGGTTAATAACCCTATTTTCAACACTCCCCCTCAAGTTAGAGCATAAATATCGACAAGGCCCAACTTGCTTACACAATAATCAAAACTTTGTCCCAGTAACCCTTTTGTAAGTACATCAGCAACTTGTTGATTTGAAGGAATATAAGAGATGCATATGTTTCCACTGTCCAACCTCTCCTTAATGAAATGTTTGTCTATCTCTACGTGTTAAGTTCTGTCACGTTGAACCGGGTTATTTGCAATGGCTACTTTATTGTCACAAAACAATTTCATTGGAAGCTCATTATCTTACTTGAGATCTGATAACACTTTCTTCAACCAAATTTCTTCACAAATCCTCAGACTCATGGCCCTATACTCTACCTCAGCACTACTTCTAGCAACAACTCCTTGTTTCTTACTTCTCCAGGTGACTAGATTACCCCAGATAAATGTACAGTACCCAGACATCAATTTTCTATCAACAACAGACCTTGTCCAGTCAGAATCAGTGTAAGCTTCAACAGATCGTTTATCGGTCTTTCTGAACATTAGACCTTTGCCAAGAGTTCCTTTCAAGTACCGGAGGATACGTTCAACTGCTATCATATGATCCTCACATGGAATTTGCATAAACTGACTGACAACACCTACTGCATACGAAATATCTGGTCTCGTGTGAGACAAGTAGATCAACTTTCCGACTAACCGCTGATACCTTTCTTTATTAACTAGAATTATATCATTCTTATCACTGAGCTTCGCGTTGTACTCTACTGGTGTGTCAACAGGTTTACACCCAGTCATGTCTGTTTCCTTTAGTAAGTCCAGAGTATATTTTCGTTGAGAGACTAATATACCTTCTTTTGAGCGAGCCACTTCTATTCCCAGAAAGTATCTTAGCTTCCCGAGGTCTTTAATTTCAAATTCTCCGGCCATCTCTGTTTTAAGCCTCATGATCTCTACATCATCATCCCCAGATAAAACAATGTCATCAACGTAGACAATAAGCACAGCTATCTTCCCTAATGTCGATCTTTTTATAAAAAGAGTGTGATCAGAATACCCCTAAACATACCCCTGTGCTTTCACAAAAGTTGTGAACCTGTCAAACCAGGCCCTTGGAGACTGTTTCAATCCGTATAACGACTTTCTCAATCTACACACCTTGTTTTTTAATTGACTCTCGAACCCAAGAGGAGGACTCATATAGACTTCCTCTTCAAGTTCCCCATTCAAAAAAGCATTTTTAACATCAAGCTGGTACAGGGGCCAATCCTTATTTACAGCAACTGACAAGAGCACTCGGATAGTGTTAAGTTTGGCCACAAGAGAAAAAGTTTCAGAATAATCTACTCCATAGGTCTGAGTAAAGCCTCTTGCAACAAGTCTAGTCTTGTACCGGTCGATCGTCCCATCTGACTTGTACTTTATAGTAAACACCCATTTACATCTAACTATGTTGTGCCCTTCAGGCAGAGCCACTTGTTCCCAAGTTCCATTCTTCTCGAGAGCTCTCATTTCTTCCATAATAGCAGACTGTCATTCTGGTTTTTTCATTGCAACACTAATGTCATTTGGAACCATCTCAGTATCCAAACTAGTAGTGAATGCTTTGAACTCGATTGCCAGATTACTATCTATCATGTAACTATGCATAGGGTATTTAGTACATGAACGAGTGTCTTTCCTCAGAGCTATAGGAAGATCAAGCGATGCATCACGTTCTTTCAATTCTCCAAGCTCCTCACCATGATCAATTATCTGTGTATCAAAGACTTCAGTAGTATCATCATTAGCAAGAATTATTTCATTCTCTATTGTCTTCCCTTCTACCATGCTTTCAGTATTACTACTTCCTTCTCCCTTGTCTTGCCTGCATTCATCAGTCTCCATACATACATCAACATCATTAATTTCAGGAATGTACGTACCTGGATCTGATGGCGGGTCTGACTCATGCATTGGAACTGGCTCAACAGGTGGCACTGCTTCCTGAGATTTTTCCTATAGTAAGTTTTCTAAGGAACTTGATTGGTAGGAAGGACCAGACTGTCATGCTCAAAACTAGGTTTAGACAAGGTTTGAATGGGAGATAAGGGAATAGCATAAGATGACCAGTTAGTCTCTTCATTCATGTTCTCCCCCTGAAGATGACTAACAGGGAAAAACGACTAATCCTCGAGAAATGTGACATCCATTGAGACATAGTACTTACGAGATGACGGGTGATAGCACTTATATCCACGTTGATGAAGTGGATATCCAACAAAGACATACTTTTGAGCACGAAGAGTAAATTTTGTGCGGTTTGGACCATGGGAGTGAACAAAGGCAACAAAACCAAAAACCCGAAGAGGAACATCGGAAATTAATCGAGTGGCTGGGAAGGACTCTTTAAACAGTTCTAAAGGAGTATGAAGATTAAAAATACGAGAAGGCATCCGATAAATGAGATGGGCAACAATGAGAACTACATCCCCCCATAGGTATGACGGAAGAGTGGCAGATAACATAAGAGACCGGGCTACTTCAACCAGATGACGAATGTTCCGCTCAGCAACTCCATTTTGTTGCAGAGTGTAATCACACGAGCTCTGGTGGACAATACCCTTAGAAACAAGAAAATACCTGAAGGAGGCATTGAAGAATTCTCGCCCATTATCACTTCGTAAAATTCCAATCTTTGTTTTGAACTGAGCTTCGATAGTTGTATAAAATTGTTAGAAAATAGACGACACCTCAGATTTGTCAGTGAGGAGGAAGACCCAGGTAAGGCGGGTGTGATCGTCTATAAATGTGACAAACCACCGTTTTCCAATGGAAGTGGTAACCGGTGAGGGACCCCATACATCACTATGAACAAGGGAAAAAGAAATCGCGGGTTTGTAAGGCTGGGACCAGAAAGAAACACGACTTTGCTTGGCACGAATACACACATCACAATTTAAAGAAGTATTAACATTGCGAAATAAATACGGAAATAAATACTTCATATATTGAAAATTCAGATGTCCTAAACGGAAATGCCACAACATAAAGTCATTTTCAAAAACAGGAAAATTTAACAACATAAACCCAGTTTGATGATCATCTCTAGAGGAAGCTTCTTCAGAAAGGAAGTAGAGTCCCCTATCGTGCCGGGCAGTGTCAATCCTCATCCCCGATTTCAGATCCTGAAACAAAACGGAATCAGGTGAGAAAATTGTCTTACACTTCAAATCCCTTGTAATTTTACTGACAGACAACAGATTATAAGTGATTTTAGGCACATGTAAAGTATCACGTAGAATTAAACCGTCAAATGGAGAAATATGGCATTTCCCCCCAATAGGGGCAAAAGACCCGTCTGCAATGCGAATACGCTCATTTCCAACACTTGGGTTATATGATATAAACAATTCTGAAGAACTCGTAAGATGATTTGTGGCCCCTGAGTCAACAATCCATGGTTTTTTACCATTTATACTAATAAAGCCAAATGAAGGGAAATTGCCTGACTGTGCAATAGCACTCACCCCAACCGTACTCAAGTTGTTCTTACTATCAACGGAAGACTGCTTCTGAGTCTGTCCATCTGTTGAGTCATTTACCAGAGCACGACCAGTATTAGATTTGTCATGAGATTGTCGTCGCCTGCTATTTAGAGGTTTCCCGTGAATTTCCAACACTAGTGCTTTGTGTACCAGAGCTTCTTATAATGTTCACACATAGGTGGAGGTTTTTTATCGCCATCAGCACTGGACGACTTTGCGACGAAGGCAGCTGCATCAGTTGTAGGAATGGGATTATTCATGGCACACAACCGAAGGAGTCGGGCGTTGGCCCAATATTCGATTACGAACACCATCGAATTTAGGGTTTAATCCAGCCAAGAATACGTAAACACGATCTGCCTCTTCGATTTTCAAGTATTAAGCCCCATCTTGTGCACAGCTCCAGACAATCTCTCGATACAGGTTCATCTATTGCCACAGGATTGACAGTTTGTTAAAATAAGAAGTAACATCCATGGATCCTTGTTTGCATTCATGAACCTGTTTGTGGAGCATATATAATCGAGAGGCATTCTGTCTTTTTTAGTACAAATCTCGTGCTGCCTCCCAGATATCCTTGGCGGTTGCAGCATATAATAATGGTCTGCCTATTTGAGGTTCCATACTATTCACCAAAACAGAGCATAACAGCGAGTTCTCCTTTCCAGATTCGTTCTTGTGGATCGCCTGGTGTTGGCTTTGGAATCTACCCTGTTAAGTATCCAAATTTGTGACGTCCTTCCAAGGCCATTCGAATTGATTGGAACCAAGAGAAATAATTCTGGCCATTTAATTTTTCCCCTACAAGAAATCCTGCGGAATTGCTCATCGAACCAGATAAATAAGAAAAATTTGACAAAATAGGGAATGAGTTTACTGGGTTCTCTAAATAGATTGGTTGAACCGATTGGGGATTTGTGCCAAACATCGTATCCAAATCTGAAATTTGTTATTGCAGATAAGCCAACCGATGTCTCACATTGTTTGGGTAATGGGTCGAACCACAAGCGGCTGGAAACGGGACTGTTACTGTCGGCTGGAAAGACGTCGCCGGCTGGAAGGCAGTCGCTGACTAGAAGGAGGTCGCCGGCATCTGTGAAGAACCCAGCCGACCGGACGGTTCGAGATGATCGCCGACTGGATGGCTCATCGTTGGGTAATGGATCGTCGACGGATGGCTCGTCATTGGTCGAACCCATTTGGTGTGGAAGATCCAGTCGCGTTCGGCGTGGCCCCTTGAAGGTCGATCTGACCTGATGCGGACTGGCAGACCAGCGCGAAACCGACTGGCGCAGATAGCTGTGAAGGCGCGGCGAACTCTGACGGCACGAAAGGCAACGATCTGCGACTTGGAACGACCGGATCTGTCTGTCCATCGAGGATCCGTCTGCGATCTGCCTGTCCATTGATCGGAGCTTCTGTTTGGTGCGGCGGTTCTCCGTTGACTGCAGTTGGACGACAGAAAGTAACTCCGATAGGGCTGCTTGAAAACACTCTTTTATGGCCGCTCGAATAGCAGTCTTCATGTCAAAACTCGAAGTTCCATCAGCAGAAGATGACTATGCTTGATTCTCTTCCATAATGGATAGGGTTTCGTCACCGAGCTCTGATACCATGTTAAAAATAAAAGAGTAGGGAAGAGAATAACAACACAGTTACATGGAAACCCTAGTACAAGGAGAAAAACCACGATATAGAGACTTTTCTTATTATTTTAATCTGATACACTGAATACAGAAGGACACACTGTATAAATAGACAGTAGGAAATCCTAGGGGTCTACACAATTACATAAACACCCCTAGGTAAATAACCCTATTTTCAACAGTTATTGTCATCATTGTTTTTATCATCATGTCGACCATTGGAATCAGTTTCTTGCTTCTTTTTTATGGAGTGCTTATGTCTGATGATCTTTGGATTGTAGTTTTGTTTAATTCGTCCCTGCTGTTTCAGTGATGGATGGGTTCCTCACATCATCAATCCAGCTTTCATCTTGCTGTTTTTACTCATCATTTTGTTGTTCCCCCTCCCCTTGGTTTATGATGTATCTTTTTATGGGGTTTCTACTTGTATCTCGTTGGATATTTCATTCACCAATGAAATTGCTTCTTATTAAAATAAATAATAAAAAAATAGTGATTTCAATTTCTCTCTATTTTAAGAAATTCATACATTCCATTAAACTCACCTCATCCAATGCTATAGAGTATGAGCCACCAGTTTCTTGGCAGAGATGTCTGCATATAAAAATTTCTGCAGTAAGACCAATTACTGAACACCTTATTTTAGAAGTTTTGCATTTCTGAACTGTCTCCATGATGTCTCCAGGATCACAAGAATTAAGAGCAGAGTATAAGATTAAAACTTCTCTATGCCCATATGATGGAATTTGATTTAGAAAGCCGTGGACAAGTTCCAGACCATTCTGCAGGGATGCATCACCTGAACATTCCAGTTTACCCATTAAAGCTTTAACATGGGATTCAGGGCTTCCACCAAGATCTGTTAAGCAATGAGCAACCCCATCTTTTATAGTCACCAAACCAATCTGACTCAGTGGATTTTGGTCAAAGAATTCCCTGACAAAAGCCTCTACATGTTTTGCCACAACAGCCATTCGACTTGGTCGAAAATCCATTTCTGTAGCAGCCTGCACATGGTGGGATAATCAAAATAAGAGAAATAGAGTAAGCAAAACCTCCATTCCATCACCATCCATTCAAAGCTATTTTCTCTCCACTACAGTTTCTACGACCATAAATCATACTTGCTCAAAAAAAAATTCAAAGTAGCACATTTTTCATTCACTATATAGTGGTTGGATTAAATGAGCAGAAATCCTCAATGAAATAACTGTGGAGATACTTCTCCAGACTGTTTGAAACATAACCAGAGAACAAACAAGTTGGAAGAAAACGAAATTATACCACATTTCAGTAATTGGGAAAGCTTAAAACAGCAAAACTATGAATTTACCAAGCCAAATTGATGGTTATGAAATATTTCAATATAGATACAATGCATTTAACTTGATGAACAATACAACAAACCTCTTTTCTCAGAACCTAATGGATCAAACAGATGGAACATTAACAAATGTAGTAATGAAGTCAAGGAAGAAAAAAGAATACCCTAGAGAAGTCAATGACGATATAGAGATAGCGAATAAGACCCTTCTGAATTCGAGCAGTGGTTGCTAAGGAAGAAAGGGAACGAAGGCGCCTTCTATACTGGGCATGGTAAATTGCCTTATTGTCGATCGGGCGAAGAAGTCCAGACTCATCCTCTTGCAAGGCCTCCCACGACCTATCATCCGCATATGTCCTTTCCCACGCAGCAAGTCCGCCATTGGCATCGTCATCATCGTCTTCTTCATCGGCTTCCCCATTCAATCGCCTGTTTTCGCCATTGTTCATGTTTAAGGACTCCCTCAGAAGCTAAGCTCGAGGGTTTTGAAACAAGATCAAATTGATGAAACCCCAATACCTAAAACAAGCTTTACACAGAGAACAATCACAACTAGGGGACTCAAGAGTTACAGTAGGTACGTAAAAAGCAATGGGAAATGAGGCCCTATCCGTCGATAGAAAGTGCGATGAGGAATCGACAATGAAGAAGAACAACGGATTTAAACGCCCACAACACCAGCAGAATAGAAATCAACTCCCTTGAAATTTACCCACAATCTTTACATCAATCTCAATGTTACCGTTTGATTGCAAATAAGGGAACCCACTGCGTGCTTCAGTCTCTAACCCGAGACTCACACCGGCACTGAGATAAACCGCCGGAAACTGCCTCTGACAACCGAGACCCACCGAGCCAACCGCCACTGACCTGATACCCACGACGGCGTGTTACAGTCACCGACACCCACGGCGTCGCGATTCAGCCTCAAAACCGAAACATCCAAAAAAGCATTGTGCAAAGGGTCAGCTTGCGACGTGAGGTTGCAGTAGAGAGTGAAATGAGGAAGGAGAAAGAAAATCGATGCAAAGGTGCGCCGGCGATGGAAAATGGGCAACTGTGGAGATTGAGGAAGAAAGAGAGGAGTAAGGTTGGCGTGGCAGTGCGCTGCCGGAGGTCGATGGGAGAGGAAAATTTGAGAAAAATGAATCGGAGCGGAGAAAGTAGAAAACGACTGAACCTAGGGTTTATTGAAAAATTTTACAAAATGACCCAAAAACGAAAAAATTTTGACCTCTTCTTAAAAAAAATTTCTAACACTACCATTCGAAATTCCAAAATTATCTCCAATTTTAAAAAGTCGAGCCTTTCATCTTCTTCCTTCAACCATTCCATAAAGTATTTATTCCCAACTAATATTCTATCAATAGCATTTATTCCCAACTAATATTCTACCAAAGTCACTCTCAGTATTCACTTTCCATCGAACTCCCCACGAAATTCTCCCATTATTCTCTCAGAGTTTCAAACATCCTCATCGATCGCTTTCATAGTCAGATTCAGAAACAGAGAGAATGTAAGTGATATTCAATATTTCTTGTCTCAAATCGCTTTCATAATAAGTGTCATTTAGCATTAAATGAACAATCGTATAGTAATATACACAATCGTTCATTACAATATAAACAATCGTCCATGAATTACTAGACAATCATGTAGAAATTTATAAACGATCGTGTAGTAAATTATAAACAATTGTGTAGTAATTTATAAACGATCGTGTAGTAATTTATAATCGATTGTGCAATCGTGTAGTACTGTATAAACGATCATTCAAAATTTTATATGATTGCATATACAGAACTAAACGAACACTTATAAATAGTTGGGCAATCACTTATCAATTACTAGGCGATTTCTAAAACTTTTATGGGACATTGCTTAAGATTTGTTTATCCCATTGTAGATCAGTGAGAGTACTTCGCATCTTTATACGATATGGTGGGGTTTGGGATGAGTTCAGAAGAAATTATGTTGGAGGTCATATGAAAGGTCTGAAAGTCATAAATTATATAACGGTCAGTGAATTAGTGAGTGTTATACGCCAACGACTGAATATCGATCCGGATATGTTTGATATACACATCAAATGTTGTTACAATTTATTGGTCCTAGCTCTCCCGATTGACATAATCGATGATGAAGACCTCAGCTTTTTTTAAGAAGGAAGTGATGCATCCCGGATGCCGTTATTTGTATCAGTTACACCTTGCGAAAGTCATGGAGTGCACACAGACAAAATGTACCAACATTGCAATCCAACCAATCAACCCATTTCAACCACTCAAAACTTTGGGTTTGCAACCATTCCAACACATAAAATTCACACTGTGTCTTCACTGGATTATCATATTAAGCCATGTAACTTGGGACATGACCAAAGTGAAGCTTGGTTTGGTCACAACAGTGACCCCATATGTACTTCACAGTTTGATACTGAACGTGGATATGGAAAAAATTCAAGAACACAAACTTCTCCAACACCTTACATCCATGTTCCAACCTCACCTCCTCCTGTCCCACCAGTTGTGATGCCTTCGATTCAAATGCATTCCACCATTCCAACCTAACCATTTATAGATATACTCTGACCATCAGAGGGCCTTTCATATGACGACCTCATCACAATACCTCATAACTATCTGAATGACGAAGATATAAAAGTCGGTCAAAAATTTTTTTCAAAATATGATTTGTCAATTAAATTATTGATGCTTGCAATAAGAAAGAACTTTGACTACCATGCAAAAAAGTCAACAAAGAGCTTGCTAACTATCCGATGTTTGATTAAGGAATGCAAGTGGAGGGTCCATGCAAAAAAAATAAAAGAAAGTAATTTCTTCAAAGTGACGAAATATCCAAGCTAACATACATGTTCTTTTGAAATGAGAATGGGTAATCATCGACAAGCAAAAAGTTGGATTATTGGATACTTAATCAAGTTCAAATATGAACAAGTTGGTCGAACATATCGCCCGAGGGATATAGTTGAAGACGTCCGACGAGATTATGGAGTGAACATAAGTTACAGGTGGGCTTATCGCGCTAGAGAATATGGATTGGTGTTCGCACGAGGGTCGCTAGAAAGATCATATGCTATTGTTAGGGCATATGGTTGATAGAGTTAAATAACATGCAGTGGAAGTATCAAGGATCCATAAGCATTCAAATTCACTAATTTTGGCAGAAACTAAAGCATGCTTTTCTAAAAAAATGGGTTTTAAGATCATCCCTTTGAAGAACTCTCCAAGAAAACGAGTGTACAACAACAATCTTCACTTGATATCACCGTGAACCACCTCAAAGTCTTCCCTACTATCCTCTTGGAACTTTAGGCAGAGTTGTGGGACTCAAGAACAGCTTAAAAAGATGAAGAACCAAGAAGAACTCGCAACAGCCGATAAGAAGAAGAATTTCTTCTCACAGTAACTTTCCTCTAAAAAATTCTGCATTTATTCCTCTCAAATGACTCAAATCTTCTTTATATATTGTAGATGAACATGCAAAGAAGTGAAGTGCATGGCTTGCAGCTCATGCTTGGAGAGTCAATGTAGAGAGGATAATGGCCTTTGTGTGAGCATGAAGATGAAGGTAATGGAGAAAATTCAATCTCCATTTTGTACAACCATGCAAAACGATTTTCCATTTTTTTTCTTTTAAAACCATTTTAATTGAAAATTTATTTTCTTAAATTAATTTCATAAATTAATTTAATATCAAATATCAAATTATTTTTTGCACAATAATCATCTTCATATATTTGAATCATATTTAAATATATATTCTCTTGTTCCGTTTAATTTGAACGTTTCAAATTAATTTCTCAAGCTACCCTAAAGCTTATCCATTTACGAGCTAGTAGGGGGACCTCGCGGACCTAACGATCATAGGCTCCAACAATTTGAGATTAATCGGCTAAACTCATTAGTCTGATCTAACCCCCATTCATTAACTAATGGGCACTCCACTATAGCCCATAGTTGAACTCCCCTAACTGTAGATATATTATGTCCACTTGATAACCATAATCAGTAAGTTGATCCTTCACAGGTTGTTCGTAAACACAGCCAGGTCAAAAATATCGTTTTACCCCTGTGAATACATCTTGTTCCTTAAGTTCATACTGATCCTCTAATGAACAATTCAAATTCATAATCTCTATGAATCAAATCCTTTCTCTATCATGAGAAGGTGGGGCCCCGATTGTTCAAGACCTGGAGTCAGTACTTAATAGAACAACCTATTTGCTAACCCTATATAGGGAAGGAGTAAATTCCATCTTACAAGGTTATGTCCCCAGCTATTCATCCGGTCTTATCCTCAAAATGGTAAGCTTATTGAGCAGTGTTGTCAGACTACTCTCACCATTTGCAGATCAAAGAATAATCCTAAACAAACAGGAGTTCATAGCTAGCTCATGATTAAGATCGAGTTAACCTAAGTTATATAATAAATGAAATAGTCAGTTTTAACAGTAAACGATCGTTATAAAGCAAAGTGACTATTTTTGTGGTCCAGTCTATATGCAAACTCATTGTATCGGATGCCCCTACTCTCATGTCCCAACATGAACGATTTGTTGATCACATCATTTGTAGCACCTTACAACTTCTTGTAACAACTACAGAGTGGGCCGCATCCAATAGCGTTACCAGGATGAGATACCCAATTTCATCCATATACTTATTAGACCATTTAGGCTATATACTGTCAACTTGATCCTGTTTATGTCACTACATAAAGTTACAACATTCAGACTATAGCCAAGGATGCGTTTATTGGATAATGTTTAACAAGAATTGTGAGTTATAGAACATTCCCAACAATGGCAAGACATTTAAGCTTGCAAATCCAGGTACGATCTTTGAGGTTGAAGTAGAGGACGGGCAATACTTTAAGTACGTCTTCATGGGACTTAGTCCGTGGATCAGGGTTTTTTTTAATTGCATTCGCCCAGTAATCGTTGTTGATGGGACCCATTTGCACGAAAAATACAAAGGTGTGTTGTTAATAGCAACGTGTATTGATGGCAATAATAACATATATCCTATCGCCTTCAGTGTTGTAGACAGTGAGAACGATGCATCATGGACTTGGTTTATGACTCATTTGAAGGCTTCAATAGGAGACATTCCGAATTTAGTGATTATATATGATCGTCACATCTCAATTGCAAAAACTGTCTCAAGTATATTCCCTGATGCATTTCATGCCCTATGTATATACCATATTCAGAACAATTTGATTGACAAATTTAAGAGTAAGGACATAATCCCACACTTTTACCTAACGAAAAAAATTTATAGAATGTCTAAGTTTCAGATGTATTGGGTTAAGCTCTATAAATATCCTGGTGTGACGACCTATCTTGAGGAGATTGGATTACAACGGTGGGTAAGGGTTTACCAAGTCCATTGCAGGTATGACAAGATGACGACAAATATAGTAAAATGTTTCAATGGAATGTTGAAAGATGCATGAGAACTACCAATCACGAAGCTATTGGAGCATATCCGTGAGTGGCTACAAGGTTGGTTCTATGTCCGATGTACACATGCAATGCCATGCACAAACATTGTAACTGATTACGCAATGAGTATTCTTAAGGAATTGGAATTGATGTCTATAACATATTGTTTTTCCCCGGTCAACATGCATATAGTTAATGTGGACGATGGATATTTGGGGGGGAGGGGAGGAGGGGGAGCTGTTGGTTGATCTTCATTCATAGACATGTACTTGTATGAAGTTTAATTGCATTGATTTCTTGTGTTCTCATGCAATATCTGTAGTGACCCTGAGAAACATTAATGTTCAAACATTATGTGCAAAATGATTTTGCAATTGAGTGTGTGCTTGCTGCTTACGCCGAACCAATCTTCCCAGTTGGACATAGACAAAAATGAAGTTGAAGACCAGATTTTGAAGACTTTGAAATTCTATCACCACGAAAGGTAGCAAGTGTCCATTGACGTCAAACCGTTAGGATACCTTCTACTAGAAAGGAGCCATGTCAAATACATAGGTGTACACGATGTGGTCAGAGAGGACATAACAAAAAAACGTGCAAACAAGCATTAATAACACATGACACTGGCCCATCTAGGCTCAACGATATGTAATTTGTATGCCAAACACATAGTTATAAATGGGTGATCGTTTAGTTATTCATGGGCAATCGATTAGTTATTTGTATACAGTCACGTAGTTATTTGTGGGTGATTGCTTAGTTATTTGTGGGCGATCGCTTAGTTATTATGTGCGATCTTTTACTTCGATCTATGCAATAGCATAGTTATTTCTATGTGATGGCTTTATTATTTGTATGTGATTGCTTTATTATTTGTATGTGTTATTATAATTATTATGTGTGATCGTTTACTCAGATATATGTAATCGTTTAGTTAGTTTTGGGCGATTGCTTAGTTATTTATTTGCTTAGCTAAATGTACAGTGCAATTTGAAATCTATTACCATAAAAATTTATTTGCCTACAACTGGGCAACGTATTGTTTCCTATACAATGCCATATTAGTCTGTGTTAAGCTAGCCTTATCAATACTAGTTACACAATATTCCATAAATTTAGCACAAAAAACGCCACAGTCTAGAGACATGCCCTCTTGGAGGGTTACCTTCGATCTCTTCACTTCCCATTGTCCGTACTTTAACCTTTTATGTTGAATGTCAAATTGGATAGGAATCAACATCGAAGGTATTGCTCTGACCACAAGTTGAAGATAACTATCAACTATGTCGCTACCAATGTAGTTCGGCATAGAGTCAAATACAAAGATTGTGCACCTCTCCAGATCGATGGCAAGCATAAGCCAGTGTTGTTTGATGTTGATTGGCCTAAATACGAAGTCAACATCTGTCCATGTTGGCTTGTATTCTTCATATTGTCCAAGCACATAGTCAATGAAGAAGTGAGAGTCCGCTCAAAACCTCATGTGTGCTTTATGATCCAACCAACCTGCCACATTACCATCCTCCATTTCAAAACCTTCTGATCGGATCTTAGAAGCAATTCCCCCTGGCTTCATCAAAGCACTCTGGGAAAGGCAAGATGTAAATACACTGTTGAGTGAAGAGTAGTTTCAACAAATATGTAAAATTTCCTTACTGTGAAGCTCGAATCAAGCACCGTGAATCGGTACTTGCATAGGTCAAGTTTTGAGTGCAACTTCTGATGCATGTGCTGAAGGAAATCGATCACGAGGATTTCCAAGAGTAGCAGAAAGATCATTCCAAATTACAATCATGTATGAACTTTACAAACTACAGTCATAAATAGAAACATACGGTTATGCATTCATTACAGAAATTACAGCATGATACAACAAATAATCAATGAGAAATCTACACACATTTGTAAACTCATCGCCAAAGGTCCTTGATCACGAACGCTCGAACACAGCAACCTCGAATGCTCGTCCAATACGACCGCTACACTGCACGAACACCATGCATTCGAACTCAACGATCGCCTCGGTCCGAACACCCCAACATCATGAACAACCTCCAAAAAACCTCGACGGTGTTGAGTTGAGTTTGACACCACCAAGAAGGCTACCTTGGTATTCTTGGTGTGAGAATCCAGAGGGTGGGCTCTATGTGGACTTGGTTTAAGGCAGAAGACGGAGGAAACAACAATCGTGTAAACGATTGAGCAAGTGGGAGAAGATTGAACCTATCATATAGGTCAATGCCTAATCGTTTAGCAAAAGCTAAGCGATTGTCTAGCAAAATCTAAGCGATCGTTTAGCTCATCGCTTAGCTGCGTGTCTGTTGCCTATAAACACTACACGATCGTTTACCTTAGTCAAGTTGTCGCTTAGTAAATCCCATTTACTTGACAACTTCCGTGAGATTATTTTCCGAGAGAGAAAAATCTCAAAATAATTTTTCCAACATTGTAAAAACTTACTAAAATTAGGAAAATAATTTTCCTTTTATCTCACGGTTACCATGAATAACCTCTCACGCAATTGGTTATTAGAGAAAAATAATTAATTATCCAATAATTAATATTATTATAAATGATGACCAACTTATCATACTATATTTATAACCTATATTTTTAATATTTCATCTCATGAAACATATAAACCATAGCTCTTTTTCTATTCCATGGTACTTAATGTAAATCTCATTTACATTAATCCTCCACTAGATGTATCTCATACATCATATCATATATAATTGAATTACCTCTTGTCAATTTGAACATTTCAAATCAACACCAAGAACTGATCCTCAACTAAATCCATTGAGCTACCAAGAGGCCTTATGGACCTGTAGCTCGAAGCTTCAACAGTGCGTAAATAACTGACTCTTTAGTCACGGGATCCACCATCCGTTAACTATCAGGCACTTCACTAAAGACCAACAGTTGAACTCTTCTTACCACAGATATATTATGTGTCCATCTTAACCAATCAGCAGTACAACAACCCTTCACAGATCACTCGTAAGTATAGTTGGGCCAATAACCATTATGCCCCTGTAGTTACATCTAACTCATTAAGTACCACTGAGCCCTCTAATGAACATAAGTCAACTATGACTGAGTCCTCTCTTCCAAAGAGAAGTTGTGGCCACTATGTTCAAGTCCCGGAATCAGCCTTTAAGAGAGCAATCTCTCTACTTATCCCTGCTTCGGGAAAGGAGTGAATTCCATCTTGTGGATTGAATTCCCAGCTCCCAGATCAGACAAGTCCCCAAAAAGGTAGGTATATTGAGTTGCCAATCTGGCCAATCTGACCATTTAGGTGAGATGTAAGTCTTTAGTATCAACAACGTTATATATAGAATCTAGTGATTTCGTGGTCCGGTCTTATACAAATTCTTTGTATAGGACACCCTCGCTCGCACGTCACCACATGATTGGTCAGGATCTACCATCTACAGTAGTTTACAACACTTGCAAACCTCTACAAAGCGGGTCGTATCTGTAGTGTCACCAGGATCAGGTATCCCACCTTAATCCTTATACTACAGACCTATTTAGGTTATCACTTAAGGCATGATCCACTTGTATATTGTATACATGCTTAAGTTCACATAAGATAACCATGGAGCTTTGTTTATTGGATATGAGTAAATGCAAGAATGAAATAACATTTATTTTATTCATCAAACAATGTGTATCATTACAAACAACAAGACTCTTGGAGAATTAGGACACCAATCCCAACATGTGCATCAATATGAGATCCATAGTCTTGTCCAACAAAGAAAAATATAATTATAAATACTGTAAATTTTAAATGATCATGTTATCTTAGAGATCGTGTATAGAAATACTCACGTCTCCAAGTATCCATGTGTTTTGCTTAAGTGTTTTAAAGAAATCCTTGGTTCTAAAGGTATATACTATCATCCATTCCTTACTTTTGGTTTTAGGATGACTTTTCCATTTTTTGTATGCATTCCACATAACATCTGAGACTGGGAAGCATGGGTCATAGGAACTAATGGTCCTTATGGGGAAGTCAGGTACAGGGACCAAGGGGTTGGGATTGATAACACCAGTGGTCGGTTTCAATCCCATTACAGGTGGTTGAGCTTCTTGAGATTGGGGTTGAGAAGATTTTGAAGGTGAATGAGGTGGTTGAGGATCAATTGAATGAGGAGGTTGAGGATCACTAGAAAGAGAATCTCCCCTTTTCCCCCTTTTTCACATCTTCGGGTGTGAACTTGGTTGGTTTTTTCCTTTTTCGACGCCCGTGATCATTTTTATCCTATATTTAAATTATAATTCAGTGACAGTACAATGTTAAGATAACTAATTCATGCAATAGCCTTATCTTGACTTTAGTGGCATCTTTTTGAATTGAAGTCCCCACAACCTGGGCTGAATCCGAATCGAAATGGCCTCTAAGATTGAACGCTTGAGTGGGGAGTTCATGTATTTCTTCAGCAGTCTGATGAACTGGATGTTCATTGACAATTGGACCCTCCACTAGCTATTCATTGAAAATTAGACCTTCCACCGATTGTTCATTGACATGTTATATGCATTGGGTCTGAGGGGGATCTTCTCCATGTTCTTTGTGGGTATTGTTACCATCATCATTACTATCATCATGAGAAATTTCCTCATTATTATCCCTATCTTCATGATGAGTCCTTATATTATTACTATCCTGTACAAATCAAACGAAAATCCAAATGATCATTTAATAATCTTTAAAACTATCATTAGAAAATCCAAACGATCATTTAAGACTATTTAAATGGTCGTCTATATTTTCTAAACGATCATTTAAGAATATGTAAACGATCGCCTGGAAAATATAAGCGATCGTTTAGATTATCTAAATGATCGTTTAATAGTCCTAAATGATCGTCTATATTTTCTAAACGATCATCTAAGAATATGTAAACGATCGTTTAGAAAATGTAAGCAATCATTTAGATTATCTAAATGATCGTTTAATAATCCTAAACAACCGTCTATATTTTCTAAATGATCATTTACATAAACGATTGTTTAATAATCCTAAACAATCGTCTATATTTTCTAAACGATCATTTAAGAATATGTAAATGATCGTTTAGAAAATCTATGCGATCGTTTAAATTATCTAAATGATTATTTAATAATCCTAAACGATCATCTATATTTTCTAAACGATGATTTAAAAATATGTAAACGATCGCTTAGAAAATGTAAGCGATTGTTTAGATTATTTAAATGATCATTTAATAATCCCAAACCATCGTCTATATTTCCTAAACGATCGTTTAAGACTATCTAAACAATCATTTAGAAAATATAAGTGATTGTTTATCTAAACAATCTTATAAAATTACGTAAACAATTATTACCATTTGAGAATATTTAAATGATTGTACAGAAATACATACCTCATTCAGACGATGGACTATCATCTTAATTTTGTTCAGTTGTTGGCCCATCAGATGAAGTTAGACAATAAATGTAACTCCTATTTGACGGACCATGGTAGTCAAGTTTGGCAAATCTTTGCGAACTTCTTTAATTTTCTCCCTAAGGACCTTGTAGGATTTGGAATGACGATGTCTTGAGGACTTCTACTGCCTCTTGCCCTTCAGGGGGTTAGTCTGAACCGACATATGTGGTTCTAGGCTCTATACGTTGCACATTTATTGGTTGATCTACATAGGGTTCATGCTTTTCGTGCCCCCCTAAAGGAATCGTGAGTATCGATGGAGTGTTCAACCCCTTCGATCCTTCTTTCTCTAACGATATGAACCACATTAAGTCCTTCCAGTCGGTCCTCCTTGTACCTTAGCTCCTTTGTGCTAGGTACAAGTCTTGACACAATAATAGTTTGTACATAAACAATTGAGCAAGTCGAACTGCATGAAACTATAAACAAATGAGCAAGTCAGAAGCGATCAGTTACTTACTTTTTTTTTTTTTTGTAGGAAAACATTATTTCTTAATGATTGATAAGTTGGAGCACGAGAACTAGTCCATCTAAAAATTTTAAGAATTGCATCCTTGCTAACTTTGGTGGCCATGAACTTACTTGATGTGGATAAAATTTCGTAAGCCCAAACCTACGATATGGGTACTTTGTTATACGTACATAATACACAGATTCGATGTATATTAAAATGAATCAGAAAAAAATGTACATACCTGGAATGTAAGTGTGAATCCCTTTATACAGTAATATGAGGCACGATGATCATTCTGCTTTCTTTGAATCATATACCTCCTTCTTCCCATGCATGATAGTCTTCATGCTATTCAATGTACGTTTATAAAAAAGAGAAGGCCATTTGTAATGTACAAAGACTTCAAGGTCATTGACAATCCCAAATACATTCACATTGAATTGGGTTTTCTTGTCTTTTCCAATCATTACCGTTTCGATGAATAGTGCCAATACAACCTTGACAGCATCTTCGTCATTATTAAAATTGAACTTCTTGAATGCGGTCTTTACATCCTTGCAAGAACTCTTCTTTTTATTTGGGTCCTTCGGTCCAAGAATGAGTTCTCGCAGGCTTTCACCGCTTATTCCTCTTTCTATTGTTTCCCTGGTCGGCCACAACCTGGTTATCAGGTTAAAATTGTCTTGGGAGAATGTTACCTTCTTCCCTAGAATGTTGAATGATATAACGTTTAGGTTCACATCCGCTACCTCCCTAACAGAAAGTGGTGCAGAAGTTGTCCATTAAAAACAAGATCTATATCCAACAGTGGACCAAAGGCAGTTTTCCTATACAATCCCATCTATTCTTCTGTCAACTTATTCTTAATCGTATAGTTAGTTTTGTGGACTTGGCAAAATACTGTAGCAGGAAAATATTTTTCAGTAAGGACGTCCATCTTACTAATCTGACAAGCGTGCACACTACAACAATTTGTAAACAATTGCATAACAAAAATTAAATGACCGCATAACAGATATCTCAACGATCGTATACAAATATCTCAACAATCGCGTAACAGTTAGCTAAACGATCGCATAATAGATAGCTAAATGATCGCAATATAAACCTAAACGATCACACAATAAATATCTAAACAATCACATAACAGTTAGCTAAACGATCGCAGAACAGATAGCTAAACTATCGCACAATATAAACTTAAACTATCACACAATAAATATCTATAGGATCACGTAATAGATAGCTAAACGATCGCATAACAGATAGCTAAACAATTGCACGATATAAACCTAAACGATCACACAACAAATATCTAAACGATCGAGTAATAGTTAACTAGACGATCGCATAACAGATAGCTAAACAATCACACGATATAAACCCAAACGATCACACAATAAATATATAAACGATCGCGTACAGATAACTAAACGATCGCACGATATAAACCTAAACAATCACACAATAAATATCTAAACGATGGCTTAGTATTCTCTATTCGATCGCTTAGTAATCTCTATCTGATCGTTTAGTAATCTCTATCTGATCGCCTAGTAATATCTAAACGCTCGATTAATATTCTCTAAACACTCACTTAGTATTCTCTATCAGCCTACGAGGAGTGCTCGACTAAAGTTTAGAGAGAAAACGGGAGCAAATTCGAGAGAAAATTCTTCGAAGAGAAATCTTTGAGAAGGAAATGAAGGAAATGACCTATTCGTAGAGGCGCGCGGATATCAAACGATCTGAAGTTTTTAAAAAAATTTGGGGTAATTTTGAAATTTTGCATGGACAAAATTTCATTGGTAGTTTTTTTTTTTTTTTTTTTTTGCGTCATTTTGTGAAATTTTCTAGATTTATTTCTCTTTATTATTTCTTTTTCTTTTAATATAAATGGAAAAAGAATATAAAGGATATTGTTTTTTAAAATAACTCTAGAGTATAGTTACAGAAACATTTCAGTTCTATCTAAGATGACAAAGTCGAGAATAAGTGATTTCAAATCATTTGAGTTCCAAACAAAAATATGAATTTGAAATCATTTTTTTAAATCTCAAAATTTGAAATCATTCTATCTAAAATGACAAAGTCGAGAATAAGTACAAAGAGCAAGAAAATGAATTATTTTCGAAACGATTAAATCGTTAAAATATATAGTTCCAATAATACCTTAGGCTTTTTTTCTCTCTCTCTATATATTTATAGTTCCAATAATACGTTAGATGAATTACTATTCAAATTTCGAAAAACAATAATATATTTTTAAGAACTATTTTTTATGTCCCAATTAGTTTTTTTTTTTTTTTTTTTTTTTTTTTTTTTTTTTATTTTAAACTAAGTCTATAAATACCCCTCTCACATTTAAATCTTTTACTTTGTTATTTATTTTTGATCAATATTTTCAAAAACTAAGTCAAAATTTGAAAATTTAAAAAAATAATTTTTAAAAACTTGTTTTGTTTTTAGAATTTGGTTTATAATATTGTAGGAAGAAAGATGTCATTGATAAAATTGAGAGAAAATAAGTTTGATTTTTGAAAACCAAAATCCAAAAACAAAATAGTTACAATCAAAACTTAGAATGGATGTTTAAAAAACTCCTCAAAATAAGAGCATATAACAGATAAATCAATTGATAAAAATAGTATTTTAAACTTAATATTCAAAAATCAAATGATTATCAAATGAGAGTATAAATGAAAGGAGTGGCACAAAGTGTCGCTTCGGGAAACATGGGTATTGAAAATCTTAAAAACCCGTGGGTTCCCAATTTTAAAAGAATTCCTGCCAAGATGACGGATCCTGCCGTAGGTGCCTCTACATGAGCTTCGAGTAACCAAATATGAACTGGTACCATAGGCATTTTGACGGCGAAAGAGGCGAAAGAAGCAATCCATAGAAAGATTTGGCGCCGCTCACATTCAAAATCTATTTAAGGTTTATACACTTTTAATATCTTAAAACTGATTTTTACTTTTCCTATTTGCCCTCCATTTAAACAAATGACTGTTATACCCTCCCATTCCCTTCATATTTAGTGATTAATTATTAGGCTCCAATTTAAATGATTAACTCTCACCATTTCATAACTTTCGTAATTGTTACAATCACGTGTATTTATAACTTCTTCAGACTTCGACTCTCTTCTCAATCATAAAAAGACAAGATTCAATTTTTAGGCCCCAACGATAACAAGTTTAAATTCAAGAATGTTTACCAAACAAATTTTTACTGTAGATTAACTTTTCTCAAAGTAAATATTATGTTGTTTGTATTTGTTTTTAATTAAAAAAACTAAAAATTTTTATCTAGGCATGCTTCATTTTTCATTTATCCTCCAATAATTTTATGGGTGTTCCCACTTTAAGTTTTGATTCCTTTATAATTTTCAACAAATGAATCTTCTTTGATCCCATTGAGTTGTGTTCATTTGACAAATTCATTCATTTTTAGTTATTCTCAACTTAGCCAATCATTTGATATATGTATAATGCGATCTAAAACACATCTCTACTAAAGATAAATAATAATAATAATAAAATCAATTATTACAAGATATGCTTGATATATGAACCATTTGTTTTTTTAAAAAAGTATACACATCTTTTAAATTCATTTATTAGAAATTATTTACATAAAATTTATTTTCTTTGATAGAGACTTTGATAGAGACGAATAGATATTAGAAGTCTATCCATATCTATCTACAATAAAAACTAATAGAAGATAGAAACTAATAGAAACCTATCAATATCTCTCAATGTTTTTTTTTTTTACTATTTTTATAAATAGTTTGACTTTTTTTATTCCTGTAAAAACTTTCCTATTAATAATTTTTAAAAGTTCCAACTTTATGGTAATTAGATACCAATAGGCCATTTTAGCACTACTTCACTGTTAAGATATCTAGCCTTCTCATTGTTTACCAAATGAAAACACCGTTAAAAAAATTTATTCTAAAAACTTTTTTTTTTCAAACCTTCATTTTTTATTTAATATAATGCATAATAGTAATTAAAAAGAGAAGAAGTTTTCACAAATAGAAAAAATGTCAAACTATTTACAGAAATAGAAAAAAAATATATTGATAGGAAGACTTCTATCACTTTCTATCACTAATAAACTTCTATCACTTTTTATTATTAATAAACTTCTATCAATATCTATCAAAGAAAATTAAAATTTTACTAATAATTTCTCTTTATTTTTCTATTTTTTAAAATCTCCCTAAAAATGCAACATTTTTTTTTGGTAATCTTATTTTCAGTAAAAAAACGAGTTTAATGTAATTAAAAAAAAAATGATAAATTATGGAAACAAGAAACAACCCTTCAACTTACAAGATTAGCCTCGTTAGTTTCATTTATTCTCCTATTGTTTTAAAATTTTTGTTTTAACCTTTAAACACACTTCTTTAAATCGTCTAAGAATAGTTAGTTACACATTTGTTAGTTGTTCCTCGTTTTTAAAATGAGAATCCGACTTGTCAGTTGACTTATAAATTTTGGTGATTAAGGGAAAAAAAATATATATATATAAACTACTATTAATTGTTCTTTTGTTTTAACCCCCAAAAAATTACCAAAAACAACGAACTGTTCTTTACTTCCCTTCTTGTCCTTCTTTCTCATGATCAATCGGCAAAATATTAGGTTTAAGTATTTGGTAAATCTCAAGGAATAGCACCAACCCATCCCTTTGTATAATCAGAGAGAGAGAACACAGTTATACAAAAAACCAATATCAATAAATGAACGGAATTGAAAGTGTCGTCTACAAACTCCTTAAATGGTTAAGAGTTAAAATGAAACTTTTGAAACGATGGAAGTATATAATTGAAACCATGCTCAAGTTGGCCAAATTTTCAAGATTTACTGTTTACAAGTTCGTTCTAATTTTTTAACAGCCATAGCTTGAAAACTTGGTAGCCATATCGATAATAGTACATCTCCTATCCTTCTGTCTAGTGTCTATCATATCTTCCCACAACTCTTTGTGCAAATTTATGTGTTCTCTACATTTTATCCTTGAATTTTGGCATCTGCATCTCCATTACTAGAGATTCCAGAGAATTCAGATGCCAAATTCAGATTCCTCAAAGTTCAATAAGATTCATACGCTTGTAAATTAACCTATATATCGTCCTTTTTCTTTGCAACTACAGTTCATTCGCCAGGCGGCAGAACCAGCGGACTAGTTATACAATTAATCATGAAATATATAGATGAAAAGAGGTAGAGATAGTACCTAAAAATACCATCTTGGCCTTACTTCCTCTTCCTCTTCTGTCAAATCACGGTACTGATACCATTCTGATCCAGCTTTACCAACAGGCATGGGAGGCCTAACGAAAATCTCTACTGGTTTAGGGACATGGACAGCCAACTCGAGCTTATTGACCGATGATTCTAAATCAGGCGGATTATATGGAAGTGATTTCTTTCGTTCAACAGTGATCCATCCCAAGCCTGATATAGCCACATCACAAGCAGGCCTGTAGAAAATGCAAGGAGAAATAAGTTCTTATTTCCTGAGATGCACCTACTAGCCAGCCAGATTACATCAACCAAATCACATCCAGAATAACAATGGGGAGAGAACTAAGGTTATTTTACAAAAGAACATAACCTGCAAGAGTTTTATCACACCTTTGCTCGTCTTGAAAATTTATCTTCAATTGACGCACTGTTTCGAGTCCTCTCCAATCATCCCTTATTTGTTTTCCAGATGGAGGTGTTAGTGAAATCCCAAGTTCTTTCTGTCAAATTGTAAAAGAAAACCTCCAATTACCAATAGGTTAAAATAAAAAGTGGGAAACAGTCCCCTGAATACATAGCAATGTAGCATTCGATCTTCAATCATCAAATCTATGAGTTGTTCGCCAAGATTATTTTCTGAATATAAGATGGCTATAAAGGTCAAATGCATGTTTTTATAGACCAATCACCATCAATTGTGCTTTTAAGTACAAAACAGTAGGTGGAGGAGGTAAAAATAATCTGTTTGTTTGGATTGGACAAGGGTGAAATGAGAAAATAGAAGTGATCCGACTAACCGCACATAAATAACACCAAGTAAGTTTTTCGAAAACTTCTCCTTTCAAGACCATGTTCAAGTCAGCAGGCCTTCATTTTCCCAGATTGCTAGCAGACTACTTCTCGGATCAGATCTCCTCAGTTTAATTTAATTTTGAGCCTCTATTGTATTGTTTGTTTTGCTTTGTCTAATTTTGACTTATGTTAAAACCGTGTAATCTTGTAACTCGTTTGTACGGGTTGAATCTTAGTCTTGATTTTATTGCACTTGAGGACAAATTATATGAAAATGATGTGGGTACTAAGGGGTGTCAACCTAGTTGAGATGCTTTGGTGCGCCTGATCTATAGGTCTTTTAGCTCTTTGTATAATTCTCTTGTACTTTGAGCATTAATCTCATTTCATTAATATTAATGAAGAGGCTTGTTTCCATTTCAAAAAAATAAAAAATAAAAAAATAACTACACGTAAATAGAAACTAGAAAGGTACATTACAATTTTAGTCCTTCCTGAACTTCAAAAAGTGTTAATATGTCTCTAAACTTTCAATTTTATATTTCATGGGTCAATGACATATTAAACATTTTTTGTAAATTGATGCATCTATTAAACATAAACTTTGAATTTTGTATCTAGGTTTTTGTTTTAAAAAATGTCAAATAGGTTACAAGACCTATTAGGCACAAATTGAAAGCTTAGGAGCCTATTACACTATAAAATTTAGAGACCTATTAGATATAAATTGACAGTAATCTATTAAAAACTTTTACATTGTGGGACCTATTAGACACAAACTTGAAAATTCAAAACGAAACTGGTAACTTAACCTTAAAGTATTCATCTGATGCATAATCTTCTGTTGATTACCACCCAACATTAAGAAAATTCAGAAAAACGAGTCTATAATTACAAAAAGCATTTTCATTACCTCATAAAATTCATCTGCTTTTTCAGTAGGAACCACGCGGATCTGCAATCCTTTTGGACCATAAAATGTCAAACACATTTCTGGTTGAACCTGTTAACAACAATGACATGCTAAATCCAAAACAAAGTACCATTTCTAACAAGTTCTAATAACTGAAATAAAGACCTTCAATAAATCTACTCTCACGAGACCTCCCCAAAATATAGAAAACCCATTCAACCCACTGGATAAGTCCTTGCTTCCCATCTCATTGTCAGTTAGAAGTTGATGAACCTGACATAGAAAAAGGTCAAGGTTGAAAGCAAGAGCCAAGCAATGTAAACGTTATAGAACTTAAGTCTGCATACTTGGAAATTTTGACCCCTGAGCCGACTTTGAGGAGCCAGGGCAGGAAGATCTTCTGAATGAACAACCGCAGCTAGCCTGTGGTGGAGATGGACTCCAGGCGTGTCATATAATTTCTGTATATGAAAATATGCTAATCACTTCCCTAGAATGAATAAGTTTCTCCTTTCATAGAAATTGGAATCACTGGTTAGGCAAACAGAACAGAAAATATGTTGGATAATATATATATACACACACATATGGGTTCATAAGGAACTTCACATACAAAAACACATACCCCTCCTCCTAAGAAAGCATCAATTTGTATTGGACCTAAAGTAGTTCCAGGAACAGCAGATTGTATGGGTCTGTACTTTTGAGCTGCTGCAGCAACTGGATCCCTTTCAGCCATCTTCTCTGCCATCAACAGTTAGTTTAGGAAGTTGATTGTGGCCATCCATAGTATCTAATCGATTAGAGAACTGCAGCGATCAAACTACCAGAAAAGAGCGGTCTAAAAAGTGGAAACATGCATTCTTTATACTTTACTTTTTATTGAAAACTTAGAGGTGACAAATATTTTCCCATATGATCAATTGACTACTTCATGTAATGATCCCCCACTCTGTCAGTGTCAACGTTGTCTATAACATTTGACCAATATCGTCATGAATGGGAGTAAGAGAAACCATGATAAAAATAACTTATAACAGCTTTTTCTCCAAACATGAAAAGGTTGACAACAATATAATGACACAATGACAATAATGATGATAATGACAACCATGACAAAAATGATGATGATGCTAAGGATTATGCAATCAATGATAATATGGTATCATTTGATAGAGGATCAACTGACAGACATCATGCAGATTCCCAGAAAAGCATCGTTGAGCTCTTTTATTATGCTCAACTCCTGGCAAGAGTATAAGTTTGAATTTCATTACGTTTTAAGATGATCCAAGGGGAACACGTAGGACAGAGGAATTTCAAGAGTCATTTGGGCCTCCACATACTACCTAAAAACATTCTTCACCTTCCTAAAGCTCTTATTCCTCGGCAATGCCAATTTCTTGAATATCGCAAGAATGAAATTACGTGGAGCACCACTATCATTGGAATTTAGAACCACCACTTCCTATTGCTTAATGCTTCCCTTAATCTTTCATCATGGGGTGGATTGATTTCTATTCATCAAATTTAATGGACAACTCTATTATATTATCACCTTCCCACATACCCCCTGGATTAGTACTGGATTGTTGTGGTATAAAATGACATAGTTGCTTATAGGACTACTATTGCAAGCAATTATGGGAGCTTTGTTTCCCTTTCCCTTTTCTTTTTTTCCTTTCATTTTTTTTTTAATGAGAAACAGATATTTGATTGATATGATGAAATACAGCCCTGAACAAGAAGAGCACAGGTTAAAAAAACACCTCCAGTGTTTCAAAATGTCATTTAATCTATAATCGGTAAGAGAAGTGAAGAAACATTAACATCAACCAAGAGCCTTTACAAAATTATTTTCTAAGGTTCTACCAAATGGTAGAATTTATTGTTGAAAGTCCTGTTGTTCCTCTCCTTTTATGTGAGGTTTTCTTTTATATCTTTGGTTGTTCTCTAGGTTAAAGGCTTGTCAATTTTTAATTAATCTCAAATTAGATCATTTGTAATTTTGTGAATAATTTGAGAAATGAAATAGCAATTTGTGATTGGTCCAAATTTCTCACTCAACAGTTGTCCTATTCAAAGTTTGACATATGCTCAGCATCCTTCAATGATGGTCAGAATGCTATATAGATGACAAAAGGAACTTGTACTCACTCAGTAAAGCATTGATGAAAGCAGACTTCCCAACATTAGCTGAGCCCTACATGCATATCAAATGAAAATCAAGTCTCATTAATCATATTAACATATTATCTAAAAGACAGACGATAACATGTACTAAAAAAAAAATTTAAGAAATGGGGAGAAAAATATAGAAAAGCTATTTGCTATGTCATCTTCAAATCCTAAGAGAAGAGGTCGTCCAGGCAGCCACAATTGGTGATAAAATTTAATTAAGAAGAAAATTTGGAAAGATAGTGCAAAAATATTAGATGTAAGAAGAATCGAGAAGAAAAAGGAAACTTGCAGGACTTGAGAACAATGGGGCCTGATCTGGCTTTTATGCATAGTATGCCATGTTTTTGGTTTTACATGTAATTAGTGGCATATGATTCAATCAGTGTCATTATTATTAAGAACAAATCTCAAATTTCATACTTTTAGGTGACATTTTTTTCTCCTATTTAGTATGAATAAATATTCAGTTAAATATTCAATTATCTTTGTTTATATATTAATTATTTATCAATTTATGAGTGCATATTATCACTATCTATTAAAAATAAATGGAAGATAAATGGCATATGTATTGTAACAACTATTTTGTTTAAATTTAATAGTATACTAACCAGAATGTACACATCCCGCCCCTGCACCAGAAAAATTAAATCTAAGGTTCAGTATAGTAATAAAATAGAAACAATATCTTCTCATCAAAATTATTAAAAAAAAAAAGTAACAAAAACAAAAACAAAAACAAAAAAACAAAAAAAGAAGAAACAAAACAAAACTGATACAGAGACAGCATTTTACACAAAATGAAGATGAGCAGAAGTTGAGGACATAACTCAAATATGCAATTAGTAAAGAAGGGAAAAAGTTCATAGGAAATAATAAGAGATTTGCTTTGAAACTTAATAACCATGTGGATATAGAACTTGTGACTGGATCATTAAGATTTTAGTGCTGATATAACGAACACCATTAGACTTCATAAAGGCTAAAACTTCCATGATCTTTGTAAATATTGCATGAGGCCAATAATTACACCATATCAAAATAGTTGGCAGGTGGATTTGTAAGATTTATCAAAGTGAAAGTGAAAAAACCTTTTTCTCCTTTTGAATATCTGCTACAACTCCAGCTACACCAACCAAAGACTTTGAGCTCGTCAGATGGACACTCAGAACACTACAAAATTTAGACAATGCTTCACAATTTAGAAGTCCAACCAGGAACTTTAGATTACAAAGATCATGCTCTTGCTCTCACTGAACAATAAATCACATCAATTAAAATTTGTGAACGCTTTAATTAATATAAGATGGATTCTTGCCTCAGGATTATTCCACAAAAGAATGCTCCATACTTTCAAAATGATGTAGATGGAAAGACATTCCACAAGGCCAAAAGGAATCCAACTTACCTAAGCTTCTTTTTGGTAGTAGCCTCCACAACCCAATCCCCAATACAGTTCAGATCAGTCCCCTTGGGAAGGAGATCAACCTACACAAATCTTTATTAGTCCAAAGCACAAGAAGAAAGTTATTCAATATTTATCAATATCATAAGACCAACAAAAAAGTTCAAAAGATCACCTTAGTGACCACCAGTATTATCGGATTTGCACCAGCAAGATCACGCACGCGTGCCAAAAAACTGCCATTGAAGTCAACTATGTCAACCTATAACTCATTGCCAGAAAAAGAGGGAGGAACCTCGTATTACGCTCAGCAACTGCAAATATCTCAACTTCACTTCAGGGTAAAGCAAAAAAGACAGACAGCCTAGGCTTACCAATTTCACAATCAAAGCCTTCTCATAACGTAAGTGAGAGAGCTTTTCTCGAAGCTCCTCAGCTGAGATGAATTGCTTTCCCCCAGAATAACCTCCATTTCCACCTACAGCAGTTATCATGTGACCATGAGACAAAAGTCGGCACCTCCCACAGATAACTCTTCTAAGTTGGTGATGCTTTTTTTTCTGCCCATAAACAGACATCAAACAAATGTAATTCAAGAGCATACCAACACTACAAGACTATGTAATGTAACAGTATTTTCAATTTTAAAAAATGCGGTCTAGACAAGTCATATCATACATTTCCACCCATAAACAGACATCAAACAAATGTAATTCAAGAGCATGCCAACACTATAAGACCATGAAATGTAACGGTATTATCAATTTTAAAAAATGCAGTCTAGACAAGTCATATCATACAAGCCTATCCCCTCAAATTCAAACCAATACCAAAAATCCAGTAAGAGAAATGACACAGTTCCTAATTATATCTTATCCAATAGTTATACAGTAACCTCCAGAAAGCCACAGAATGAAATCTAAACCCTCACTACCAGGTCCAAAAACTGAAAAAACATAACACATCAGTTTTTCCCGATCATGAATACACAGAATTACACAAATAATTTCAAGTTTTTTTTTTTTAAAAAAAAATCACTATCCAAGTACAAGTACGTACTAATTCGTAGGTTTCCGGTTCCACATAGCCCGGAGCATCCAATTCCAAAGTCTGCAACGGAGCACCACAGCCATAACAAGCAGCAACCGCCAAAGAAACCTTCAAAGCCTTATCCTTCTTTCTTTTCCGATTCTTTTTGTTTTCTTTGTGCACAAACTTGGCAGCTTCGACAGAGTGATGGCGTTCCAGGAATCGGTCGCCTCGGGTGGGCGCGGCGGCGCCAATGCCGTCGATTTCGGGTGGGTCGACGGTGGGAGGTTTTTTGTAGGAGGTTTCGAGTGAGAATTGGGAGACTGTGCGGGATGAAGTTGAGGGAGTTTTGAGGGATTTAGAAGTGGAGAAGGAAGTGGTAAAGATAGAAGGAAGTGAAGGGAAGAAAGTGGTGGAGAAGGGCGCGACCGCCATTGATGAACTTTGGTGTAAACTCTCAGATTGGCCTCGCCGGAGATAGAGGCTGTGGGTTTGGCTTGGACACGTGGGATAGAGAGTGCTAAATAAATGGGAGAGTATTGTTTTTTCTTTTGATCCTGGATAAATTATATTATAAGTTCTTTTTTAGGAGAAATTATTTTATAAGTTTAGTCTTTGAGGGTTTTTTTTGTTTTTTAATTTGTATAAATTAATTTTGTTTCCTTTGGGGAAAAAGTTTATAGAATAATAAATTTGATTATAAGAGTTCACGGGAGATATTATTGTGGTTGAATGTATAGGAGTATCAGAGTTTGTGATCCCTACTTTGGGAGTTGAGATCGATTGGCTTGACTTTTTCTTTTCTTATGATCATTGAATAAGATAGTTTTTGAATTATTAAACTACTTCGATAGAATTGAGAAAATTTATCCCAACTAAGACGATTTTGAATGAGATTCTTCTATTGATTTTTAATGGAGATTCAATACTTTTACCACATCAACCGATCTCAAAATAAAGTAGTTGATGGTTTTGCTCATTGGGTCAGAATGAGACCAGTTCTCGTGTATGGTCGAGAATTTAACATTTGTGGGTGATAACTCTTGTCGATGGGATGAGGCACTATTACACAATTTTTATTTTTTTATGCATTTCTTCCTATAAAAAAATTTGTCTAATAACATCGTGAGTTTTCAATTTCGAGGCTAATAAATTATCACATGAGTCCTCACACTTTCAATCTTTTGTCTAGTTGATTATTAGATTTTCGATTTTGTCAAATAGATTTTTGACCTATTTGACATTTTATACGAATTCATGAATATAATTATTAGACATAGAATTTAAAATTTAAAATTTTTTTGAATATCAAAAAATAATAATCATTATGTGTCTAATAAACTAGTTAATTTTAAAAAATTTCAAATAGATTAGAGTTCTCCTATTCATGAATTCTCTTTGAAAAAACCATAATTACGAGATCTTGAGACAAAATTGAAGGTTCAAAGGTTTAATAGACATTTTAAAAATTTGGCGAAATATAAGAGGTAAAATTTGCTTCCATAAGCTAACTTAAACAAGATCATTGCTTTAAGAAGTTTTTTTTTTTTTTTTTTTTTTTCAAATTCAAAATCCTATTATACACAAATTTAAAAGTTCAAATACTATGCTTGTAATTTAACTTTTTCCCAACCAAATTGTTTAAAATATTTTGAAATTTAAGATTGGTTATATTGTGACCTTTAAACTTAGTTCATGCATACTCCAGAACAATTTATGGTTATGGTTAAAACGAGGGAACTTAACATTTTTAGTAGAGTTGCAAGTTAAACAACTACAGGACTTTAAAAATTTATGCTCTATTTGTATTAGGATTCAACCGAAGTGATTTCAAAATCAAGGACTTTAAAAGATGGGAATGATTTTAAATCCTTATATTGTCCATGTAATTTCTTATCTTAATCAAAGCATTTGTGAAAGACATAAATGCACAAAATCAAGAGATTTTGAGACGATAATTGACATTTAAAGAATGCATATACAATATGATCGTGATCGTCTATTCAACTTTCAAATCAATTGAAAGTGAATGAATATCTTTCTCCTCTCCTTCGTGTTTTTACCATGTTAATATCTTCTTTTATCATGTTGTTGTTGCAATTAATTACATTACAAAAACAAAGCAAAAAATCAATGACATTTCTTTTCATAGTCCAAGAAAAATAAGTTCAAACCTAACGTACTAAATTTGGTTATACATGCTATCAAGTCATCTTAATTCTCATGGTCTTAATCATCTACAATACATAAATATATACATGCGTATATAGGTAGGGATAACCACAGTGTGACAGTTACAATTCATAATTTTCATTTGAAAATTATTCATGTTTGGTGTCCATGTAAATCTACAACCTACTTGTCACTTTACCTATAAATAGTGACATTTGGTGGATCTTAAAATCACACATACATTGGTGAGAATTTCACTTCCATTAATTTTCATATTATCCAATTTCATGATTTTGGTTATTTTATGTTTTTAGTTATTCTATTTTATAATTTTAGTTTTTATTTATTTATTTATTATTATTATATAAAAATATTATTATATTATATTTTTTACATCTGTATTCCCGTTGTACTCCACAATTTCATAACATAAATTAGATGTTATTTTGCATATTTAGTACATATTAAATTTCTAATATAAATATAATATTTTGTGATAGTATTGCCATGACAAACCTTACAAAATTGGAATTTGTAGCATTTGATATCAATGGTAATAATTATTTGTCATTAGTGCTTGAAGCCATAAAAATATGATCATCAGCAAACAAATTTTTTTTCAAAAGCTCGTCGTAAATGGATGGGCTTGAGGCTCCAAAATTTAAAATTAATATGTTAGAGAAAACATTTTTCTACATTTCGGATATGCTCCTGCAGTAGCAATATTGAGAGAAATATTTTAAAAGTATTTTGTACTCATCTGATGTCTTATCGTGGCTAAATGAAATTCAGCCAACTAGAGCAACAACATTCCCTGAAGAATGTTGTAAATTTTAAATCGTGGATGAAAAGTCATGAATCTTGACCAGTAGGAACAACAACATTCCTGAATACTATGAATTTTAATAATCGTGGTCATGGTTGAGGTCACGACTATGACAGAAGAAGAAATAATTATTATTTTAGTACTAGTTGTTCTAATCATTCAAATTTCAAAAGAACTACACAAATGATGATCACAAAGGAAAAGCTCACAAGATAAAAGTTCAAAAAATGTTGAAAATAAATGCTTCTGATGCAGAATGGCATTGGTCATGTAATGTCAAAACATTTATTTGACCTCTATCAAGCCTCTCTGAAGGAAAAATGAGAAAAATGTGGAAGCAAATTTTACATATTAGGATAATGACATATTTGACCCATCCCATATGAAAAATTTGAATGTGGCGGACTTCTTTGAATCACCTAAAGAGAAAATCGGCAGAATTGATGGAACATCAAGTGTTTCCTTTGACTTTCAAAATATCTAGACTTAATATTGTTTTTTTCTTTTTCATCTCCATGTTTTCTTTCTTCTCTCAATAGATGTTAACCTTTGCATATTCCAAATGTTGTTTGTCTTATTATAATTATTTTCTTTTAATGAAAAAACATGGATCATTTTCATATGTTGGGTGTTTCAAAAATGAGTAAAGAAGATCTATGTCTGGCAGACAGTGCAACTATACATGTAGTACTTACAAGTTAAAAAATATTTTTCCAAACTGACAATGTTGGAAGCAAAAGTCAATATAATATCAAGTTCTGCAAACCTAATTGAAGGATTTGGAAAAACAAATTTTATTTTGTTTAGAGGAACAAAATTTACAATTGACAATGCATTGTTCTCTAGTCAATCAAAGAGAAATCTTCTAAGTTTTAAAGATACACGTTGCAATAGTTATCATATTGAGATTAATAGTAAGAATAATGTGGAATATCTATATATCATATCCACTGTCTCAAATGAAAAACGTATATTTGCCTATTTTATCTTCTGGATTGTAGTGTACTCATATACGAGTAATTGAAACATATGCAATAATGAACAAGAAGTTCATGAATCCTGACATATTTACAATTTGGCATGACCAATTGGGTCATCCAGGATCTATAATGATGAGAATAATTATTGAGAATTCAAATGGACACCCATTGAAGAATCAAAATATTCTTCAATCTAATGAATTATCATATGATGCTTGCTCTCAAGGAAAATTGATAATTAGACCATCACCAGCTACAGTGGGGACTGTATCACCTACGTTTTTAGAACGAATTCATGGTGATATATGTGGACCCATTAACCCACCAAGTGGACCATTTAGATATTTTATGGTATTAATAGATGCATCCAGCAGATTGTCAAACATGTGCTTATTATCAAGTCGAAATCTTGCATTTGCAAGATTACTTGTCAGATAATTAAGTTAAGAGCACAATTTTCTAATTATACAATTAAGACCATTCATCTTGATAATGCTGATGATTTTACATCCCAAGCTTTTGGTAATTATTGTATGTCAATTGTAAGTGTTGAACATCCTGTAGCTCATGTTCATACACAAAATGATTTAACAGAATCACTTATAAAACATTTGCAATTAATTGCAAGACCATTCGAGAGCTAAGTTTCCTTCATCTAAGAATTAATTGCCTACTTTATCTTCTGGTTTGTAGCTTATCATAAGTACTCGACATTACAATTAGCTTATGGTCATGGGCCAAATATTTTCCATCTAAGAATTTTTGGATGTCCAATATATGTTCCAATTGCTCCACCACAATACACTAAGATGAATCCTCAGATAAGGTTAGGAATATATGTTAGATATGATTTCCCATCAATTATTAAATATCTTGATCCCCTGACGGATGATGTATTTACTACACGATTTGTTGATTATCATTTTAATTAGACAAATTTTTCAACATTAAGGGGAGGAATTAAGAAGTTGGAAAAAAAATTACATGGAATACATCGTTATTGTCTCATTTAGATCCCTGTATAGATCAATGTGAACTTGAAATTTAGAAAATAATTCATTTACAAAATATGGCAAATCAATTACTAGATACATTTATAAATGCAAAGAAAGTAACTAAGTCACATATACCAACTACAAATGTTCCATAAAAAATTGATATCCCAACACAACAAGTTGTCACTAATGAGTCTGGAACACGTCATAAGTGTGGTAGACCAATGAGTTCCAAAAATAAAAATCCTCGAAAACAAAAAATGATTAATAATGAAAAGAACTTGGTTGAAAATGTAAATACCCATAAAGAAATCCTCGACATGATTAGTGAGAAAGGCGAAATACCTAAAGATAATAATGAAGCTTCAATAAACTATGTCATGACAAGAAAAAGATGAAATCGAACTAATGTAATTATTGACAACATTTTTGCATATAATGTTGCTCTTGATATTATATCTGAAAATAAGGATCTTGAACCAAAATCTGTTGAAGAATATCGACATAGAAAAGATTGGTTTAAGTGGAAAGAAGCAATCGAGGTAGAACTAAACTCACTTTCACAACATCAGGTTTTTAGACCTGTAGGCTGAACACTAGAAGGTGTTAAACCTGTAGGATACAAATGGGTATTTGTGAGGAAAAAAAATAAAAATAATGAGGTCATAAAATATAAAGCAAGACTAGTTGCACAAGATTTTTCACAAAGATCTGGTATTGATTTTGAGGAGACGTAGTATCCCTTGGTGGATGCAATTACATTAAGATATTTAATTTGCTTGACTATATATAAAAGACTGAATATGTATCTTATGGATGTAGTCACAACATATTTATATGGATCTCTTGATAACGATATTTATATGAGAATCCCAAAAAGATTTAACGTTCTTGAAACTTATACATCAAATTCCCAGGAATGGTATTCAATGAAGTTACAGAGATCACTATATGGATTGAAACAATCAGGATGGATGTGGTACAATCGCCTGAGTGGATATTTATTGAAAGAATGATATAAAAAAAATTCAATATGTCTGTGTGTTTTTATAAAGAAATCATAATCATGATTTGCTATTATAACTGTATATTTTGATGACTTGAATATAATTGGAACTCCTGAAAAGTTTTCAAATGCAATAGAATATCTTAAGAAAGATTTTGAGATGAAAAATATCATAATAACAAACTTTTACCTTGGTTTGCAAATTGAGCATTTAGTAGATGAAATATTTATTCATCAGCCAACATATACAGGAAAAATTTTGAAAAGATTTTATATGGACAAAGCACATCCATTAAATATTCTAATGGAAGTCTGTTTATTAGATATAAAGAAAGATATATTTCAACCTCAAGAAGATAATGAAGAACTTCTTGGTCCTGAAGTACCATATCTTAGTGCAATTAGTGCACTTACGTATCTTGCTAATAATACAAGACCAGATATTGCAATTTCAGTAAATTTATTAGCTAGATACAGTTCTTCTCCTACAAAAAGACATTATAATGGAATTAAACATATACTCCGTTATCTCCGAGGAACAATCTATATGGGTTTGTTTTATTCAAATAAATCAAATTTTGATCTAGTTGGTTATGTAGATTCTAGATATTTATCTGATCCACACAAAGCTATATCTCAAACAAGTTATCTATTCACATGTGAAGGAACTGCTATATCATGGCGATTGATGAAACAGACTATAACGACCACTTCCTCAAATCATGTTGAAATTCTTGCAATTCATGAGGCTAGTCGAGAATGTGTATGGCTAAGGTCAATGACTCAACACATTCGTGAAATATGTGGCTTGTCTTCTAATAAAAACATTCGAACAATATTATACGAAGACAACACAGCTTACATAGCCCAAATCAAATGAGGATATATTTAATCAAAGCTTTTCTACACTTATGATCTTGAAAAAAATGGCGACATCACTTTACAACAAATTTGTTCGAAGATAACCTAGCAAACTTATTTACAAAGGCATTACCAGTCGCAACTTTTGAAAATCTGGTGCACAACCTTGGAATACGACGACTCAAAGATCTTAAGTGATGTTTCCATGAGAGAGAGTAAATATATTGTATTTTTTTAGGAGTATGTATTATATGAAATACGTAGTCTTTTTCCTTCACTAGGGTTTCTCCCATTGGGTTTTTCTCAGTAACGTTTTAACGAGACATATTATATATATATATATGGGTATCTAAGGGGAGTATTATGAATATTATAATAGAATATAGATACTCATTGCTTATTGTCTCATAGGCCATATGTCACCATTCATGTTGTCCATGCGTCTGTTTTGTAGTTATTCATGCTTGGTGTCCATGTAAGTCCACATCCTACTTGTCACTTTACCTGTAACAACCCTAGTTTCCTACTAAATTCTAGGATGCCACTTCATGCATGCATAGGTTTAACCGTACATTTTCTTTTAAACCATAAAAAAAGGGCCAAATTTTATTTAATAATGCTCAAATGAGCAAAAATAAGAAAACATAATTAAATAAAAATAAATAAGCTAAAACAAAAAAATAAAAGAAAGTAAAATAAAAATTTATCGTTCGGGGTACCCCTAAACACAACTTTAAAACAAAGACAAGTAAATAGGCAAATAATAAAATCAATAAATTTTGCATGAGAGTGTAAAACGCCTAACTCCTAAACCAAACTTCAAAACATGATACTAAGTGTGGAAGCAGTAAATCGTCCTAATGGTCAGGTCCCAGATCAAGGCACACTTTCATAAGTAGTGACACAAGGGTCACAGGCATAAACACAAGTGGTGAACCTAAAAAGGACACCGTACATAAGCATAAGATGTGGGCCCGAAGGCTCACACATACGATGTGCATAGCCTAATGGTAACACTAACAACCACTAAAAACTCATATGGTCATAAGCATAAAAACATGAATCCTGGAACTAATAGTCATTAAAATATCAGACATAAGCATGCAATCAAGGCCATGAGTCAACATCAAACTTTAACATCTGCATCAAACCTTATCACAGTATCCCAGTCTACCCTTACGTCCAACTTTATCACAGTATTCTCATACGTCAACTTCAGCACAATTACCCATAACAAATTTCATCACAGTTAACTTCAGCACAATTACCCATAACAGATTTCATCACAGTTAACTTCAGCACAATTACCCATAACAGATTTCATCACAGTTTACTTCAGCACAATTACCCATAACAGATTTCATCACAGTTTACTCATATATGACATAAATATTTTTCAGCAAGCTTATCAAAATCTTAGGAAAAACCGATAGTAAACCACTTACCTCAGGATAACAAACTGCCCCCAAAACGAAACCTTACTCTGCTCGAAAACTTCTTTCACCGCCACACGTTCCTGAAACCAAACACAAATTCCATGGGTGAAGGTTAGCTTAGGCCCAAGAATCTAAAAAAACAGTGGGCTGCAAAAGGGAACCAAAACTTACCCTGAACAGAAGAATCAGGCAGAATCAACCACGGTTCGGCAATAACCGGCACTGCCCGTATTAGAACTGGTGACCGTCGCTTGGGTTAAGCCGGTGGTTGGCGAACTCGACGTGCGACGCGACTGGCTGGAGGTCTGACGCGAGGCGGACAAACAGCAGGGAGGCGTAGCTGTAGGTCGTCGAAGGTCGAGCTTCGCAGTGGCAAAACTAAGGTTTCGACTAGGCAGTACGCGATCGACGAATGGATCTGAGTGTCTTCTGGTGCGCGCTCGACGGCGGCTTCGGCTAGGCGGCACGCGGTTTGCGATATGACGAAGAAGAAAAACAAACAACGATCGGTGAGACGCGCTGGGCAACACCGCGCGAAGCGGCGGCGGCAAAGATGCACAGTGGGGCGGGTGGTTTCGTAATTCCGGAAGAGGAAGAAGAAGAAGCGAGAAAGAAAAATAATTTTTTCTTTTTTTTCTTTTGCCACGCAACCCAAGGTCCCCCGAAAACCCCTTTATAACCTAATTCTCTTTTTCTTTTTCCTAAATTAACCACCAACTCCCCCCCCCCCCAAATTTTTTTCCTTTCTCTCTTTTTTTTTTAAAAAAAAAACTTTGTGGCGTCATACTCTTCCCCCCTTAATAAACTTTCGTCCTCGAAAGTTCTAATCCTGGAAGATCTCTAAGATGCAATGCTTCTCATCTCCCTCTTCGCTCCCAAGTTGCTTTCTCAATGATGGTTCTGCCACAGAACCTTCACTAGTGGCACCTTCTTGCTGCGCAAAACTTTCACCTCCCTGGCCACAATTTTGCGCAGGGCTTGTCTCGTAACTCAAGTTTTCACTCAACTGCAAGGGCCTCAAAGTCCACTACATGAGACGGGTCCATTAAATACTTCCTTAGCATGGAGACATGAAAATACATTATGGACCACGAAGAGAGATAGTGGCAGGGCCAAACGGTAAGCCACAGAGCCGACCCGCTCCAAAATCTCGAAATGGCCCTACAAAACGGGACTTAGCTATCCCTTCTTTCCGAATCTTTAGGACACCATTTCATCGGCGCCACTTTCAGGAATACATTGTCACCTACTTCGAACTCCAGATCTTTACTCCTAACATCCGCATAACTTTTCTATCTAACTTTGTGCTGCTAGCATTCTAGCTCTGACCTTCCTGCATGGCTTCATTCGTCAATCACAACTCAGTTCCACAAAGTTTGCTCTCGCCCAATCTCCCCCAGCAAAACAGGAGACTGCAACCTCTGCCATAAAGAGCTTTCAAAAGCGGCAACATGCACATGATAGCTTGATAGCTTATTATTATAAGCAAACTCTGTCAAATGTAGTGGTGGAGTCCCAAACCCCTGAGAAATACCAACGCACAAGCGCACGACATGTCTTCCAACGTCTGATTTAGACGTTCTGTTTGCCCATCAGTTGGGTAAAAAAGCTGTACTGAAGTTCAACCGCGACCTAAAAAGCTGCCTGGAGGCTCTTCCAAAAACTGGAGGTGAAACAAGGTCCTTGTCGGACACATTGACACTGGCACACCATGTAACCTTTACTATCTTCTTCATATATAACTGAGTCCACTTACTATTCACCGCGTACGTGGGATTTTCCTGGAATAAAATGTTGCCACCTTGGTGAGTCTGTCTATCATAACCCAAATCACCGAGAAACCCTTCGCTGTCCTTGGGCAAACTCGTAATAAAATCCATTAGCCACGCTCTGCCCACTTCCATTCTGGCACATCTAATGGTTGTAGCAAGCCTGTTATCTTCTGCCTCGGGGCCTTCACCTGCTGACAGACTAAACATCTACTGACATAGTCAACTATTTCCCTTTTCATATTGGGCCACCAGTAATACCGCTTCACATCTTGGTACATTTTGGTACTACTTGGGTGCATCGAGAATGGAGAGTTACGAGCTTCTGCCAACATTTCCCATTTCAGGCCATCATCTGTTGGGACGCACAATCGTCCCTGATACAAAAGACCCTTGTCCACTGACACAGAAAATTCACTTGCCTGACCCAACCCTACCTGACAACACTTCTGAACCAGGTCGGGATCACCCTGCTGTGAAACAATAATTTTCTGCCTCATGGTTAGTTGCATTGTCAACTGGGCTAGCTACGAAGTGACTTCCCCCACTGCCACCGTAATCTCTGCTCATTCTAGATCTATACACAACTGAACCTGCTTAGTGATCAAAGTGGCCGAATGAGCTACTTTTCGACTGAGGGCATCGACTACCACATTCGCCTTACTTGGGTGGTAGAGGATCTTGTAGTCGTAATCTTTTACTAACTCGAGCCACTTGCGCTGCCTCATGTTTAACTCTTTCTGGGTGAAGAAGTATTTCAGACTCTTATGGTCGGTGAAAACTTGGATCTTTTCCCTATACAAGTAGGCCTCCAGATCTTCAGGGCAAACACTACCGCTGCCAATTCCAAGTCGTGGGTAGGATAGTTGCGCTCATGGTTTTTCAACTGGCGGGAGGCATAAGCGACCATCTTACCATGTTGCATAAGCACGCAACCCAAACCCTTCTTAGAAGCATCATTGTAGATCACGAAGTTCCCGGAGCCATCTGGTACGGTGAGAACCGAGGCTGAAACCAACCTTTGCTTGAGGTTCTGAAAACTGTCCTCACAAGCTTTGCTCCAAACAAACGAAGCTCCCTTCCTGGTTAACTGGGTCAACGACGTGGCCATGCTGGAGAAATTCTCTACAAACCTATATAGTATCCAACAAATCCCAGGAAGCTACGCACCTTATTGACCATTGTAAGGTGGGACTAATTGGTAACAGCCTCAATCTTAGCTGGATCCATTGAAACCCCATCCTTCGACACCACGTGCCTAAGGAAAGACACCTTCTGTAGCCAGAACTCGCACTTAGAAAACTTTGCATACAATTTGTTTTCCCTCAGTGTTCCTAGAACCTTCCTAAGATGTTCCTCATGTTCCGCCTCTATCTTGGAGTATACCAAAATGTCATCAATGAAAACGATTACAAAGGTGTTTAGGAAGTCCCTGAACACCCAGTTCATCAAATCCATGAATATCCCTGGAGCATTGGTCAGACCAAAAGACATTACAATGAACTCGTAATGCCCGTATCTGGATCGAAATGCAATCTTTGGGATATCGCTGTCCCTGATCCTCAGCTGATGGTAACTTGACCGTAGGTCAATCTTGGAAAATACGGTAGCACCCTGTAGCTGGTCAAATAGGTCATCGATTACAGGAAGCGGGTATTTATTCTTGATGGTCACCTTATTCAACTCCCTGTATTCTATGCATAAACGTAACAACCCATCCTTTTTCTTCACAAACAACACTGGTGCACCCCACGGAGAAACACTGGGTTGTATGAACCCTTTATCAAGCAGTTCCTGTAATTGAACCTTCAGTTCCTTCAATTCGGCCTGAGCCATTCTGTACAGAGCTTTGGATATAGAAATAGTGTCTCGCTCCAGTTCAATCATAAAATCAATCTCCCTTAGTGGAGGCAATCCTGGAAGTTCTTCGAAAATACATCGGGATAATCTCTCACAACTGGTTCAAAGGTTAGTGCAACCTCGGTTTCTTTTGTGTTAACTACGCTAGCCAAGATACTCCAGACACCTTGGTTAATCAATCTCTTGGCCTTAACCGCTGAAATCACATTGGGCAAAACTACTGTCTTGGCCCCTTTGAACTTAAAACTGGCTTCTCTAGGGGGTTAAAATTCACCTCCTTACGAGAATAGTCTATATTAGCATGGTTGGCAGCCAATCAATCCATGCTTAGAATTACATCGAAATCACGCATGTCTAATACTACCAGATTCACATCAAGGGTGCGGTTTGCTATTTCTAACTGACGTTGCTTTTATCTTTTCACTTGTTATCACAATTTCTCCTGACGGTGTAGACACTAACAAAACATAACCCAAAGGTTCCAAAACTAACATGACATGCTTTACGAACAACGAAGAAATGAAAGAGTGGGATGAGCCAGAGTCAAACAACGTTAAGGCATAGTGCCCCAACATTGGGAGTGTACCTGTCCACTATTCCCGAGTACTTAGCTTCCTGATGACTGGTGGCATAGACCCGACCCTGCTGCTGCTGTTGGTTTGAACTACCTTGATGCGAACTTGGGGGCTGACCCCCCGCACTTTCGGAACCACTACTAGGGCATTGGTCTGCCGTATGCCCTATCTGCTTACATCTGAAGCAAGTCTCAGTGTCAATCAGACAACGTCCCTAATGATGCTTCCCACATGACTTGCACACTGGCCTTTCTATCCAACTCCTCCTGAAGTAGTAGCCTGTCGTTGGGCATGCCCTACTGACCTACTTGTACCTTGACCTTCTGCGGAGGTCTCAGAGCTTTCTACTGAACTTTCCTCTTCTGGTCGGGGTCTAGTTCCTCCGTCAGGGACTTCAGAAACTCTATCCCTGAAAGACAACCCACGTGTGCTGCCGCTCAGAAAGCTACGACATAGGTGGGAGGCTCCAGGGCTTGCACAATGCCTCGCACCCCGTCTCGGAGTCCTTGCATGACCTTTCAACCCTCTTTGCTTCGGTAGACACTAGATCAGGGGTGAAGCAAGACAATTTGTCAAACTCCTCTTCATACTTTTCTATTGTCATGGTCCCCTACTTCAAGTTCATGAACTCAGCCTGCTTGTTGTACCTCACATGAACAGAGAAGTACTTCTCGTAAAACCGTTCCTTGAACTGATCCCACGTGGTTTGGCCTCCATCGGCTTCTATCATTCTCTCAACCGAGTGCCACTAGCGCTTGACATTGTCGTTGAGAACAAAAGCGGCACACTGCAGCTTCTGCTCCTCTGGACACCTCATGTACTGAAAGATCCCTTCAACAATGGACAACCATAACTTTGCATTTGTGGGGTCTTTCAAGGACCCATTAAATGTCGGGGAATCATACTTCTTGAAATCTCGCAGGTATCCAGCTTCTAAAGAAGGGCCTGCCATGGTCCGACTCGTGGCCCTAACTTGATTCTGAACTGGTGGTAACGGGACTGATGAGGATGGCGCCTGCTGTGATCGTACGTGCTGGGCTATCTGCTCGGCCACCATTCCCCTTAGTTGTCCCACCATGACCTGCGTGACGACATTCCCAATAGTTGCAGCCATAGCTATATATTCTACTGGAATTTCTGAGGACGATGGTCCTGGCGGGGGCACAGTCGATTAGTGAGTGCCCGCTCTTGGTTAACCTCTGTCCAAATGTTGACCTAGAGGGGTCACAATGGTGGGCAGGTCCACTCCTTTGCCTCTGTACCTTCGGGTCTATGCAGGTCGGAGGTCCGCTCCTAACTACTTTTCACCTCTCGACTTGCCCCTTCCTCATAGTTCCGTGATGCCATACTGGTTGACCATCACGCAACACTTTAATACACGCTAGCAGGGTATAACCATCCAAACGACTGTATAACAAGTAGATTTTTAATATATATATATATATATATATATATTATATAATAATTCCCTAAAGTTATTTCTTTTTTAACAACATACCTGGCGATGACGAAAGATCCATTTGTGGCCCTAAGGAACAGATTAGACTCACGATGTATGTCAGTCTATAGAACCTAAAACTTAGGCTCTGATACCAACTGTAATGACTCTAGTTTCCTACTAAATTCTAGGACGCTACTTCATACATGCATAGGCTTAACCGTATATTTTCTTTTAAACCATAAAAAAAGGCCAAATTTTATTTAATAATACTCAAATGAGCAAAGATAAGAAAACAAAAAAAATAAAATAAAGTAAAATAAAAATTTATCGTTCGGGGTACCCGTAAACCCAACTTTAAAATGAAGACAATTAAATAGTCAAATAATAAAATTAATAAATTTTTCATGAGAGTGTAAAACGCGTAACTCCTAAACCAAACTTCAAAACATGATACTAAGTGCGGAAGCAGTAAATCATCCTAATGGCCAGGTCACGGATCTTTCCTGTCATGCGCCAGTCTGTCATTACCCTTACCTAAAAAATAGGGAAAGAAAAGGGTGAGTATAAAAATATACTCAGTAAGCAGCTCACTACTGGGCCCCCTCAATGATCTGTTAGTCTTTCCATTAGACCAAAATGCACAAGGACATCATAGGCATAGGCATAGGCATAAGGGTCAAACCGAAGATACGCTTTCATAAGTAGTGACACAAGGGTCACAGGCATAAACACAAGTGGTGATCCTAAAAAGGACACCATATATAAGCATAAGTTGTGGGCCTGAAGGCTCACACATGCGATGTACATAGCCCAATGGTAACATTAACAACCACTAAAAACTTATATGGTCATAAGCATACAAACATGAATCCTAGAACTAACAGTCATTAAAATCTCAGACATAAGCATGCAATCAAGGCCACGAGTCAGCATCAAACTTTAACATCGTTACCCATGCATCATCTTTATCACAGTCTACTCATGCATCAAACCTTATCACAGTATCCCAATCTACCCTTATGTCCAACTTTATCACAGTATTCTCATGTGTCAACTTCAACACAATTACCCATAACAAATTTCATCACAGTTAACTTCAGCACAATTACCCATAACAGATTTCATCACAGTTTACTCATATATGACATAAAGATTTTTCAGTAGGCTTATAAAAATCTTAAGGAAAACCGATACCACAGGATAACAAACTGCCCCCAAAACGAAACCTTACTCTGCTCGAAATCTTCCTTCACCGCCACACGTTCCTGAAACTAATCACAAATTCCATGGGTGAAGGTTAGCTTAGGTCCAAGAATCTCAAAAGACAGTGGGCTGCCAAAAAGGAACCGAAACTTACTCCGAACAGAAGAATCAGGCGGAATCAACCACGGTTCGGCAACAACCGGCATTGCCCACGTTAGAATTGGTGACCGGTGCTTGGGTTAGGCCGGGGACTAACGAACTCGATGCGCGACGTGGCTGGCTGGAGGTCTAACACATGGCGGATGAATAGCAGGGAGGCGCAGCGAGTTATCGGTGGTCGAGCTTCGCAACGACGTGAACCAAGATTTCGACTAGGCAGCGCGCGATCGATGAACGGATCTGAGTGTCTTCTGGTGCGCGCTCGACGGCAGCTTCGGCTAGACAGCACGCGACCGACGAACGGAGAAGAAAAGCAAACAACGATCGATGAGACGCGCTGGGCAGTAAGCGCAAAGGGGCAGCAGCGGAGATGCATGGTGGGGGGTGGTTTCGCTATTCCGGAAGAGGAGGAAGAAGAAGAGAGAAAGAAAAAGAATTTTTTCTTTTGTACGCAACCCAAGGTCCCCCCAAAACCTCTTTATAACCCTAATTCCCTTTTCTTTTTCCTAAATTAACCACCAACTCTCCCCCTTTTTTTTCTCTCTCTCTGTTTTTTTTTTAAAATAAAACTTTGGGGCGTCACATTACCTATAAAATAGTGGCATTTGGAATCTTAAAATGTGAGAATTCCACTTCCACTAGTTTTCATATTATCCAATTTCATGATTTTGGTTATTTTATATTTTTAGTTATTTTATTTTATAATTTTAGTTTTTATTTATTTATTATTATTATATAAAAATATTATTATATTATATTTTTCACATCAATATTTCCGTTATGTTCCTCAATTTTATAACAAAAAAAGATTATTAAAAAAATATATATAAGGATATGTTTGGATTGACTTTTCTAAATACTTAAAAATATTTTTTCAATTAGTTCTTATTTATTAACCATTTTGTTTTTTTTTGTTTTGTTTTAGAAAATTAAACTGTACACTAATTCTACCTCCAAAATTCTTCTTTTATTATAACTTTTCACTAATGATTTAAAAAATTAAACCAAAATTTGAAAACTAAAATAAAAGTAGAATCAAATTTTGAGAATTAAAAAAAAAAGTAGTTTTTTGTTTTTAGAATTTAGCTAAAAATTCAACCATTGTACTTAAAAAATGTAAATTACAAAAAGGATACAATGTAGATAAAATAGACTTAATTTTTAAAAACAAAAAATAAAAAATCAAATGATTATCAAACGGAACCTTAATTATTTAAAAAAAGCATCTTAGATATAATGAGAGGTTAAAATTTTAAAAAGTAATAAAAAAAATAATAAGAACATAAACAACAAATTAAAATAAAAATTCATGTTAGCTACAAATTGTATAACAAACTACAACAAATCCGAAAACATTGAATTTTTGCACAAAACCAAAGCTTAAAAATTACACCACAACAGCCTCAGGAACCCCTCTGAATGAATCTACATTTTCAGCCGGAAAAACCACATTATCATGAACAATCCCAGCCAGAGCCGCCCCAATCAATGGCCCAACCCAGTACACTGCCTGGTTTTTGAAACTCCCCGCCACTATTGCGGACCCGAACGCGCAGGCCGGGTTCACCGATCCACCAGAAAATGGCCCGGCAGCCAGCACATTGGCTCCGGCCATCAACCCAATCATCACAGCGCCAATCGCATTGCACGGACCTCTTCTCGGATCGCTGGCGGCAAAAACGGTGTATACTAGGGCAAATGTCAATATACCTTCTACTACCGATGCTCCAAAGCCAGTCATCTCTTCGGCGATGGCATAGCTTGGAATGCGCTAGAGAAAAGTTTCGTATAACTATGTTAAATTACCAATGAACTCAAAAGATAATCCGTAAAATTAAATTAACCCCTTAGTTATCAAGTTATTTAATTACCTGTCCAACCATAGTGGCTCTAAGAACAATGCAGGCCAAGACAGAGGCAAGCATTTGAGCAAACCAGTAAAAGAGAGCAGTGGGAACACTGACATGGCCGCCGATGGCCATTCCGAATGTCACTGCCGGGTTGACGTGTCCACCGGAGATGTTGGCGGCAATGTAAACCGCCGAGGCCAAAGCAAAGGCATTGGTGATGGCAGCCACCAGAAGACTCGACAGGTCTGTCGTAGCAATGCCCGACATATACTTCTCTATCGCATACAAAAGTAATATTTAGTACATAATCCTTAGTTGATTAGGACAAAATTTTACCTTCTAACTTTTTCTCTATGTAATTAAAAATTCTTAATGAGAAATGAGAATTAAAATTTTAATTTCTTTAATTATTTTCATTTACTAGTTTACATACTCAAGCACATTGACGCAATTATTATATGGCCCCATGCAAGCAGGGCTTGCATGCTATCCCAAAAGCGAGAGAAACTGAGAGGAGTAAATGGGATGTGATACTTACGGGAGGCCATGGATGTTCCGACGACAGAGAAGACGTAGAAGAAGGTGGAGATGAACTCGGCAACATAGGATCGGAGTGCAGTTGGGGTGACGGATTGTCGGCAGCGGGAAGCAAGGGAAGTAGGGGCCATTTTGCAGAAGAACATTGAAGAAGGAAATGGAGGGAGAAATTAAACTGATAAGTTTCTGGGGAAAGAAAACAAGAGAAAATTATAGGCAAGGAGTTTGATGAGATGAATGGGTGGATTTTGACGAAAGATGACAGATAAAAGACGACAGTGGCAGTTTGTTTCATGAACAGTTACAACGTTAACAGAGGGATTTTGGAATTCAAAAATTTTAACTGCCTATCAAGATGTGGCAAAGTTTAATTGGTTGGTTGTTGACCAAAGCTATCGAATTTTCTTTATTAATGAATTACTAATAACAATTTAAAATAATAATAATAATGGGTCTTTTAAATATAAAAACATATTTAAAAATATTTACACTTTACCACAAACTTTTTGCTATAAAATGCAAATATTTTTGAAATTTTTCTATTTATAGGAATTTTCCTAATAATAATAATAATAAAATTACTTGGCCAATTTATCTAAATAAATACTTGGCCAATTCAAAGTTGGTATTTACTTTTGTGATTTTTTTTTCTTTCAAATATGTAGGGATCAAACCAACTTGAAGGTGATAGTACAAACTTTAACAATTTCAGTTGAGTTATGCTCAGGTTAACGTGAAATTTTTTTCACTATTATAGTTTTATAAATTTACTATAAAAATATTGTATTTTTCAAACTATTTATAAGAAATAGTATTGTTTAAGTATGTTTCTTGTATTTTTACAATAAAATATTGGGGAAAAATATTTAAAACTGTTGGATTAATGACTAATGCGGTGGTCATACATGTGTTCCGTCCTGTTGATTGAAAACGCTGATAGTTATGATTGATGATGTTCTATGCTATGCGCGAAATGATGCGATATTACTGCTAGATATGCGTTAATTATGGATGCTTCTGTAGTATGCCATGCATTGTCACAAGTTTTCTTACGATGGAACCAAGTGTAATTCCACTGCAAGTTTCTCGGTGTGATCCGAGGTCGAACACAGGGACTGTTTTAGGTTATTGTGATATGTTCGTGATATATGCGACCAGGTTTTTCAATCTTTAAAAATGATGTTTTGTGTACAAGTATATAAAATTGCAGTAAAGTAAATGAAAGCAGTAAAGATGCGATAATGAAAATAAAATACAGTAAACCTAAGCTAGATAATATAAGATACAGGCTTCTTGATACACGATGCTGGGGTCAAGGCTGGCTGTGAAGGTTATGCAAAGAACATGGGATGCGGTGGCAAGTCTTATGAACATAACATAAAGAGAAAGATAAATAATATAAATAACGCAAGCCCTCAATTGCGCTGAAGCTATAAATACGGTTTCGCTCTTCCCTTGACGTACACCTTTTAGTGATCAGCCGCGCTCCTACATGTCTGTGGTGAGACAGGGACTAACGTAATGAATGCAAGGTTACTTCCATGTTTGGAACTACTACTCGCTTTAGTTAACGCATTCTTCTAATCTTCTCACGATAGATCAGAATGACATCTTCACTTATGCTCTCGCAGATGAGGATGCCGTCTAACATGATTTAGCTAAACGCATTTCATATCTTTAACACAGATTAAGTGCTTGTTTAATTCATATTAACTATCAGGGAATTAAGAAAACATCATGGAGAAAGTGATTAATAGGTGAACGTAAATAGACAGAGAATGGAACATGAAAGCTATCGAAACATTTAATATATCTATTAAGCGTTTGATACATGGTGTGTGAATGAAGAGATAAAGAGAAAGTGAAATACAACGATGAAAGAAATCTAACAGATACAAACAAGCGCCAACGTCTTGGCACCGATTCGATGGAGATCTGCTTGCCAGATTGGATGGATCTGATGATAGGAAGAGCTTCCCTCTCAGGCTTGCTCAACCGGTAGTAGGGGTCTTCACACAGAGCTTTAAATCGGGTATTTGGCAGAAGATATGAGACTTACCTCTCAGCCTTGTCTCGTCTTCTTCCCAGATTTCTTCAATTAAGCATTCAACTCAACCTTTTCTCTTAACACTTTAGCAGTAATTCACCCCGTATCAAGTAGCATAAGTTTTTGCTGAAATCTATGGGGTATTTATAGGTGCAGGTCTTTGACTCCGGCCTTGTAATCCCCACTGATTGTTATGGTAATTCTGAAGATGGAGGAATATTATTCCTTTTGTTATGCAATCAAATCGTCAATTCTGCATAACCATTCATTGTACATGTGTCTCAATCCTCCGCTTTTGTGTTGCTCAACTGCATCTTTTGATCGTGAGTTCGCATGCGGTATTGTTTTTATTACCGCATGCGGTTGAAAGTTAGCTCTGGATCGACTGTCACATTGCGCCATCATTGCGATAATCGTCTCTTCATTGTTGACTGACGGGCGCAATGTGACAGAGATGCGTTGATCAGCTTCTCGTGAGCCTTGAGCGTAAGTGGTGACTTGGTTTCCTGCAAAACAGAGTAAAATTCGGCTTGTCTTCCATCTTTATGGTGTTAGTGGGTGTAATTGCGATCATTTATAATTATTGTAATTCTAAACTAATTTTCATACAATCAGCGCATATACACTAACTTTTGGCCGCAATTTCTAGACAAGGTAACATAAATAACTTGTATTTCTACAAGTTATCACACCTCCAAATTTAGATATATGCTTGTCCTCAAGCATATCTTCTACTAAGGCAATCATGCTCAATTCCTATCCTATATTTTTGCGACGATTGGTTGCTCCGAATGTTATATTTAGGCACATTACTTGACATCGCAATTTCCTTCTATCCTTGCTAATTCTTAGCAAGACCTACTTTATTCTTCTATATGACAAAATTTTGCTCAAAAAATGCTTTTCTAGTTTTCAAAATAGAATGTTTATCTCTTCTTTGTCAAAACAACTTGATGTATCTATATGCGGTGAGCAAAACTTTCATCATTTATTTATTTAGAGACTGTTGGTCATGGTTACACTCTTCATTTTGGCTTATCCCCACAGGTGTCATGCGGACATCCAACTACAGTTGTGTACCAATTTCAACTTTAACTCATGACATCCAGAGGAGTTGTCTCTTGCATTCTTTTATTTTTCTTTCCATACTGCGTTGTTCTTGGAAACCCACCTTCGTTCTGGCTTGCTCCTACGGGTGTCATACGAACATCCAACTATGAGCAGGCTCCTTTCACAACTAAACTCTTATCAGGTTGGGACAGTTTTGAGGTTTTCCCTTGCGCTGACATTGAAGTTTTGCAATTTTTTTTAATGAATAATGGATGCATTTTCTTAAATACTGCATACTCTTGATCTTATCTGCTCAGAACTTCCCCACCCCCAAATTTAAAGGTGAGCAAGGTCCTCATTGCGTTGTTTGGATAGATTAGACAAACACTTAGAAGAAAATTTCAAAAAGAAGGTTTGAGCAGAACTTTGAAAGATAAAAGGTAAAGTGCTGCTAAACTAAGAATTAACTAAGTGGTAGTCAAAATTTACTAAGTATGGGAAATGTTTAAGTATAAACATATAATACATCATAGCAATGCAATGAAGATCGTAAAAATAAAAGATTAAGAACATCACAAAAATTAACAAAGGAAGATAAAAAAAAAAAAAAAAAAAGGTACAGGCGAAAAGTAGGGTGAATCATGTACTCTAATTGTATTGAATATTCACAAAGTGTACAAATAAGTATAATTGAATGTAATACAAAATTTTCTGTTGCCTGTACAAGAGTCAAAGAATTTGATTAACTTACAAATTTGATTCAGAAGGATGCACGATTAAGATTTGCACCCTGCTTCCAATAAACGCAGATACATTTTTGCCAAGGACGGGTAACACGCATACATTCCTGCAACACACCCCTTAACTAAACACATTTCTAGAGGGTACCTCGACATAGTGCATTTAACTAAGGACGAGAAAAGGATATATACGTGCACAACACACCCCTCACCGCAATTCATTTGGGTGTATTGGACGCACAATGTTTCTTGGTACCACTTGCTACACCCATCTTCTCATTACATACCAGTTTACTTTTCTTTCTTCTTACTTCATCAAAAACTCAAGTAAAAAAGACTTTGCGGTGATTCATCCAATCATTCACACAAATTATACGACCGGCGCTACTAAATTTAAAGTATGGAAATACATGATAGAAATACATGCAAAATTAAATTGGAAGGAAATAAAAGAGCATTAAAGACTAATCCTACTAGACACTAATAACGGAATTTAGAAAACGGTAAAAGAAAGTTGTAAGAAAGCAAGTAAACATAAATATGGAAGCTGATTGAAAGAAGTTCTTAGAATTACCGCAATCACTCCCCTACAAGTGGTTTAATCCTGCTTGCCCAAGTCAATAGTGTCCATGCGTCGATCGAAGTTGCCTCCATAGTAGGGCTTAATCCGCTGACCATTGACTTTGAATGCGCTGTTCCCGTCTAAAGTTGTTAGTTCCACTACGCCGTGAGGAAAGGTTGTCTTGATTCAGAATGGCCCAGACCAGCGAGACTTCAACTTTCCTAGGAACAATCGCAAACGTGCATTGAATAGTAATACCTGTTGACATTCGTTGAATGTCCGGTCATTTATGCGGTCATCATGCCATTTCTTTGTTTTCTTCTTATATATCTTGGCATTTTCATAAGTATCCCTTCGACATTCGACCAACTGATTTAATTGCAGTTTCCGGACTTTTCCCGTTCTGGCTAAATCAAACTTCATCTTCTTGCATGCCCACATCGCCTTATGATCCAACTCAAGCGGAAGATGACAAGCTTTTTCAAATACCAGGGCATACGAGGACATGCCAATTGGTGTTTTATAAGTAGTCCTATATGCCTACAGTGTTTCATCAAGCTTGGGTAACCAATCCTTCCTGGAAGTATTGACTACCTTCTCTAAGATAGTTTTAATCTCTCTGTTAGAAATCTCTGCCTGCCATTAGTCTGTGGGTGATAAGCAGTTGCAACTCAATGGCTGACGTTGAATTTAGTCAACAAGTTGGCAATTATGCGGTTGAAAAAGTGAGAGCCCTCATTGCTGATTAAGGCTCGTGGCGCCTCATATCGAGCAAAAATATTATTCTTCAGAAACTTCGCCACTGTGGCCGCATCATTCTTGGCACATGCGATGGCCTTAACCCATTTCGATACGTAATCAATCGCAATTAGAATATATTGATGACACTCAGATGGTAGAAATGGGCCCATGAAGTCAATTCCTCAAACATCAAATAATTCGACTTCTAAGATAGATGTTAATGGCATTTCATTTCTTTTAGACATATTCCCTGTCCTCTGACACCTATCGCTTTGCACAACATGGGCATGGGCTTCCTTAAACAGTGTTGGCCAGAAGTAGCTGAACTGTAGGACCTTTGCTGCGGTTCTTTTCCCCCCAAAATGTCCTCCATATGGGGACTCATGACAGAGCTCTAAAATGTTCTTGGCTTCATGCTCAGGAACACATCGACGTAATATATGATCAGGTTCTTGTCGATATAGGAATGGATCGTCCCAGAAATAAAATTTAGCATCATGTCTTAGCTTATTCTTCTGCTAGTATGTACAGTCATCCGGTATTTGACCACAAACTATGAAGTTTACTATGTTCGCATACCATGGAACATTAATGTCTACTACCATCAGCAGCTCATCGGGGAATCTCTCCTCAATATCTTTTTCTGTCCCTTGAACCTCGCAATTTTTCAATCTTGATAAATGACCTGCTACTTGGTTCTTGGTGCCCTTCCAGTCTTTAATCTCTAGGTCAAACTCTTGCAGGAGCAACACCCACCGAATAAGCCTCGGTTTTGCATCCTTTTTCGTCATTAAATACTTAATCGCAGAATGATCTGTATACACTACCACGTTTGTTCCGATTAAGTACTGTCAGAACTTCTCCAGTGCGAATACCACTACGAGCATTTCTTTTTCTTTGGTCGTATAGTTCTCCTGCGCATTGTTCAGTGTTTTGCTTGTATAATAAATAGGATGCAATAACTTATCCTTGCGCTGACTCAAAACTGCGCCCACAGCATATCCGCTAGCATCGCACATCAACACAAATGGTTGCGTCCAATATGGCGCAGTTAAAATAAATGCAGAGATGAGCGCATCTTTCAAGGTGCTAAACGCTTTGGTGTAGGCGTCATCACAATTATACTCGTGGTCAGCTTCGAGATGGGAGAAGTTGTGAATAAATCTTTTATAAAACCCAGCGTGTCCCAGAAAGCTCCTAAGTGTTTTTACGTTCACCAGTGGGGGCAATTTGGAGATTGCGTTGATCGTTGCTTGATCAACTTCCAATCCTGCCTTGGAGATTTTGTGACCTAGAACTATTCCTTCTTCCACCATAAAGTGGCATTTTTCCCAGTTCAAAACAAGATTTGTTGCCACGCATCTCTTCAAGACTTTTTTAAGGTTGGACAAACAAGAGTCATAATTACTGTCGAAGACTGAGAAATCATCCATGAATACCTCGATTGACTTCTCCAAGTAATCTGAGAATATTGCCATCATGCATCGTTGAAAAGTGTTTGGTGCATTACAGAGTCCAAATGGCATGCGTCGGAAAGCGAATGTACCAAATGAACACGTGAAGGTTGTCTTGTTTTAGTCCTTCGGCGCAATTTCTATTTGGTTATACCCTGAATAGCCATCAAGAAAGCAGAAAAATTCATTCCCCGCAAGTCTGTTTAACATCTGATCAATGAACGGGAGTGGAAAGTGGTCTTTTTTAGTGGCCAAATTCAGTTTGCGATAATCCATACAAATTCTCCACCCCATAGTCATCCTTGTGGGAATCAATTCATTCTTGTCATTAGTGACGACTGTCATCCCCCCTTTCTTCGGAACACACTGCACTGGACTCACCCAACTACTATCAGATATCGGGTAGATGACACCTGCGTCTAGCCACTTTACTATTTCCTTCTTCACGACCTCCCTCATGGCAGGGTTCAAGCGGCGTTGCCTTTCTACTGATCCAGTCTTTCCTTCTTCTAGACGAATCTTGTGCATACAATACGAGGGACTAATTCCTCGAATGTCTGCCAACATCCATCCTAAGGCCTTTGCATTATTTCTTAGGATCTGCATGCGAGCATCTTCTTTCTCCTTACTTAGCGATGCAGAAATGATAACCGGTAACGTGTCGTTACTTCCTAAGTAAGCATACTTAAGGTGCACAAGCAATGACTTTAACTCTAGCACAGGTGGTTCTTCCAGAGATGGCTTAATGCATTGTAAAGTTCGTTCAAACAACTTGAGTGGTTCAAAATTAGCTTCCACATAAATTGCGGCGCAGTCCTCCTCCACTATCGTGCCGATTTCATAATTTTCTTCCTCCATCTCCTTCAGAAGTTCGTGCCAATGTCCTTCTCGCAGTTCCTCGATATATTGGCAATTTTCTATATCACCTGGGTACTTTAACGCATTGAGTACGTTGAATTTTACTTCCTAATCGTCAACCCTGATGATTAATTCCCCTTTCTACAAATCGATCAACGTTCACCCTATGGTGAGAAATGGGCAACCCAAGATGATAGGAATTTCTCTTATCGGCCTCATAATCCAATATGAAAAAGTCTGTCGGGAAGATAAACTTGTCCACATGCACGAGAACATCTTCGATCTTGCCCTCAGGGAGCTTTATCGATTTATCGGCTAGCTATAATGTGATCGTGGTTGGCCTTGCTTCGCCGATGTCTAGCTTCTTAAAAATTGACAAGGGCATCAAATTTATGCTTGCCCCCAACTCGTACAGCGCATTCTCGACCATCTTCCCTTCTATAGTGCAGGGCAATGTAAAAGTCCCAGGGTCCTTCATTTTAGTGGGAAAATTGTTTTGAAACAAAGCGCTGCACTCATATGTTAGCGCAACGGTTTCATTTTCCCCAATCTTTCTCTTGTTGGCGAGAATATCCTTGAGAAATATTACATAACTCGACATCTGCTCTAATGCTTCTATCAAGGGAATATTAATGTGTAGCTGTCGAAAAACGTCCAGAAACCTCTGAAATTACTTGCTATTGTCTTTCTTTTTCAGCCTGGACGGGAAAGGTGGAGGATCCTGCCGTATTTCTTGTTGCGTTGATTGAGAATTCATGTCTTGAGGAGCTTCATATTTTATGGATGAACTTGTTTCTGAACTGGTATTTCTTCCGTTATTAGGTAACTGGTCATCATCAACAGTTAAATTTGCCAGGGTTGATGCCGCATCTGGTACTTTTGGCATAATAGGAGCTGTCGTTCTACCACTCCTCAGTGTCACTGCATGACATTGTTCTTTACCTCTTGGCTCCGATACTTCTGAGTTTCTGTGCCGCGTACAAGCGTTTTCTTCTTTAATTCCCTCGCAAGCTGATTTATCTGGTCTTCTAATTCTTTAAGCGAGTCAACTTGCGATTGTCTCATTGGCTCGCTCTTTTCAATATAATGTTTCAACGACGTCTCAAGAGATGAGGTACTGCAAAAGGTATCATATGCGATTAGTTGGTCACAGGGTGGCACACCTTGAGAATTACTTGGCCTATAGTCTGGATTGGTGAAGACCAGAGGGCTGCATCGATCCCCTTGATAATTGAATTGATAGAAACTATGGCTCTCCTGATTGAAATTCTCATCTAAACCAAAAATAGGGTGACCCCACCAACCAGGGTTGTGGATGTTAACCAATGATTCATTGTAAATAGCATATACGGGTTGTTGATTCCATAGGCAGACGTCTACTGGATGTACCTCTCCCCATTGAGTGCAATCCATAGCCGTTACATGAGTCACCGCATTAACTTGTGCTATTCCTTGAGAGAGAGTCCTCTGCTGATTAGCCACCGTCTAGAGGAGTGAGGTCATTGTGGTCATTTGCTTGACCAGTGCACTCATTGTGTCCATTGACACATCGACCCTTTCTACTATTTCTTGTTTCTGAACTCTTACCTCAAGCCTGTTATCAACCCACTCGTCAGAATGTCGCGAGATGCGATCCAATATGTTCTTTGCTTCTGTCTATGACTTATTCATTAATCCTCATTCTACGGAGGCATCAGCAACTGCTTATGTAGATTGGTCTAAGCCATTGTAAAAGGTTTCCATCAAAATACTATCAAGAATCCCGATATATGGACAACTCTTCATTAACTACCAGAATCGCACCCAGGCGATGCTCAAGGTTTTGTAACCCTTTTGTTTGAAATTCAAAACATCCCTCCGCCTCTTTGCATTGACAAACAGAGGAAAGAATCTATTCATGAGCCTATCAACCAACTGCTCCTATCCATTAATTTCTTCTAGCTCTAATGCTTGAGCGCACCTCTTTGCTTCATCCCGCAATGTGTACGGGAATAGATATAGTTTAAATCCTTCTTGAGTTACACCAGACATGGCGAATGCGCTGCACATGTCTACAAAATTCATCAAATGAGCGTGTGGGTATTCTCCCTGTAATCCTCCAAATTGTCCCACATTTTGAATCATTTGCAGTAGAATAGGTTTTATTTCAAAGCTTGCATTCCCCTCAACCATGGGTCTTGAAATTCCTGGTGAGAAATTATAAAAATCAGGCGCCACATATTCCGCCATATATTCCCTCATGGGGATATTATGGTCAATGGCAAGAAAAACTGGATCTTGCGCTGGTAAATTTCCCATTTGGTTTCCTGTGGGTGCCATATCTTCATTAGCCATACTTCTTCACCAATTACTTTGGCCCTGATGAACTCTTGCGCGAATAGTACATTTGATCTCTGGGTCCGTTTAGAATCACTAGATCATTCCAACACTCGCAAGCCATCAGACTGCTCTCCACATTAAACAGCCAGTACAAAGACATCTATCCTGCAAAATACCAAAAACATACTCAAACAATAAATTGTTAACCAAATCCCCGTCAACGGCGCCATAACCTTGTTGATTGAAAACGCTGATAGTTATGATTGATGATGTTCTATGCTATGCATGAAATGATGCCATACTACTGTTTGATATGTGTGAATTATGGATGCTTTTGTAGTATGCCATGAGTTGTCACAAGTTTCCTTACGATGGAACCAAGTGTAATTCCTCCACAAGTTTCTCAGTGTGATCCGAGGTCGAACACAGGGACTGTTTTAGGTTATTGTGGTATGCTTGTGATATATACGACCAGGTTTTTCAATATTTAAAAATGATGTTTGTGTACAAGTATATAAAATTACGGTAAAGTAAATGAAAGCAGTAAAGATGCGATAATGAAAATAAAATACAGTAAACCTAAGCTAGATGATACAAGATACAGGCTTCTTGATACACGATGTTGGGGTCAAGGCTGGCTGTGAAGGTTATGCAAAGAACATGGGATGCGGTGGCAAGTCTTATTAACATAACAGAAAAAGAAGGATAAATAATATAAATAACACAAGTCCTCAATTGCACTAAAGCTATAAATACGGTTCCGTTCTTCCTTTGGTGTACACCTTTCAGTGATTAGCCGCGCTCCTACATGTCTGTGGTGAGACAGGGACTAACGTAATGAATGCAAGGTTGCTTCCATGTCTGGAAGTACTACTCACTTTAGTTAACGCATACTTCTAATATTCTCTCGATAGATCAGAATAGCATCTTCACTTATACTCTCACAGGTGAGGATGTCGTCTAGCATGCCTTAGCTAAACGCATTTCATATCTTTAATATAGATTAAGTGCTTGTTTAATTCATATTAACTATCAGGGAATTAAGAAAACATCATGGAGAAAGTGATTAATGGGTGAACGTAAATAGACAAAGAATGAAATATAAAAGCTATCGAAACATTTAATATATCTATTAAGCGTTTGATACATGGTGTGTGAATGCAGAAATAAAGAGAAAGTGAAATACAACGATGAAAAAAATCGAACAGATACAAACAGGCGCCAACGTCTTGGCACCAATTCGATGGAGATCTGCTTGCTAGATTGGATGGATCTGATGATAGGAAGAGCTTCCCTCTCAGGCTTGCTCAACCAATAGCAGGGGTCTTCACACATAGCTTTAAATCGGGTATTTAGCAGTAGATCTGAAACTCACCTCTCGGCCTTATCTCGTCTTCTTCCCGGATTTCTTCATTTAAGCATTCAGCTTAGCCTTTTCTCTCAACACTTTAGCAGCAATTTGCCCTATATCAAGTAGCATAATTTTTCTTTGAAATCTATGGGGTATAAGTGCAGGTCTTTGACTACGGCTTTGTGGTCCCCACTGATTGTTATGGCAATTCCGAAGATGGAGGGATATTATTCCTTCTGTTATGTGTACACGTGTCTCAATCCTCTGCTTTTTCATTGCTCAGCTGCATCTTTCGATCGTGAGTTCGCATGCGGTGTTGTTTTTATTACCGCATGCGGTTGAAAGTCAGCTCTGGATCGAATATCGCATTGTGCTATCATTGCGATAACGTCTCTTCATTGTTGACTGACGAGCGCAATGTGACAGAGATGCGTTGATCAACTTCTCGTGAGCCTTGAGCGCAAGCGGTGACTTGGTTTCCTGCAAAACAGAGTAAAAGTCGGCTTGTCTTCCATCTTTATGGTGTTAGTGGGTGTAATTGCGATCATTTATAATTATTGTAATTCTAAGCTAATTTTTATACAATCAGTGCATATGCACTAACTTTTGGCCGCAATATCTAGACAAGGTGACATAAATAACTTGTATTTCTACAAGTTATCACGTCCTCCTACCAAACTTTTACGAACATAGTGTCTTATAAAGACGAGAAACGTCTCATGAAAAAAAAAACCTAATTGTTGTGAATTTGAGGAGCATAAGAGGAACACATATACCAATAAAATGTGATATTAAAATAAATATAATATAATATGTAAATAAATAAAATACAAGAAAAATATGAAATTAGAAAATTCTTCAAAATCTTTCACTTTCTCCAACTTTCTTTGAGATTTCACTAATGTATGTGTGTTTTTTAAGCTCCACCAAATACCTCTATTTATAGGCAAAATGGCAAGTAGGATGTGGTTTATTTGGACACCAAGAGTGAGTATTTACAAGACACGTGGCAACATACATGGGATTTAAAGGGAGTGACATTTGACTTTTGACACTAAAAATGGGTATCTATTTTACACATATTTTGTGATATTTATAATACTTCCCCTTAGATACCCATCATATATTTATGAAAATGTTTCGCTAATATCTTACAAGAAAAAAAATCCATTGGGAAACAAATCCTAGTAAAGGAAAAAGAGTACATATTTCATATAATATAATACTCTTACAAAGAATACAATATATTTTTCCCCTCATGGAAATATCAATTGAGATTTCTAAATCAATACATTCCAATATTATGCACCAGTCTCTCAAGGTTGCGGTTGGTAATGAGTTTGTAAATAACTCTGTCAGGTTATCCTTTGAACAAATTTGTTGTACAGTGATGTCACATTTTTCTCCAAGATCATGAGTATAGAAAAGCTTTGGTGAAATATGATTTGTTCTATCTCCTTTAATATATCCCTCTTTGATTTGAGATATGCATGTTGTGTTGTCTTTGTATAATATCATTAGAATACTTTTACTATAAGACAAATCACATGCTCCACGAATGTGCTAAGTCACTAATCTTAGTAATACACATTCTCGACTAGCTTCGTGAATTGCAAGAATTTCATCATGATTTGAGGAAGTAGTCATTATGGTCTGTTTCACTGACCGCCATGATACATCAGTTCCTCCATATGTGAATAAATAACATGTTTGGGATCTAGCTTTGTGTGGATTAGATAAATATCAGAATCAGCATAACCAACTAGATCAAAATTTGATTTATTTGAATAAAACAAACTCATGTCGATCATTCCTCAGAAATAACAAAGTTTATGCTTAATTTTGTTCCAATGTCTTTTTGTTGGAGAAGAACTATATCATGCTAATAAATTTACTGATAATGCAATATCTAGTCTTATATTATTAGCAAGATACATAAGTGCACCAATTGCACTAAGATATGGTACTTTAAGACCAAGAAGTTTTTCATTATCATCTTAAGATCGAAATATATCTTTGTTCATGTCTATTAAACAAACTTTCATTGATGTTCAATGGATGTGCTTTGTCCATATAAAATATTTTCAAAACTTTCCTGTATAAGTTGACTGATGAACAAATTTTCTATTTGAAAAATGCTCAATTTGCAAACCAAGGTAATTTTTTGTTTTTCCGAGATCTTTCATCTCAAGTTCTTTCTTAAAATATTCTATTGCCTTTGAAAGCTCTTCAGGAGTTCTAATTATATTTAATTCATCAACATATATAATTATAATAGTAAATCTTGACTGTGATTTCTTATAGAAACACGTGGATATATTGTTGGGTTTTATGCCCTAAAATTCATAGATAGTAAATGTAAATAGTTGACTATCATCAATAAAGAGTTATTAATGTTATTTCAATAAGTGTTACTAATTGTGTTGTATGTGTTTTTTCTTAATAACCCTAAATCTAATAAACTAACATCATAAGCTGTGGAGACATACAGTGATCAATGTTCAAGATACAACCTAAAGGGTCTACAGTATAGGGATAAGGTTGGGTACCTTATCCTAGTGACACTATAGATACGACCTAGTTTGTATTTTCTACAAACTTGCTCATGTAGGTGACATGTGAGTGGGGGTATCCTATGCAATGAGTTTACATAAGACTGGACCATGAAATTGTAACCACTGGATGTAATACAGTTAACTAGTTAGGTTTCTATTTCAATAGGATGATCTAGGCAATGTAGACTTAACTCTAAGTCTATTATGGAATCTTGTTCATGTCTTTTGATTTGTATGGATGAGAGTAGCCAACTGACTCATTAAGCCTTCCATTTTAGGGACAAGATCGAGTGGAGAGCTTGAAACGTAATAATGCAAGATGGATTTCACTTCTTCTCGACTTTAGGATAAATGGATGAGTCTTCACTTAAGTAGTGTCTCCAGGACTTGAACAAAGAGCCTTACCCTTTCACTAGCCTGAGAGGGTTTCTGTTTAGTGGTTGGATTATAAATAAGTTGTTCATTAGAGGAGCATTGGTACTTAAGGATACAGAGGTAACCTAGTGGTACAATGGTAATTTGACTCAGCTGGTGTTTTGAACACTCGTGAAGGACTAACTTGCTGTTATTGGTCTATATCCGTGGACATAGAAATATATCTGCAGTGAGAAGAGTGTAGCTGTGGATCTTTAGTGGAGTGTACCACAATTAACGAATATTTTTTTTATTAATGAGTTTAGCCAATTAATCTTATATCGTTGGAGATTTTGATCTGTAGATCCATGAGGTCCCCTTCCTAGCACGTAAAAGGAATTGAGATAACTATGTCTTGAATAGAGTGTGAAATGTTCAAGTTCACTTAGGGAAATAATATAATGTATAATCATACATTATAATATAAAGTTTATGTTTTAATTAATCTTTTTAATATAATTTTAATTTTGGATATGATTCAAAATTAATTTATAGGAGAATTAAATATTTGAAAGAGTTCAAATATTAATTTAGTATGAATTAAAATTTATATTAAAACTATAGATTAAAATTAATGTGTATCTGATGCACATTAACACTATAGGTTAGGAGAGAAATACATATGAATATGATTCATTTGTAAGTTAAATAAAATTTTTGATATTTAATTTGGTAATTATTTAATTGAAGAATTAAATAATTATTTAATTTAATTTAATTTACTTAATTGAATTAAATCATAGGTTATGTGAGAGATGTTTCATTTAAATATGATTTAAATGAAATATTTAATTCAATTAGATATAATTAATTATTAATTTAATTTAATTTAATTATTTATTTATTTAATTAATTAATCAAATCAGATAACTCCCACGTAGGGGAGTTGTCTAAATCGTGGGTTCTTTCACGTTCCTAAGCTCTCTCTCTTGTTGGTTAAGAGACCCGCAAAACATAAGTTTTGCAGGTAATTGTGTTTTTGAATCACATAAAGGTTCTATGAAATTTTTCTCTAGAAACAAAAACTTTTCCATCCTTTCCACAATTAATTTTTAGTTCTCATAAACTTCATATCTCAATTCTCAGAGAATAGGAGGGAAATCTTTTAGTGGTGTTGATTACAATTCCAAGGAGTTTTGGTGATTTCCGATCAATATTTCTACAAAAGTAAGTAACGTTTCCCTTTCCTCTGAAGAATTTGATTTTCCAATGCATACTTAACCTAGAATAGAAATAATATAGTAGGTTGAATTTCTTTGTTGGTTTTTGTAATTTTCTGAAATTTCCCAGTGTACTGGTATTTCAGAATACCTAAATTAATAACGAGTAATGGTTTTTTTTTCTTCCGCTGCATTAGGGCTTTCAATCCTATACATATTAGATTGTTTTGATATCCTTCTTTCAACAACTATTCACTCAGGCAATTATACCACATCTGTCCTGCTTGTTTTAATCCATATAGCGATCTTTGTAACTTTATTGAATATAATTTCCGGGAGATATATGTTGCAGGCACCTTAAATCTTTATGGGATTCTCATATAAATATCATTATTAAACGATCCATATAAATATGCTGTGACTACATGCATAAGATGCATTTCCAGACTTTTATATACAGTTAGGTTAATTAAATATCTTAGTGTAATTGCATCCACTACTGAAAAATATGTCTCCTAATGATCGATACTAGGTCTTTGTGAGAAATCTTGTGCAACTAGTCTTGCTTTATATCTTGTGACCACATTATTTTTATTTCTTTTTCTCACAAATACCCATTTGTATCCCACAGGTTTGATACCATTTGGTGTTTGAACTACTGGTCCAAAAACTTAATGTTTTGAAAGTAAGTTTAATTTTGCCTTCATTCCTTCTTTCCATTGAAACCAATATTTTCTATGTCGATATTCTTCAAAAGATTTTGGTTTGAGATCCTCATTTTCAGATATAATATCAAGGCAACATTATACACAAAATTTTGTCAATAACTACATTAGTTCAGTTCTATCTTTTTCCCGTCATGACATAGTTCATTGAAATCTCATTATCATCTTTAGGTATTTCACCTTCCTCACTAGTCATGTCAAGGATTTCTTCATGGGTATTTATATCCTCAACCAAGTCTTTTTTACTATTAATTATTTTTTGTTTTCGAGGATTTTTATCTTTGGAATCCACTTGTTTACCATGCTTCTGTCGTGTTCCAGATTCATCAGTGATAACTTGCTATATTAGGATATCAATTTTCGATAGGATATTTATAGCTGGTATATGTGACTTAGTTACTTTTTTTGCATCTATAAGTGTATTTAGTAACTGATTTGTTATATTTTGCAAATAAATTATTTTTGAACTTCAAGTTCACATTGACTTGTATGGGGATCTAAATGAGACAATAACAATACATTCCATGTAATTTTTTTTCCAACTTCTAACTTCCTTCCCTAATGTTGAAAAATTTGTCTCATTAAAATGACAATTAGCAAATCGTACAGTAAATAAATCACTCGTCAGGGGTTCAAGTTGCATCTATAAGTGTATTTGGTAACTGATTTGCTATATTTTGCAAATGAATTATTTTTTAACTTCAAGTTCACATTGATTTGTATGGAGATCTAAATGATACAATAAAGATGCATTCCATGTAATTTCTTTTTCTAACTTCTGACTTCCTCCCCTAATGTTAGAAAACTTGTCTCATTAAAATGACAATTAGCAAATCGTGCAATAAATACATCATTTGTCAGGGGTTCAAGATATTTGATAATTGATGGAAAATCATATCCAACATATATTCCTAACCTCCTTTGAGGACCCATCTTAGTACGTTGTTGTGGAGCAATTGGAACATATACTGCACATCTAAAAATTCTCAGATGAGAAATATTTGGCCCATGGCTATAAGCTAATTGTAATGGCGAGTACTTATCATAAGTACTGGCCTAATGTGTAAAAATGACGTTGCATGCAAAATAGCATGTCCCCATATAGATATAGGAAGCTTAGCTCTCATAAGTAATGGTCTTGCAATTAATTACAACGTTTTATAAGTTATTTTGCTAAACCATTTTGTGCATGAACATGAGCTACAGGATGTTTAACGTTTATTCCAATTGACATACAATAATTATCAAAAGCTTGGGATATAAATTTATCAACATTATCAAAACGAATGGTCTTAATTGTATAATCAGGAAATCGTGATCTTAACTTAATTTTTTGGGCAAGTAATCTTGCAAATGAAATATTTCGACTTGATAATAAGTATACGTGTGACCATCTACTGAATGTATTTATTAATACCATAAAATATCTAAATGATCCACTTGGTGGAATAATAGGTTCACATATATCATCATAAATTCTATCTAAAAATGCAGGTGATTAAGTTCCCACTTTAGTTGGTGATGGTTTAATTATTAATTTTCCCATAGAGCAAACATCACATGACAATTCATCAAATTGAAGAATCTTCTGGCTCTTCAATGGATGTCCATTTGAATTCTCAATAATTCTTCTAATCATTCTAGACCTTGGATGACCCAATCTATCATGCCAAATAGAAATTCATATATCTAGATTTATGAACTTCAGGTTCATTATTGCATATATTTCAATTACTCATATATGAGTATAATATAATCCCCAAGATAAAGCAGACAACTCTTCCAATATATGTTTTTCATTTGAGACAGTGGATATGATAGATAGATATTCCATATTATTTTTACTATCAGTCTCAATATGATAACCAATGCAACACATATCTTTAAAACTTAGTAGATTTCTTTTTTATTGACAAGAGAACAATGCATTATCAATTATAAATTTTGTTCCTTTAGGTAAAATAATATTTTCTTTTCCAAAACCTTCAGTCAAGTTTTCAGAACCCAATATTGTATTTACTTTTTCTTACAGCACTTTCAATTCGAAAAAGTATTTTTTTAACTTATAAGTATTGTGTGTGTAGTTGCATTATCTGCCAGACATAGATCTTCATGGTGAAGGATCCTTGTGAAAGGTGCGTAGCAGAAGCAGATCGTCCCAATTCTAAAAGATTTACATAACATAATTTTACAAAGAAATAGAACAGATCATGCATTTAATTAAACAAAACATACAATGTGCTTGAGAAACTAGGAAGAGAAAAAGGGAATAGAAGACTTACCCTTGAAGAACAAAATCTTCACGTTTCCTCTTCACTGTGAAAATCACAAACACCAAAAGGGCACTACCACAAAAGCAAGCTTGGTATGCTCTGGATGAGAATCCAGTAGGAATGGGCTCTGACTATTTTGATGAGGGAAGGGATTGATAGAGGAGAAGAGATGAAGAGCCTGAGATCTTAGAACCCCTTGTGTGTTTTTTCTATGTTTCCTTTCTTCACTACACATTAAAGAAGAAAGTGTAACTAACCCACATACACTATCTGGAGAGAAAGAGGGGGATGGAGTTACAACTCCCTCCCAAATAATATTAATTAAAAAATAATAATAAACTATATTTATTTATTTAATAAATTATTTAATATATATTCATACGATAACTACTTTATCATATAATATATNACTATATTTATTTATTTAATAAATTATTTAATATATATTCATACGATAACTACTTTATCATATAATATATAACATACATTTCTCTCACCAATGACTTTTAATATAAGTCACATTTATATTAATTTTAACCATATGAATCCAATTCATATAATTAATATTTGAATCATATTCAAATATTTACTTCCTCTCATAAATACTTAATATTATAATGTATTAAATACATTATAGTAATTATATTATATATAATTAATTCCTTTAATTAATTTGAACAATAAAATCGATTCTCATTAAAACCTGTTGAGCTATCGAGGGGACCTCATGGACTTGTAGCTTGAAGTTCAAATGGTACGTGAATAATTAATTAAACTCTTTAATTTAAATTATTCACCATTAGTTAACTGACGGGCACTCCACTAAAGACCATCAGTTGTACTCTTTGCACTACAGATATATTTCTGTGTCCATTGGATATAACCAATCAACAGTACGATGACCTTTCACAAATTGCTCGTAAGTACAGCTAGACCAAAATTATTGTTTTGCCCCTATAGTTACATCTAACTCCTTAAGTACCACCGATCCCTCTAATGAACAATAAATCATAGTCCAACTATGATCAAACTAAAGGAATTCTAATGGAAGGGATCCTTGAGCGAAAGCGGATCGACCAAATTCCATTTTCTCATTGAATAGAAATTTCACAGTAAACAAAAAACAAGATATACATTTAATTATAAATTACAACATGCTAATTAAAGGGTTTGGGAAACCTCACCTCTGAAGACCTTTTCTTCATGATTTCCCTCGTATAATTCACGAACTCCTTGAAGACATTCTTCAAGAATAACCTCGATCAAGAACGAACACTACCACGAATGTTTCCTCGATATTCTTAGGGTGAGAACCCGATGAGTGGTGGGCTCTAGCTATTTTGGAATTGAAAGAAAACTTAATGTAGAGGAGGAAAGATTGAGAACTCTCTCAAAAACTCAAAAACACATAATTCTTTTGTTGTTTTTCTCTGTTTTTCTAAAAAGATTAACACATCTTAGTTTATATATGCTATATTTTCTTTTCTCTTTTATATGACATTTAATATAAATCTTATTTATATTAAATTTAACAACTATGGATCCAATTCATTGAAATTATATTTGAATCTCATTCAAATATTTATTTACTCTCATTAAGCTATAATGTATTAAAAACATTATGACAATTATATCTATTAATTTGAACAATTCAAATTAATCTAAAACTGATTATCAATTAATCCTATTGAGCTACCAAGGGGACCTCATAGACATGTAGCTTGAAGCTCCAACGGTACGTGAATAATTAATTAAACTCTTTAATTACATTATTCACCATCTCTCAACTGTCGAGCACGCCACTAAAGACCGACAACTGCACTCTTCACATTACAAATATATTTCTGTGTCCATTAGATATAACCAATCAACAGTACGATGACCCTTCACAAATTTCTCGTAAGTATAGCTAGGCTAAATTACCGTTTTGTCCCTGTAGTTACATCTAACTCCTTAAGTACCAATGATCCCTCTAATAAACCATAGATCATAGTCCAACTATGACTAAATCCCTCTCTGGCCAGGAGAGGGTGTGGCGCCACACTGTTCAAGACCCGAAATCAGCCCTTAAGAGAGCAATTTATCTACTTACCCTACCTCAAAGAAGGAGTGAATTCCATCTTCCGTAGCTATGTTCCCTACTCCCCAATCAAACGAATCCTCTAAATGATAGGCTTGTTGAGTCGACGATCTAGCCACTCTCACCTATACAAATCAAAGGAATGCACTCATATGCAAGAGTTCACAAGTCACTCAAGATTCAGGTCATATTACCTATGGTCATCCTGGTGAAATGTAAGTCTCTATTATGAACGGTGTTATATAATGAGACTAAACATTTCATGGTCCGGTTTTATACAAACTCCTTTGTATAGAATATCCCCACTCACATGTCTATGCATGAATGATCAAGATCAGATCATTTATATCACTTTACAATAATTGTAACACCTACAAAGCGGGCCATACTTGTAGTGTCACTAGGATAAGGTATCCAATCTTATCCATCTACCACAGACCATTTAGGTTATCACTTAAACATGATCCACCCGTATGTCTCTACATACATGTTTAAGTTACAAAGATAATATTGGATATTAGTTTATTAGTTTGCAGTTAATGCAATTAAAATATCATATATTTTATAGACAATGAATAAAATATCATATATTTTATTAAATACATAATGAGTTTTTTCAACAATATTTAAACTATAGGAACCTACGAAATTTAGGGTGTCAACCCCAACAATCTTCCACTTGACCTAAAGTTAGTAGGGTGTACAATATAATCAAAATACAAAGTACACAAATAATAAACTAGAGCATAACACACGTCCAGTACAAATCACCCACTTGCCGTAGTCCAGACCTGTCTCTTATACACATCTAGATGTGTATAAGAGACAGATCTTCCACTTGACCTAAAGTTAGTAGGGTGTACAATATAATCAAAATACAAAGTACACAAATAATAAACTAGAGCATAACACACGTCCAGTACAAATCACCCACTTGCCGTAGTCCGAACGTGGCCTATCCCATAGACCTATACTCTGCAGGTGACCCTCAAACACCATAGCCATAAGGGCCTTCGTAAATGGATCAACAACATCTGAAGCTATCTGTGTGACAATCACATCCCTTCGATACACAATTCTTGGATGAGATGATACTTTCGCTCTATATGCTAGTCACGCTTGTGACTCATAGGCTCTCGAGAATTAGCCACAACATCACTATTATCACAATAGAATTTAAACGCAATGTAGAAACTAAAACCCACCATTACTGTAAACGATTTCAATGCAGAAATGAAATTTGGAATCAGAACTACAACCTAGCTCTAATACCAATTGAACAAACTCGTTTTAAAGAGATCCTTGAGCGGAAGGGAATCGTCCAAATTCCATTTTGATTGAAAAACAAATTTACAGTAAACATACAAGATATGCATTCTTAAATAAATCACAACATGCTTTTATAAAGAAATAGAGTTCAACAGATACTACCTTTGAAGAACCCTTCTTCTTGTAAATCCCTGGATCTGCCACGAACCTCGAACTCAGCAAACTTTGAAGACCCTCTTCAAGAATTCTCGAACCAACAATAGGCATAACCACTGAGAGCCTTCGGTGTACTCAGGGTCAGAGTCTAGGAGTTGTGGGCGCTGACTATTTTGGTTAAGGGAATGAGTTTGAGTTTGTAGGAGGAAGGAGATTGAAGAAGACATACAGAACGATTCTGTGATTTTTCTATCGTATAATAAAAGCTTCAATCGTGTAGTGCTCAAAGTAAGTCTATAAGGAAGAAAAGAAAAATAAATTCTTTTATTCCATTTGCCATAAAACCACTTAATCACTCACTAAGATGGTTGGAGAGAAATAAGGAATTAATATCCAAAACAATAGAATTAATATAAATAAATATGATAACTAACTTATCATATCTTATTTATATTAAACTATATGTTATATCAAATATAACATAAAATCTATAGTTTTAATATTGTATCATATACAATATAAATTACAGGAGTTTTTTTTTCTATTTTATGGAATTTAATATAAATCATATTTATATTAAATTTTAATAAATATTTGAATCTCATTCAAATATTTATTTCCTCCAATTAAATAATGTATCAAATACATTATTAATAATCATATCACATACAATTGAATCAAATTAACCCAAAAACTAATTTTCAACTAAATCTTTTTGAGCTACCAAGGGGACCTTATGGACCTGTAGCTTGAAGCTCCAACGGTACGTAAATAATTAATTAAACTCCTTAATTACATTATCCACCATCTATTAACTGTCGGATACTCACTAAAGACCGACAGTTGCACTCTTCGCACTACAGATATATTTCTATGTCTATTGGATATAACCAATCAACAGTATATTGACCCTTCACAAATTACTCGTAAATCAACTGAGCCAAATTACCATTTTGCCCCTATAGTTACATCTAACTCCTGAAGTACCACTGATCCTTCTAATGAACAATAAATCATAATCCTACTGTGACTAAACCCCTCTGGGCCAGGAGATGGTATGGCGCCACATTGTTCAAGACTCGAAATCAGCCCTTAAAGGAGCAATTTATCTACCTACTCTTATTGGAAAACTATTTTGAATCACTGAAGTATCGTTTCAAAATAAAAATAAAAAAGAAAAATGGGTACTTTATTTCTTTGCTAAAAATTGGATTTAGATGCATAAGTTTAATAGAATTTTTTAAATTTTTTTCAGCAAATGTCAAATTCAATTATACAATTGGTCGCTTCCGATAAGTTTAATAGAGAAGGATATTCAAACTAGAAATCAAACATAAATACGATATTAGTTGTGGATGACCTGAGGTTTGTGTTAAGGGAGAAATGTCTTCCGATTCCCAGTACAACAGCGAACCGAAATGTTTGAGACATCTATGATCGGTGGGTTAGGGCTTACGAAAAAGTCAGAGCTTATATCTTAACAAGTATATCTGATGTACTTAATAAGAAACATGAGGTAATGCCCACAACCCATGTTGCGAAATCGACAATTAAAGAACACAAAAAAGGAACGTAGAGTAGGGAAGATTGACACACAGATATACGTGGTTCACTAACAGTGTGTTAGCTACGTCCACAGGCAGAGGGAGAACAATATTATTTCGAGAGAATGTTTTCAGAATTACATCAAAAAACAGTGCCTCTAGGTTAGAGAGTTTATATATCGCAAATCTCCACCTTGACTTGAAATCAGATAACAGATGTACTAAATGCAACATAAATCAATATCGCCATACGTACCCAGACTTCTCCCTCATGCCTCAAAATGTCCCACAAAGGGGACCACTAACAATTTAAAACATTCAGCAAGTCCAAACAATGTTGGAACTTGCCTTGTGGAACCGGTTTGGTGAACATATCAGCAAGGTTATCAGCAGTACCAATTTTCATCACTTTAACTCTCTACTCACCTCTTAAGAAGTGATACCTTACATCTATATGCTTAGTTCTCTCATGATGAACTTGATCCTTGGCTAGGCATATTGTACTCAAACTATCACAATATACAATAGCATGGTCATGATGCAAACCAAGATCACCAGCTAACCCCCTCAGCCATATTCCCTCTTTAACAGCTTCTGTCAAGGCCATGTACTCTGCTTCAGTAGTAGACAAAGTAACTGTAGGCTGTAAGGTTGCCTTCCAACTAACAACAGAACCACCCAGAGTGAACACATAGCCAGTCATAGACCTCCTACTGTCAACATTTCCATCATAGTCAGAATCAGAATAACCAGTCACCAAACACTCTGTGCAATTCCCATAAACAAGACCAACATCAAATGTACCTTTAAGGTAACGAAAAATCCTCTTAACGGCTTGTCAATGCCCCTTCCCAGGTTGTCTCATGAACATGCTGACAACACGAACAACATGGGCAAGATCAGGCCTAGTACAGGCCATAGCATACATCAAACTTCCCACTGCACTAGCATAAGGAACTCGAGACATGTACTCCTTCTCAGCTTCAGACTGTGGTGAAAACTCAGATGGCAAACGAGCATTTACAACACTAGGAGTATCTATAGGCTTAGCTGATGACATACCAAACCTGGACAATATTTTTTGAATATATCCTTTCTGTGACAAGAAGAGCTTATTCTTCCCTCTGTCCTTATAAATCTCCATACCCAGAATTTTCTGAGTAGCACCCAAATCCTTCATATCAAACTCAGCACTGAGAAGATTCTTCAATTTCAGAATATCAGACTTGGACTTTGAAGCTATGAGCATATCATCTACATATAAAAGTAAATAAATCATCGAACCATCATCAGCTTTGTTGTGATATACACAACAATCATATGGACTCCTGTTATAGCCAAGTCCAATCATATAGCTGTTAAATCGTTTGTACCACTGCCTTGGAGACTGCATTAACCCATACAAAGATTTCTTCAACTTGCAAACATAATCTTTTTTACCTGGACACTGGAACCCATCTGGTTGGGTCATATAAATCTCTTCCTCCAACTCTCCATGTAAGAAAGTTGTCCTTACATCTAGTTGTTCACGTTCCAAATTCTGATATGCTACTATAGCTAGTAACACCCTGATAGAAGTATGTCTGACTACTGGTGAGAAGATCTCATTATAATCAACTCCTTCCCTTTGTGTGAACCCTTTAGCAACAACTCGAGCTTTATATTTAATGCCCTCTGAAGGTGATATTCCCTCATTTTCCTTGAAGACCCATTTACAAGTGACAATTTTTCTCTCTTTTGGTCGTTTAATTAATTCCCAAGTCTTATTTTTATCAAGAGATTCCATCTCATCCCCCATATCAGCAAGCCATTTAGCAGACTCATCACATGACACAACTTTTCTATAGGTGGATGGCTCATGAGGATCCACCTCTTCAGCAACCTGCAATGCAAAAGTAACCATATCTTCAAAACCATACCTCAAAGGAGGTCCAACACCAACTCTTCTAGTTCTATCACGAGCTATACTCGGTTGATCTACTCGTGATCTAAAATTCTCAGGCAAATCAACATTTGACATTCTAGGCACATTAATTTCTAGTTGCACATCAGTTTCTGTAGTAACGTGTTGATCTTCTCCACCTTGATGTTGTAATTCATTCACATCTGAAGTGAATTGCATCTTCACCTGTTTATTAACTCTACTACTTTATCCCACATCAGTAGACGTCACAAAAGGCTTTACAGTTGAGTTAAGCATGGAATTTTCATCAAATATCACAGTCCTACTAAGTATGACTCTATTCTCAGAAGTTGACCAGACTCTATATCCCTAACTTCATCCCCAAAACCCAATAATATATCCTTTTTAGCTCTTGGTTCTAATTTACCCTCATTAACATGATAGTAGACACTACAACCAAAAACTTTTAATAAAGAATAATCTGCAGGCTTACTAGACCACACATCGTAAGGTGTTTTATAATCAATAGTTGTGTGAGGTCCACGATTGATAAGATAGCATAATGTATTCGCTACTTCTGCCCAAAACTTTTTAGCTAACCCTGCATTAGAGAGCATGCATCTTGCTCTCTCCAACAATGTCTGATTCATATGTTCTACAACACCATTTTGCTGTGGAGTATTCCTAACTGTGTGATGGCGAACAATCCCCTTAGCTTTAAAGAACTCATTAAATTCAGATCCACAGAATTTCAGACCATTATCAGTTGGCGAGCATCTGGAATAACTAGTGAATTACAACTCTATTGTACCACAATTGGTGCATTAGTCTTTTCACCCTTAATGCTTTTTGCCAGTTGGTATCACAAGGCTGCTCCAAAATTAGCTTGATTCCAAGATGTAGTATCCATGTTGAATCAGCCTTTTGATCTTCTTCCCAGTTTGATTTTCAATCAATATCTTCCACTGCTTGAAATTTTTTAAGGCTTCACTTTTATGTTTCATCATAAAAACCCAAGTCATTCTTGAGTAATCATCAATTATAGACAAAAAAATACCTACTGCCTTCAATAGATTCAACTTTGAAAGGTCCCCAACAGTCTGAATGAATATAATCAAGTGTCCCTTTTGTACGATGAACACCTCTAGGAAACTTGCTGCGATGAAGCTTCGCAAATACACAATGTTCACAAAATTCAAAATCCTGCACCTTAGGCCCACAAAGAATATCTCTTTTTTACAGAATTTGCATCCCTTTTTCACTCATATGACCAAGTCTCATATGCCATAACTTAGTCATATCATCCTTGTGAACGACCAACGATGCAACAGCAACATAACTTGTTCTTGTGGAACCTAATAGAAAATACAGTGTTCCACGCTTTATGCCTTTCAGAACTACCTCAGAACCCTTATAGACATACATTGCTCCACTTTTACCTTCAAAACTGTAACCCTTGCTATCGAGTACACTAAAGGATATCAAACTATTCTTCATTAGTGGAACATGCCTAACCTCTTTTAAAGTGTAGAAGACACCATTATGTGTTCGTATCTTGACTAAGTAGATTCCAACTATCTTACATACAGTACCGTTAGCCATGCTAACATTCCCTCCATCTATTTGCTGATAGGTTGAGAACCACTCTCTATTTGGGCACATATGATAAGATGCCCCAGAATTAAGAATCCACACATCATCAGAATATAACTATTCATTCACAACTAAAGCTAGATCTCCTTCAGAATCGATCTCGACTTCGTCAGAATCAATCTCAACTTGTGCAACAAAGGCGGATGCTTCCCTTTTGTCATCTTTTTCTTCTTTTCCTGATTCCTTTTTATCTTAGGACATTCGGTTTTTCATGCCCATTTTCTTTACAGTAGTTACAAATATCATCTGATCTAGAACCTTTTGACTTCGAAGACCTTTTATTCTGGTTCGACTTCTGCTTACCAGAATTCCTATGTCCCTTGCTTCCTGTAGCAACTAACCCAGATGTTTGACTTTCTATAACCGAACTTCCTGCATTCTTACGGTCCTCTCTCATAAGCAACGTGGACTTTGTATCTTCTAAGGTGAGAGTTTCTTTCCCTCAAATATACGAGTCAACGAAAGTCTCATAAGACGGTGGCAAAGATGTCAACAGAATTAGGGCAGCATCCTCATCATCAACCTTAACCTCTACATTACGCAGATCTAATAAAATTTTATTTAATTGATCAAGATGGTCTTGTAGAGACGTACCTTTCTGCATACGTAGATGATACAAATGTTTCTTCATAAACAACTTCTTGGTTAAAGATTTCGTCATGTAAAGACTCTCCAACTTCAACCAAAGACCAGCGGCAGTTTCTTCATCTGCGACCTCGATGATGACATCATCAGCCAAACATAGCATGATCGTCGAATGAATGTTCTCCTCAAGAGTCTGCCACTCTTCCTCATCCACGACAACCTTCTTTGACTTATCCATCAGCGGCGCCCACAACCCCTGCTGCTTTAGTAGGGATCGCATCTTGATCTGTCATAAATCAAATCTGTTCCTCTCGATAAATTTGTCGATCTTTACATTCACACCAGACATCTTCAATTTTTGAACAGATGCGAAATTTCGAAAAAAACCCTAACAAGGCTCTGATACCATTTTTTTGCGAAATTGACAATTAAAGAATACAAAAAAGGAACGTAGAGTAGGGAAGATCGACACACAGATATACGTGGTTCACTAACAGTGTGTTAGCTACATCCACGGGCAGAGGGAGAACAATATTATTTCGAGAGAATGTTTTCAGAATTACATAAAAAAACTGGCACCTCTAGGTTAGAGAGTTTATATATCGCACTGCTCTAAACCATAGAGACAAAATCGTAAATAACTGTAAATAAATAAATATGCTGAATACAAAAATCCGTGAGGTGAGATAATAGTGTTGCCCCCAAACCCCCACCAGGGCGCACCGGCCCTAGACCCCGTACTAGGTTGTTCGAAGCACCAACAAACAGATTCAAGGCATTTCAACAACCCGTGAGGTGAGATAATGGCGTTGCTCCAAGAGGTGATCGGGCAATCGCCATCCTCTGTTTGAAGCCATTAAATATGTTTATAGTACTCACATGAAAGATGGTACTAACGTTAGAAAACATGTTCTTGATATGATGGTTCATTTTAATATTGTTGAAGCTCATGGGGCGACGATAGATGAAACCAATGAAGTCAGTATGATATTAGAATCTCTTCAAAAGTTCCGAACTAATGCTGTTATAAACAAAATTTCTTACAATTTGACTACACTGTTGAACGAACTGCAGATGTATTAATCTATGATGAAACTTAAAGAAAGTGAAGTAAATGTTATTTCATGAGCTAAAAAGTTTCTCAAAGGTTCTTCATCTGGAACAGAACCCGCTGATAAAAAGAAGTCAGTTCCCTCTTCTTCAAAAGACAAAAGTGTACAAATGAAGAAGAAGGGTAAAGGGAATAAGAAAACCACTGCAAAGAAAAATAAAAACAAAGCTCCTAAAGGGAAATGTTTCCATTGTGGAGAGGATGGGCACTAGAAGCTTAACTGCCCAAAGTATTTAGCAGAAAAGAAAGCAGAAAAGGCGAACCAAGGTAAATCAAATTTACTAGTAGTTGAAACATGTCTAATGGAGAGTACTCATCTAACCTGGATATTAGATTCGGGCGTCGCTAATCATGTTTGCATTTTTTTCTACAGGAAACTAGTTCTTAGAAACAACTTTCTGAACAAGAAATGACTTTCAAGGTGGGAACAGAAGAAGTCATTTTAGCTCATGCAGTGGGAGATGTCAGGCTATTTTTCAAAGAATTGTTCATCTTACTTAAAAATGTATATTATGTACCTTAGATGAAAAGAAACTTAATCTCCATTTCCTGTCTGCTACAAAATATGTACAGAATATCTTTTGGATCTAATGAAGTGTTTGTTTTTTCAAGAGGTATTCATATTTGTTCTGCAAGACTCGAAAATAACTTGTACATATTAAAACCAATGGAAGCAAAGGCCATTCTAAATATAGAGATATTTAAAATGGCTGAGACTCAAAATAAAAGACGAAAAATTTCTCCTAACGCCCATCTTTGGCACCTCAGACTTGGTCACATTAATCTCAACAGAATTGAGAAATTGGTTAAAAATGGCCATCTAAATCCGTTAGAAGATAGTTCTTTACCTCCATGTGAATCATGTCTTAAAGGAAAAATGACAAAAAGATCTTTTTTTGAAAAAGGTCTTCGTGCCAAAGAACCTCTCGAAGTTATACATTCAGACCTATGTGGTCTGATGAATGTAAAAGCACGAGTGGATATCAGTATTTTGTCATTTTTATTGATGATTACTCTAGATATGGCTACATTTACTTAATAAGTCACAAGTCTAAAACTCTTGAAAAGTTCAAAGAATTTAAGATCGAGACAGAAAACTTTTTAAGTAAAAGAATTAAAACACTTCAATCTAATCGAGGTGGTGAGTATATGGATTTACAATTCCAGAACTATCTAGTAGATCATGGAATTCAATCCCAACTCATAGCTCTTGGAACACCACAACAAAATAATGTTGCAGAAAGGAGAAATTGAACCTTGTTAGACATGGTCCAATCAATGATGAATTGCGCTCAATTACCTTAATCCTTTTGGGGGTATGCAGTACAGACTGGTATATTCTGAACGTCGTTCCTTTAAAAAGTGTTTCAGAAACACTGCATGAGTTATGGAAAGGATGCAAAAGTAGTTTATATTATTTCCGTATCTGGGGTTAGCACACGTATTGGTACAAAATCCAAAGAAATTGGAAACACGTTCGAAGTTATGCCTCTTTGTGGGATACCCAAAAGAAACAAAGGAGGACTATTCTATGATCCCCAAGAAGATAAAGTGTTTGTATTGACAAACGCTACATTCTTGGAAGAAGATCATGTTAAAAATCATCAACCTCGCAGTAAACTAATATTACAAGAAATGACCAAAGATACTACAGAAAAATCAACAAGAATTGTTGATTAACCTGGTCCATCAACAACTGTTGTTGCCTTTCACGTCCTTCTCAAGAGTTTAGTATGCCTCGATCTAGTAGGAGGATTATTCAGCAACCAGAAAGGTTCATTGAACAAGGACAGGAACAGAAAGTCTGTAAGCTTAAACGATCCATTTATGGGTTAGTCTGTCTGTCAGTATTTAGTGGAATGACCAACAGTTAACGGATGGTGGATATCGTGATTAAAGAGTTTAGTCAGTTATTCAAGTACCGTTGAAGCTTCAAGCTACAGGTCCATAAGGTCCCCTTTGTAGCTCAACGGGTTCAAGTTGAGAATCAGATTTTGGGTCAGTTTAAAGTGTTCAAATTAACAATAGGAAATTTAATTATATGTGATATAATTAAATTAATTCAATTATATGTGATATAATTGATTTGATGTATTAGATACATTAATTGGAGGAATTAATATAAATATGATTTATATTAAATACCATAACATAGAAAAAGAACTATGGTTTATTTTGTCCTAAGAACCCTCGAGATGTTGAGGAAATGAAAAGAATTCCATATGCATCTGATTGGAGAGTTTGAATGGTACGCAATGTTTAGTGTACCTCTGAGCATATGGCTTTGCTGTTGAAATCGTCAAGAGGTTCCAATCCAATCCAGGACACAGTCATTGGACTACTATAAAAAATATCCTCAAGTATCTAAGGAGAACGAGGGACTATGTGCTCGTGTATGGACCTAAGGATTTGATCCTTACTAGATACACTAATTCTGATTTCCAAACTGACATAGATTCAAGGAAATCTACTTCAGGATAAATTTTCATTCTCAATGGAGGAGCTATAATTTGGAGAAGCATTAAACAGAGTTGTATTGCTGACTCCAAGATGGAAGTAGAATATGTAGCTGCATGTGAAGCCGCTAAAGAAGCAATATGGCTACGCAAATTCTTGGCTGACTTGGAAGTGATTTTAGATATGCACCTACCTATCACATTATATTGTGACAATAGTGGTGTTGTTGCCAACTTCAAAGAACCAAGGAGTCACAAATGTGGAAAACATATTGAAAGAAAGTATCATCTCATCGTAGAGATAATACACCGAGGAGACGTGATCATCATGAAGATAGCCTCTAAAGACAACCTTGCCGATCCATTTACGAAGGTTCTCTAGGCTAAAGTTTTCAAGGGCCACCTGGCTGGACTAGGACTACGAGCAACATAATCTAGGTCAAGTGGGAGAATATCTTTGGTATTATAGATGCCATAGTTTATTGTATTTTCACTCTATGTTTCTCAGCATTGTATGTATTTGTATATTTACTCTCACTAGAGTATTGGTCCAAGTGGAAGATTGTTGGGAATTTCCTAGAACTTGCAGTTCGTAAATTTCGTGTTAAAATTCTATTTATCAAATAAAATATTATTGAGTATCTTATTCGATAAAGTTGTTGATATTGCATTCTATTATGAAAATCCAATAAATATATCCATGGCTATAGTATGAATACTTTAACTCTATGTGGTGACATAAACAAGATTAAGTTAATAGTATATAGCCTAAATGATCTATAAGTATATGGATGAAATTAGGTATCTCATCATACTAACATTGTTGGATGCGACCCATTTTGTATAGGTAATACAAATGATGTGATCCACAGATCATTCATATAGAGACATGTGAGTGGGGGCATCCTATGAAATAAGTTTGCATAAAGTTTGAACCTCAAAATAGTCACTTTTCTTTATAACGATAATTTACTGTTAAAACTGACTATTTCATGTTAAAGCAACCTAAGATAATTCGATCTTAATCCTGCACTAGCTATGAACTTCTGTTTATTCGGGATTGTCCCTTGATCTGCATAGGTGCGAACAGTCCAACTGCACTACTCAACAAGCCTTTCATTTTGGGGATAAGACCGAATAGATAGCTGGGGACATAGCTTTGCGAGATGGAATTCACTCCTACCCATCTTGAGCAAAAGTCTTTAAAAAATCTAAAAAATCATGTGTTAAATGAAGCAGGAAACATTCCATGAATTAGTTCGATTTTGAAGACTCTTGCGCGACTCGGACAGCACCATAAATGCCATCGTTATCCAAAGTCTCCCGATGAAACGAGAGAGATAGAATCTGCTTCGTCCATTCTGGGAGGCCGACGATATAAGACGAAGATCACCTAGTGCGGAAGTGTCGTCCCATTGAACTTGCCCGCTCCAAATTCGGCTTCTGAGAGTGGGGAACCCAGTCCTATCCCAATGTAGTTGCTCGAGGGGGTTAGTAGATAGGTTGTTCTCTTAAGTGCTGATTTCTGGTCTTGAACAATTAGAGCCCCGCCCTCTCATGATAGAGAGGGATATGATTCATAAGTGACATTATGAATCAGTTGTTCAGTAGAGGGTCAATGGGAGCTTAAGGAACAAGATGTATTTATAGGGGTAAAACAATAATTTTGACCCAATTGTAAATCCAAATGGCCTGTGAAGGATCGACTTACTATTTATGGCTAAATGGACAAAAATACATCTACAGTGAGGAGAGTGCAACTATCGAGCTATAGTGGTATGTATTGATAGTTAACAAAAAGCAATTAATTTAGTTTAAAAACCAATTGATTATAAATCGTTGGAGCTCATAATCTGTAAGTCCAGTAGGTCTCTCTACTAACTCATAAATTGGAATAATAAATTAACGATTGGATGAATTTTGAATTTAGGGTTATGAATTTGAAATGTTCAAATTCGGTTTAGGGTTTTCAATTGATTGTATATGATGTAATTAAAACGTTTAATTTAGTTGAAATTAAAACGAGATTGGAGAATCAATTAATATTTAAATTATGATGTAAATATTGATTATATGAATTTGAATCATATTGATAGAATTGGTATCTTGTTAATTTAATATTAAGATATTAAATTAATTAAATTAGTTTTATTTAAATTAA